>NC_073746.1:75651541-76009541 GCF_029784135.1 Toxorhynchites rutilus septentrionalis
TCTCAGAACTTCATGGAACTTTGTGGGCGTGAAGACCTTACCTAATTAAGCAACTTGGCATACTTAGCTTCCGAAAATTTATTTAGACAAACATGTGGAAAGGGCCAAATATTTTTGACCATTTTTTATAATTTTTTTTCTCGAAAATGATAAGTCCTAAAAAAAGTGATCTATAGAAGAGTTTTAGGAAAATAATTGAATTTTCCAAAAAAATACTGAAAAAAATATTCTTCGAAATCTCACACTGAAAAATAAATTTTAAAAACTAAAAGTCGATTTTCTCAAAATGGTCATCTCAAATTTTGATGGTGGATAAATGGTAGATAAATATGTGCCCTACAACTCTTCCATACATCGCAACTTGTGCATATTTAAGGCAAAAAAGTTTTTCTAACAAAAACTTTTTCAATGTGTTATTAAAATTAAGTTTATTTCTTTTAACAGTGCAGAAAGCCAACCCAAAATAAAAAAAAATAATAATAATAATAATAATGTTGAATGAGTGTTTTAACAAATGGCTGATTTCAATGAACGATTTTAAAACTAATCGATGAATTTGTGCCGTATTTCGTTGATAAAGTAGACAAACTCATAGCAGTCTGCTTTTTTGCGAAATAAATAAAGAATCTTTGACGCAAAGGAAAAATAATAGTAATTTGTGATTTTTCAGAGAATTATTCGTTTATAATTCAAAATGCGGCACAGGGTTATCACTGGGATAACTCGCAAGCAACTATTCACCCATTTGAAATATACTACAAAAAAATGATAAACTAGAAAACGTAAGCTTTAAAGTTATTTCAGAAGTTTTAACACACGACACTGTGGCTATGCAGTTGTTTATAGAAAAATTGATAGAGTTTGCCAGAAAAATAATCCATTTTACTAAAATGACTCGAATTTTCTCTCCATCGACAGAACACTACAAAAACAAAAAGAATTTCACCAATCTGTGTAATTTCAAAAAAGTTTACGGACTAGAAGCAGAATGGCATTTCTTTGCCACCTCCCACGGGAAAGGACCCTGTGAGGCAACAGGAGGGACTCTAAAACGAATGGCAAAGTGAGCAAGTCTTGCCCAAGATTACGGAGACACAATCCAAACAGCACTAGATCTTTTTGATTGGGCAGTTAAACAAAATGACAAATGTATCACGATATTGAATTTCTGTTACGTATCCAAAGAACAACATACATAAAAGGCAAGTGAGCTTGAGGAACTATTCAATCACGCGAAAACAATATCGGGAACACGAAAATTTCATTGCTTTATTCCTGTAGATGACAATAAAATCGAGAAAAAATATGAAATATGATTGTATGATTGTATGATTGTATGATTGATGATTGTATCTCTTAGAATATAAGTTAACATGTACATGGTATAAGATCAGATGAATAAAAATGAATTTAATGTAAAAAAATGTCATAAGTTTTATTACATTTGGATTGAAATGAAGACCTCTAAAACACTCATTCAACATTTTCATTATTATTATTATTTTTATTTTGGGTTGACTTTCTGCACTGAAAGAAGAAATAAACTTAATTTCTATAAAACATTGAAAAGTTTTTGTTAGAAAAACGTTTTTGCCCACAATATGCACAAGTTGCGATGTATGGCACATATTTATTTACCATTTATCTACCATTTGTATCAAAATCTAAGATGACCATTTTGAGAAAATCGACTTTTTGTTTCTAAAGTCTATTTTTTTGCAGTGTAGGTGTTCAAAAAATATTTTTTCAGTATTTTTTCTGAAAATTATTTTATTAAAACTCTTCCATAGATCACTTTTTTGTAGGACTTACCATTTTCGAGTAAAAAATTTCATTGAAAAAATGGTCAAAAATATTTGGCTCTTTCCATATGTTAGTCTAGATAAAATTTCGGAAATGCCAAGTTGCCTAATTAGGTAAAATCTTCACGTCCAGAAAGTTTAATTGAGTTCTGAGAGGGACATACCAACATCTGGTCAAGTTGGCGAACCGGGAACTATCATGACATAAAACTTTAGCATGGAAACCAGTATATTTATTACGAATAATGTAAAGACATTCGTTCGAGAACTCGCGAGCTGATCGGACAAGTCTGAGAATCGATCCGATAACGGTGTTTTTTTTCACTCAGATTTATATTGTGTTTTTTTTTCATCAGCGCTTGCGAGTGAAGCGAGCACAATAAAAAGTGGTGCACGATCGAGACGCGGAGGATCCAGTTCAGCACACACATTCATCACACGCTACACAGCAGCGGCAAGTAGAAGTTTAATTTTCTATTGTTCCATATATCATTCCTTCAACCTCCTGTGTACGATTTACACCATTGTCCAACATTGTATTTACCGAATCGGCAAGCGTTAGCATTAGGGGTGTACATTTTTCTTACATTATCGTTGAACTTTTGTTGAAACTTTTTTTCATTTTTGAATTTTATACAATAAAAAATTGAAATAAATATAATTTATATATACCTTGAATAGAAATATAATTTATTTACTCATTTTTTTTTATTATTATTCTGTACTGTTCACATCGAACAGGTGACTAATTTATTATAATGGCTGAGGGCGGGGAGGATCCCCCATCCACGTCATTGAATGTTTCTGATGCTGACCCACCTCCTGAAGAGCAGGAGGATGAAGCAGACGATGAGGAGGAAAATTCTGTGTATGAAGTAAAAAGTTCTGGAGATGAGGAAATTGATGAAAAACATGATTTTTGTCTAAAGGAATACCCGGAGGGATTCAAATGTCCATTCATTGTACACTTTAGACGAAAATCAAAACCTCTTAATGTCATTCGCATCTCAAAAGAACTAACGCAGAAATTTTCCAATGTTACTGAAATTACTCGGATGGGGCCAGACAAATTACGAGTTGTCGTCTCCAGCAGAACCCAAGCGAATGAATAACGCGCTGTGATCTCATTGCGATCGAGTATCGCGTATACGTACCCTGTTGCAACGTTGAAATAGACGGTGTAATAAACGAAAAGGGTTTGACTCGAAAAGAGATAATCGATGGTGTCGGTCGCTTCAAGAACTCCTCACTTAAAAGTGTGAAGATACTTGAATGCGATCGACTGAAATCTGTGTCACTTAAAAATGACAAACGAGTTCTCAATCGGACAAACTCTTTTCGTGTGACATTTGAGGGTTCCGCTCTCCCAAACTACGTTGCAATAGGTGCACTTCGTTTACCTGTTCGGTTGTTTGTACCCCGGGTAATGAAATGCAACAAATGTATGCAACTCGGTCACACGGCCGCCTTTTGTTGCAATAAACAACGTTGCGCAGATTGTGGAGAGAGTCATGATGGGACTTCTTGCGCAAAAGAGCGCAAGTGTCTTCATTGCGACGGGGCCCCCCATGATCTTTCTCAATGCCCGGTGTACATACAACGAGGGGAAAAAATCAAGCGTTCCTTAAAGGAACGTTCCAAGCGGACTTATGCAGAAATGCTTAAGAGTTCCGTTCCAACGACTCAGGACAATCCCTACTCCATTCTGCAGAACGACGAGCCTGTTGCTGACGCTCCCAATGCAGGAAGTTCCGGTACATCGCAGGGTGCCATCAGGAAAAGAAAAATTACTTCTTTTCCATCACTCCCCAGAAAGACGACCGAAACATCCCAAGTTGGAATGAAAACTCGAATTGAACGTGCTGAGAATAGACCGAAGCAAGTACCTCCTGGTTGAGGCGGTTCTTCTACGCACCAGGGGTCCTCAGCACTTCCCGGAACAACAACGAACACGTCTGTTCCTTTTTCGCGGTCGAGGCAACAGTCACAATCTGGCTTGCTTGCGCTTTCTGACCTGGTGGACAACATTTTAAATGCTTTGAATATAAATGACCCTCTTAAAAGCATAGTATTATGTTTGCTTCCGATTGTGAGAACATTTTTGAAAGAAAAATGTGGTTTTTTAGCAGCGTTCATTTCCCTCGATGCCTAATTCAGTGCAAGAGGTCAAGGATTTGACCACTGTAATACAGTGGAATTGCAGAAGCATCATCCCTTAACTAGATCAATTTAAATTTTTAGTTCATAGTTCTAACTGTGATGTATTTTCCCTCTGTGAAATATGGCTTTCTTCAGCCGACGAGCTGAATTTCCACGATTTCAACATTATTCGCCTCGATCGAAATGACTCGTTTGGTGGCGTACTATTGGGGATCAAAAAATGTCACTCTTTCTTTAGAGTCACTCTCCCATCGATGACAGGCATTGAAGTTGTCGCTTGCCAGACACAAATCAATGGCAAAGACCTCTGCATTGCCTCGATATATATTCCTCCAAGAACTATGGTTGGCCGCCATCAGTTTTTTGATATCATCGAGGCATTGCCGGAGCCGCGGCTAATCTTAGGTGACCTCAACTCACATGGAACAGCATGGGGATCACTCTACGATGACAACCGTGCCACTTTGATTTATGATCTGTGCGACAACTTCAAATTGACAGTTTTGAATACTGGGGAAGCAACTAGAATAGCCAACCCTCCTGCACGGGCAAGCATGCTAGACATATCACTTTGCTCTTCTTCGTTATCCCTGGATTGCACATGGAAGGTAATCCAAGATCCCCACGGTAGTGACCACCTGCCAATAATTTTATCGATCGCCAAAGAATCAGGTTCTCGTGAGTCAGTCGATATTGCGTATGACCTCACGAAAAATATTGACTGGAGAAAATTTGCAGAAATAATATCTGAAGCACTTGCTTCAATGCATGAACTTCCTCCACTCGAAGAGTATAATTTTATATCGAGTTTGATTTACGAAAGCGCACTTCAAGCTCAAAGGAAACGTGTACCTGCCACTACTTTCCGCATCGTCCTCCATCACTTTGGTGGGACAAGGAGTGTTCAAAGGTCTACCTTGAAAAATCATCCGCTTTCAAAAAATTCCGGAAAACTGGACTAGTGGAATGGTTTCGAAAGTACCAAGCTATAGAAGCCAAACTAAAAGGTCTGATTGAAGCAAAAAAGCGTGGATATTGGCGGAAGTTCGTCAATGGTTTGTCAAGGGAGACCGCTATGAGCACTCTTTGGAATACGGCTAGGAGAATGCGTGGCTGGAACCATACAAATGAAAGTGAGGAATACTCTGATCGTTGGATTTTCAAGTTTGCAAGAAAGGTTTGTCCCGATTCCGTTCCTGCACAAAGCGTCGTACGCGACATTCCGCTCCAATGCGACAATGAGAATTTTTCGATGGTAGAATTCTCAATTGCCCTCCTCTCATGTAACAATTCAGCTCCGGGGTCGGACAAGATTAAATTCAACTTGTTGAAGAATCTTCCAGACTCGGCGAAACAGCGTTTGCTGAACTTGTTCAACAAGTTTCTGGAGCTGAATATTGTCCCACATGATTGGAGGCAAGTGAGAGTGATAGCCATACGAAAACCCAACAAGCCGGCTTGCGATCACAATTCGTATAGGCCGATTGCAATGTTATCCTGTATTCGTAAATTGTTAGAGAAAATGATTCTACTTCGTTTGGACAAGTGGGTTGAAGCGAACAATTTGCTGTCAAATACGCAGTTTGGCTTCCGCCGAGGTAAAGGGACGAACGATTGTCTCGCGCTGCTATCTTCTGAAATCCAAATCGCATTTGCTCGCAAAGAACAAATGGCTTCCGTTTTCCTCGATATCAAAGGGGCATTTGATTCAGTTTCCATGGAAATTCTCTCAGAGAAACTTCATAATCGTGGACTTTCACCAATTCTGAATAATTTCCTGTACAATTTACTGTCAGAAAAGCACATGTTTCTCAATCATGGCAGCTTGAAATCTTCTCGATACAGTTTTAAGGCTCCTGCCTAAGCCCCCTCTTGTACAGTTTTTACGTCAATGATATAGATGATTGTCTAACTAGAGATTGCACGTTGAGACAACTTGCAGAGGATGGAGTTATTTCCATCACGGGTACTAATCCCGCCCTTCTGCAAAAATCCTTGCAAGATACCCTGAACAACCTGTTCACGTGGGCTCTCAAGCTGGGTATTGAATTCTCTACGGAGAAAACCGAAATGGTCGTTTTTTCTAGGAAGCACGAACCCGCCCAATTCCAGCTTCACCTATCCGGCAAAACGATCAAGCACTCGATGTTTTCCAAATACCTTGGAGTATATTTTGACTCTAAATGTACCTGGGGAATACACATTGCGTATTTGAAACAGAAATGCCAGCAAAGAATCAATTTTCTCCAAACAATAACCGGAACATGGTGGGGTGCCCATCCAGGAGACCTCATTCAGTTATACAAAACAACGATATTATCAGTGTTAGAATATGGCAGTTTTTGCTTCCGATCAGCTGCCAGCATTCATATTCTCAAGCTGGAGAGAATACAATATCGTTGCTTGCGTATAGCCATGGGGTGCATTCGACACATACGATGAGTCTCGAAGTTTTGGCAGGAGTACCCCCGCTTACTCTTCGGTTATCCTACAGATTTCTCATCCGTTGCAAGATCATGAATCCATTGGTGATTGATAACTTCGAAAATCTACTCCAGCTGACTCCTCAGTCAAGTTATATGTCTTTATACCATGAGTACCTTACCCACGACGTGCACCCTTCACCAGGCATCTCCAACCAAGTTTGCTTCCCATACTTTTGCAGTTCCTCTGTCATTTTTGATCTGTCCATGCGACAAAAAATCCATGGAATCCCAGATCATCTACGCTCAGATTCTATTCCGCCGATATTTTCGGCAGAATATGGGGGTAAAGTTAGATCTGATAAAATGTTCTTTACTGACGGTTCATTCATAAACGGGTCCACTGGCTTCGGCATCTTCAATGAAAATTCCAGTGCCTCTTTCAAACTCAAAGATCCTTGTTCCGTGTATGTCGCTGAAATGGGTGCGATATACTATGCTCTAGGGATCATTGAAACATTGCCCATCGACCATTATTTTATTTTTTCAGACAGTCTCAGCTCAATAGAGGCAATCCGCTCAATGAAAATTGATAAACGCTCATCTTATTTCCTAACAAGAATAAGACAACTATTGAGTGTTTTGGTCGAAAAATTATTCAAGATTACCTTAGCATGGGCTCGATTCCGGGGAATGAGAAGACGGACTCGCTAGCTAAGGTTGGTGCTTCAGAAGGCACACTTTTTAAAAGGCAAATTGCTTATAACGAATTTTTTCACATTCCTCGTCAGCACACGCTCGTAAGTTGGCAGCGCATGTGGAGTGAAGATGAGTTCGGTCGTTGGTTACATACGATTATCCCTAAGGTCTCGACGAGTGCATGGTTCAAGGGATTGAATGTAGGTCGTGATTTCATTCGCGTGATATCTCGGCTTATGTCCAATCACTACAACCTAAACGCGCATCTCTATCGCAATGGGCTCGCAGCAAAAAATCTTTGTGATTGTGGCGATGGCTACCACGACATCGAGCATGTTGTCTGGTCGTGTATCCGGTTCCATGCTGCTCGCTCTCAGCTCTCTAGAGCACTGAGAGCACAAGGCAGACAATCGGATATCCCCGTCCGGGATATCTTAGGTAGCCGTGATCCTGATCTTCTGCTTCATCTATACCTGTTCCTCAGAAACGCCGATGTCAACGTTTAATGATGTTTCCTTCGTTGTGTCCCCGTTTCATATCCCTCCTATCCGATCGATAAACTTTTACTTAGTCGCGGTAATACATACACACACTCTTTACAGATACACGGGCCAAAGGTTGTGTAGTCCACTGATCATTCAACAAGAGCCAAAGGTTGTACCGCTTATGACAACTCTACACGAGCTGATGATTGCGCCGGCTAGTGACCATTCTATCCTGGATTCCTCGAGTTGAGAAAGACGCACCGCGCTAGATATGAGGTACAGACTAGGGGGGCGTTGCTGATTAATGGTCAGCTGCATCCCAATAGGAAGTATCCCGTGTCGGGCACACGTACAGAGCATTGGAGACAGCAACATCCCAATAACGAAAACACTTGTAATACTAACCTCGAGCCAACCGCGAGTAATCGGTTACATATTACTAACATAGATAATAAGAAATATTGTCAAAGTATTGGACTCCCGGCCCCGTGAGGCTAACGCCATATGAGCCTTGATAAAAATATATATTTTGGAAAAAAAAATGTAAAGAGTACAAAAATCAGGAAAAATCAGGATCATTTCAGAAAATTCAGGATAAATTGAGTGTTCGTCAGGATACCAGAGAGCGATCTAAAAAGTCTGGGAAATCCTGAAAAATCAGAAAAGTTGGCATCACTGGTTATGGCAGTTTATGCTATGTCGCTCGTACACTCCACCATTTTCATTGTATATTTTTTAAGACAGTGGTGCTGGTGAAACGTCGGTGCATGGAAGAGGTCTAGAGTTGTCATACCACTGAGACAACACTAAACAACATGAGGCATACTTGATACTTGCTACATGCAAGTATTTCCATTTTTGGTGCTTTATGAGTTGCTAAAAATATATCGAAGATGTGAACCCGTTTTATGCCAAGCGTTTGAAAAATCGAACAGCAACTTCGATAATTTTTCATGGCTTTGGAAAACAACCATATGGTAAGGTTTTGGCATCAAATGATAGCTTAGTCTATTAGCTACCACCTTCTATCATTTTTATTCAAACTTGTATCACTTTATTGGGCATAAAAAGCGGTTTAAAGCAACTATGTGCGGAAAGTACATAACCTCACATAACCTAACAAAAAAACAAAACCTTAATAATATAAAAATATGTAAACATTTCTACAATATTACATTGATAAAAGATCATACATTGTGATGTAGGAAGAAAACCATTGGATTGAACATCCTACAGAAACAAAAATGTAGGTTTTGGTCAATGTTTTTGTTTGGCGCTTTTTTGATTTTTTGTCATTTTCCGGTAAAATGGAAAACGGAAAAAAAATCTTGGAGATTAAGGTTTTTGTAACGCCAATAATCAAAATCACACCAATGAATTTTGTTAAAAAAATATTTTTTACAGCCTGGTCGTTAAAATATCCAATTAACTTCAAGTCAAATAATATCCTATGTCCACAATGCGGTCGTGTCTAATTTTTTTCTTTTAATTTGGTATGGAAGCCGTATAATATTTATGCTGTTATACAAACCGAGAAAACGAACCATAGCTTAATAATTTGGTTCCGATTTCGTTACGACTCAATGGAAAAAGGCATTTATATCGGTGATTGAGTTCAGAAATACTGCACTGTATCACATATACTTCAGTATCACAATGGGAAAAAGATCAAAATCAAACTTCCGCGCATTCACGTGCAGTTCCATTTCGCTGGGCATGGCTATTATCGGCGTGTCTTGTATATATACCATATCCGGGGAAATTTATGGTGGCGACATTGAAAACATTGTAAATATACCGTATATAGTGTCCCTCAGCTCTCCCAAATTGACAACCTGGGAAGGATTTTTTTGTGGCGGATCAATTATTTCTCCCTCGTGGGTCCTTACAGCGGCTCATTGCGCAAAGCATGTGCAACCCGACGAACTGTTTGTTCGTGCAGGATCACGGTTCATGCACAAAGGAGGACAGGTTCGAAATGTGACCAGAGTTATCGTACATGAGCTTTACAATGGAGAGTCTCAAAATGATCGCGACATCGCCCTCTTGGAATTAGCCTCACCGTTGGTCATGAGGAAAACCGTCCAAGATATAGATCTGTACGATTTCAATGATAAATATGCCACTGGTGAAATGTGTATGGTTGCTGGTTGGGGTAGAACGAGATCATCTATAGGTGCCATGAAACGTCTGCACAGCGTTATGGTCCCGCTAGTGGATTTTGATGAGTGCAAGCAGATTTTCGCCAAAGTTAGTCGGGTGATTACCAAACAGATGCTGTGCGCGGGAGTACGTAAAAAGGATAGCTGTACGGGAGACTCCGGTGGACCGCTGGTATGTAGAAACAAACTTGTTGGAGTCACTTCTTTTGGATCCAAATGTGGCGCTTCATACGGAGTATATGTGAACGTTTCAACGGTTAGAGGTTGGATTATATTTCATTCGGGCATCTAAGGGTGTTTAGATTAGGAGCCAGATACTTCACTATCCTAGGCAATCAAAAACCAAAAAACACTACCACTGATAAATAAAATAAAAGGATGCTGTGAAGTATAGATCATGATGTAGAAAAATGAAACAAATTCATACGTGTGTGTTTCGTATACCAGAGAATGAATTGTAGTCTCGTGTAAGGTTACAAGAAAAATATAAAAAAATATTGTCATTGAGAAAGAAATCAACATCCGATGATACGACCCGAGCTGATCCCAAGATTATTGATACTATTATTGCTATTTTTATACTCTTACCGTCGTAGCATATTTGGCTCCCTTTCTGTCAACCGATTGATCTGAAATTTGGAACACACCTCTATCTCTGCAGTCATTATAAAACTGCAAACTGCAACTGGAAAATAAAAAAGTAAAAAAAAACCTGTTTAAGTTAAACGGTTAAATTGTGATTCAACATAATAATAAAACAGATAAGGTACTAAAACCTTGAAAATAATTAGGCAGTTAACAAATGCCACACCCCTTCCTTCATCAATCGAGGACATTGATGAGACTATAATAAAATCGTGGGGCGTATAATGAAACAATTAATAATGGAATTCGACGTGCCCCACGATTTTATTTTAGTCTCACCAATGCCCAATATTAATGAAGGAAAAGGTGTGATAACTGTTAACTGCTACTTGCCTAATTATTTTCAAGCTTTAGTACATTATCTGTATTATAATTATGTCGAATCACAATTAAACCGTTTAACTTGAAAAGTTTTTCCCTAATTTTATTTTAACATTCCCTTTTAGAGTAATTCCAAATGAAATCGACCAATGACAAAATATGAGTATTTTTATTTCGAATGAAAGTTTGTATTCCGTTTGGGTTGGAGGAAATATGGGTTTTCCACAGCAATTGGGAATTTTTTAACTCAATATAACTTTTGGAAAGGGCGTATCGATTTTAGTAAGAGAAATCTTTGAATTATATTACAAAAACAACAAGTCGTACCGAAATAGTGTCTTAGAAAAGTTATAGAGTATTGATGTTAAAACGTGAAAAAATATACACTGAGAAAAAAATTAGTACTTTTTTTTATTTATTAAAAAAACTTTAATTTGCAATATCTAAAATATGTATTTGTCATGTTTTATTATATTTTTCATATAAAATGGAAGTCATGTAGAAAATGTAAATAATGTGTCCAAGATGGTAAAACTATTTTTGACAAACTTTGTGGAACATCGAATTTTTATGAATTTTTGGAACCTCGAAATATGGTATGTTTTTAGCCAAAAATTGTAAATCCTGATGTGATTCATAATAAAAAAAATGGCTGCATTTAGAAAGAGATTGATAAAGAGCTTTTTTGACATCAGAATAATTTGTGGCTTAAAATGATTGTTAACATACAAAAATTCGAAAATTCATAAAAATTCGATGTTCCATAAAGTTCGTCAAAAATAGTTTTACCATCTTGGACTAATTTTTTAAGTTTTCTATAAAAATCCATAAATTAAAAAATGGGTGGGTTATATCTATGATATAACCGCAAGGTTGACGTGGGACTATCTTAGCGTAACAATCATTTGTTTGTATTGATTAAACTTTTGATTGAATGAAACAATTCCCGAATTCAATTGAATTCAATATATTTGCTTTGTGAGTAAAAAGATTGTATAATTCCATATAAGGTCAATTCATGCATTGTGATAGATTATGTTCTTCGTTACAAGTTTGATTTGATGAACTTCAGGCACTTAGTTCCGATTTTAACAAGTACGTCGAACGCATATTGTTTAATCAATAGGCGTCATCGCAGCAATTGGTTATCAACATCCTGCCTGATCATCAAATGGTATGCTTAGGAATTCAGTGAGCAGGAGATATGAAGGCATATGCTTTAATGCAATCTTGAATAACCGAGCCAAAGAGTGGTGTTCGTACCCGCTTTTGTAATCCGTATTAGGATAACACTTTTCGGAGTGCAAAAAAAAACGTGCGAGTGCAGAAGTACCCCCGGAAGACCGTTTTGAGGAAACATATTCTAGTTTGCACAAAGGTAAGCGAGTACAAAAGTACTCGCAGTTTGCATTTATTTGCTGAGCCGATTTCACATTTCAGTCGGAACAAAAATGCCCCCGACTTGCATGAATTTGCAATGCCAATTTCCTCAGACACCTTGGTTCTAAAGTCTGTGTTGGGAAAACACATTCCAGTCGGAACAAAAATACCCCCGACTTGCATGAATTTGCAATGCCAATTTCCTCAGACACCTTGGTTCTAAAGTCTGTGTTGGGGAAACACATTCCAGTCGGAACAAAAATACCCTCGACTTCCATGTATTTGCAATGCTGATTTCCCCACGCTCCATGGATTTGAGGTCTGTGTTAGGGAAACAAATTTCAGTCGGAACAAAAAAGGCCCCGACTTACATGTATTTGGAAGGCCAATTTTCCCACGCTCCTTGGATTTGGAGTCTGTGTTAGGGAACCACATTTCAGTCGGAACAAAAATACTCCCGATTTCCATGTATTTACAATGCCGATCTCTCCAACGCTGCTTGGTTTTGAAGTCTGTGTTAGGGAAACCGAAGATCGGGCCAATCAAAATGAGGCAGTTAGGGCGTTTAGATAACGCTTAACATTTTAAAGTTATTCAATTGTTTATCTAATGAAAAATAATATTTTATTAATTGCGATAGAAGCGTAGAAATATTCCCTATCAATTGATGCAAACATCTTTCCGATCCAGTAAGAAATGTTCGAGTTATAAGCATTCGGAATCTTTCATTTTTTCCTGCATGTTCTGTGTTAAGTGTAAAATTAAATTGAAAAAGATAATAAATTAGAAACCTTTTTTTCAAATATCTCGAAAATGACTGCATTTAGAAGGAGATTGGTAAAGTGCTTTTTTATTTTAAATCACATCAGGATTCATAACTTGTGGCTAAAAATAATTGTTAACATACAAAAATTCTAAGTTTCGAAAATTCATAAAAATTCGATGTTCCACAAAGTTTATCAAAAATAGTTTTACCATCTTGTACCCATTTTTTTAATTTTTACATTACTTCTATTGTATACGAAAAAACTTTAAAAAATTGTAAATTAAAGTTTTTTTTGTAAATAAAAAAAAGTGCTAATTTTTTTCTCAGTCTATATTTTTTTTACGTTTGGACATCAATATAGGGAAACTTCGATATAACGTACCCTCGTTATATCGTTATAACGTACCCTCGATATAACGTACATTTTACCTCGATATAACGTACATATATTCAAAATGTGAAGGAATAATTTTTTGAATATTTTTTTTCTGAAAGAAAAATAAATCATCTGTATTTTGATACTAAAACATGTTTTGTATCTTCAACCAATCCCAAAACTGGTTTTGTGATTCCGGATTCTTAATGAATCAAGCTTTAATCAACAGTACGAAGGGGAACATCATAAGAAAGCCTGGTTTCGTCTTCTAGTTGAATTTTATCATTAACCTTACCCAAACAGCAACACAATAATGTAATATAAGCTACGTTTCTCAGTTTTTTTTATTATGCTTCGATATAACGTACAATTCGATACAACGTACAATTTTGAAAGTGAAATGTATGTTATATCGAAGTTACCCTGTGGAAAACTCATATTTCCTCCAACCCAAAATATAACATTTCATTCGAATCAAAAATGCTCATGTTTTATCATTTGTCGATTTCATTTGGACAACAACTTCAAATTTCGGACACTTTGTAATAATATCTTGAAATACTTGATGCCCTGATGATATAACTATATAATTAATATCCCAATTGATTATTTAGAATAATCCCTTGATTCCACTCTCATTTTATATGAAAACTAGCTGACCCGGCAAACTTCGTCCGGCCCAAAATTAATTTTTTACTATCAATACCTTCAAACATCCACGTTTTATTACTAAGCGCATATTCATGGGTCCAATCGCAGAGCTGTTCATTGATTTATCTTCTAATCCAATAATTTAATTTTAACGTTTACTATAAAATTCCTAGTACTTCTAACAAAACCCGTGATTATTGTATCAGATTATTTTCAGACACAATTCTCGTTCAAGATTTTTCAACCACCTACAAATAACATGTTTCTCCGTTACACGGAAGAAATGATAAAAAACTATGATAGAATAAGGACAGCCCTGATTCTTTCCTCGAGGTTTGCTCTTATCAACACATTCGGCGATCCATTTTTATTTATATAGATTGAAGTAGATATAGGAGTGCGTTTTATCGAGTTATGCAGAAATTTGTGTTTCATCTATATAACGACTCCTCCTCTCGTAGAAAGGGGTAGGAGTGTCTAATCACCATAGAAACGTTTATCAATTCCTAAAACTTCGATATGCTAAGTTTGATTACATTTGCTTGATTAGTTCTCGAGTTATTCAGCCACTCTCCCCTTTAGAGAGAGGGGAGGATTGTCAAACCACCATAGAAACAGTTATTGTCCCCTAAATTCTACACCTGCCAAATTTGATTCCATTTGCTTGATTAGTGCTCGAGTTATTCAGAAAATTGTGTTTCCTTTATGTTTTACCCCCCATTAGAGAGGGGGAGGAGTACCAAACCACTATAGAAACATTTATTGCCCCTAAAACCTTTATATGCCAAATTTGGTTCCATTTGCTTGCTTAGTTCTCGAGTTATGCAAAAATTTGTGTTTTATGGCAGCCCCCCCTTAGATAGGTGGAAGGAGTGTTGAATCACCTTATAAACGTTTATTGCCCAATAAAACCCTCACGTGCCAAATTTGGTTAGTAATAGTTTAGATAGTGGGGAGGGAGTGTCTATTCACCATAGAAACGTTTCGTTCCCCCTAAAACCTTTACATGCCAAATTTGGCTCCATTTGCTTGATTAGTTTTCGAGTTATGCAGAAATTTGTGTTTCATTTGTACGGCAGCCCCCTCTTAGAGAGGGGGAGGATTGTGTTACCACCATAGAAACATTCATTGTACCCTGAAACCTCCACATACCAAATTTGGTTTCGTTTGCTTGATTAATTCTCGAGTAATGTAGAAATTTGAGTTCCATTTGTATGACCTTAGAGAAGGGGAAGGGGTCTCGAACTATCTTAAACACCTTACCCGGCCCCAAAAACCCCTACATACAAATTTTCACGTCGATCGGTTCAGTAATTTCTGAATCCATAAGAATCTGGAAGACAGACAGAAATATTTTTATATATACAGCGTGGCGCATAAGTCACGCAACCGATTTGCACAAATATACCTCTGACTTAACAGCTTAGGAACCAACACGCTCGATAGTTGTAGCGCGATCGTTATTTTTTTTCCTTCAGAGAACGTTGCATGACTTATGCGCCACGCTGTATAACATTAGAATTATAACATTAATAAGAATAAGAATTATAACATAATAGGTAAAATCTACCACTACTACTCATTATCGTTTGTGTTTGACATTCGCTTAGCGTGAGCATGTAGAATTTAACCGTTCATGAATATTCAAATTGCTCCCGTGTTTCATCAGTTCTCATCATCGTTATCAGTTTACTGTTATTGCTTGGTAAGTGTTTCACAGTTGACTATTAAAAACAATCAAGCATAATGAATTTTTTCTTCGAACAATTACAAAATAAAACGTCCGAAATTTGAATCGAACTTTTTTCCTACGATTCATATTTCGGACACTTGCAAGTGGTGATACTACAATGTAAGTTTTCAGGCTCATTATGGATGCAGAGCGTGGATTCATATAGCGCACCATTCTTTTTGTAATTATTTTTCAACTACAGATCAGCAGATAGATATGAGGAAGTTCAATAATAAGTGGACAATGTGCAACCTATGCTGCCGTGTATTCTGGCAACTCATCATTTTAACTCACGG
Organism: Toxorhynchites rutilus septentrionalis; assembly: GCF_029784135.1. NCBI lineage: Eukaryota > Metazoa > Arthropoda > Insecta > Diptera > Culicidae > Toxorhynchites > Toxorhynchites rutilus. The sequence continues at coordinate 75,667,440 of NC_073746.1, forward strand.
TAAAAGTAAGCTTCACGTTACTCCTGCAGTGGTCACAAGCGAGTCCGGGATATGTTGAATAAAGACGTAGAGCCTGCCAGTGATGTCCATATCCTCTTTGTAACAAAGAGAAACTAAAATTCACCCACCCACTCCGTCATTCTCAACGAGAGCGCTCCTCTTTAGCCTACAGTGCGAGAAATTCCTATAAGCGCACATGTATATTTTGGCTGTAAGATTAACTAGATATATATTTCCAAAATATTTTCATGGGATTTCAATGACCTTCGAACATCAAGTTTATCTTGCCAAGAAAAGTCCCAATCCTATTCTCAACAGTTATTCAGAATGAGAAAAACGTGTTTTCATGGTAGAAATTCATATAAGCGCACATCAGACTTTATTCTCAAAGAACGTATTATACATGAAAATGACAGCATTCAATATTTGGTTGGTTTACCATTTTTCAGAATAGTTTCATAGACACGGTTTGGCATTGACTCAATCAGATTATCCAACATTTCATGTGGAATTCTATTCCACTCGTCCCTTACACATCTCTCCAACTCACGAACTGTTGCAAATTGCCGTCCACCACTGTAGACTCGCCTTGCCAGGATTCCCCTGAGATTCTCGATGGGATTGAGATTGAGATCCGGGCTACGAGCTGACCAGTCCATAACCTGAATGTTTCTTTCGGAAAACCATGACAATGATTTCTTGCTTACGTGAATGGCAGCATTATCCTGCTGGAAGATGAAGTTGTCGTCCATAATGTCTTCTGCAAATGGCACCAAAACACTGTCCAGTACCTCTACATAGTTGTCGGAGTTCATCCTTGTCGAAATAGTGGCGATAGGAGTCTTCCCTTTTCTTGAAAACGCAGCCCACACCATGAGACTTCCACCACCAAAAGTCCTGCTCAACTTCACTTCGGGATTTTTTCGTAGATCATGCCAATAATACGCGAAGCAGTCGGGACCATCAAGATTGAACTTTTTCTCGTCGGAAAAGATCACTTCATCCCACTCTGCCTTCCAATCCATGTGCTGTTTAGCGAAATCCAATCTTGCTTTAATGTGCCTTGGGGTGAGGTTTGGTTTCTTTGCCTTCTTCGTGTCCAGATCCTCGCAAAGTTTGGGAAACACGTCGTTTGGATATGGGAAGGCCCAGTTCTTGCTTTATTTCCGAAGCATTAAATTTTCCAGTCTCCCCAAGCTGATGCGGTTCCGGTCGCGGTTTGAAATTTTGCAGTTACTTTTATTCTTCCTTCTGATGCCATATTTTGGGCACTTCTAGAAAAAATTCCGGACCACTGTTTCTTCTCTATCGATCCTCTTTGCTATCTCCCGGTTGCTTAAACCAACATCCTTCAATTCGGTTATTAATATCCGCTCAGTTTCGTCCAAGAACTTTCCTTTCGGCATCGTGCTTCAAATTCAATTGCGCTACTTCACTGCTTAGCTGATTGTGGTTAACTCGTTCTCACGTTACAACCTTACCAGGATGTGTTGAAAAATGGCCAAGATGTTTACATATTGGTGGGAAAATATTTAAAATGCCAGATGCGCTTATGAGATTTTCGCACCATAATTTTAAAAATGTTTTAGTAAAAAATATGTTTGCACCAATGATGACTTAAACAACAAAGTTAGTACACATTTAGTCATTAGGAAATCACTACGTAAAAAAGGAATGGTTTTATCTACAATATATCTAGAATTTTCAGAAAACCCAGGTGCGCTTATAGGATTTTCCCCACTGTATAATCACCACACTTCTAGATATGTGCGAGCGCAAGAAGATGGAAGAGCAGTTTATTTTTTGCACTCAACTTAGCGTGGTAGCTGCTGAAAAAAATGAACCGAGGTGAAAGATGTGCGTGGAGTATATTTATGTCGAATTAGATAAAGAAGTACAATTATACATCAGCTGTGGGGAGGCTGACTTCTGCGACAAATTGAACACATTGTCTTATCCTAAATTCTGGAGCGCTACTCTTATTATTATGTTCAATTTTGTATAACTAAATGGTATAGCTATTATTGATTTGGCGATGTAGATGGCAGTATCCATATAGCGCAAGCAAGTATAAAGTGTGTAGTAAAAAAACATGCTTTATTAAGGTGAAATGGAAGTTTACATAGTTACCATGGTATGCTTGTTTATATTGTACTACGTAAATATCCTTATTATAATACATTTCTATAATTGAAAAATATGTATAATCGATGCAATAATTTAATAGGTAGTGTAATTCAAGAACGAGACTATCACGTATGAAAAAGGGAGATAAAGTTGTCATGTGCTTACGATACGGATAGTTTCTGAAAGAAATTTTTCGTTCAAAATAAATTAATTGGGTGTGTTTGCCATAGAAATTTATAGTCTTTAATTGAATCTTCGTCGTGGAACCATTTGACGACATTCTGGACAGTATGATTCAACCCTCCACGATTTGCAATGTACGGTTTGGTTCCAGAAATATATCAATAGTTAGTGAAACTAGTCTTTTTCGCCTTTTTGTTTCGTTCGCATTCAATGTAGAAAAAACATCTTCAAACAGTTTCCGAAAAATGTGGGTTAATGAAGAAAATTGGTGAAACTCCTCAGTACAGGAAAAGCTTAGCACCAGTTAGCCTGTCTTTTTCGTTTTGTTTTGTTTTTGTGTGGCATTTATATCAATGTCTCCGCTAGAAATTCTAGAGTTGATTTCCCGGAACTCGTTTTCCAACTCCTGATGATTTCATTTTTTTAAAGATAAGAAGCTTCTATAAAACTTCCTGTAAAGACGAAAAACCTAGCAATAGAGCAGTTTACAGAACATCATCTTCAGAACGGTTTTTAGATTTTCCGAATAAATCTGAAGAAATTCGGGTGTTTCAGTATGGAATGTTCTATTCAACCTAATAATCAGTGGAAAAACGTAGTTAAAAACAGTAAAATAGGTTTTGAAATCGAGTTGTTCAATCGATTAATGATTAGTTTCGCTATTTGGTCTCGGTCGTGGTCGATTCGGTTCTAGGTTACGTTACGCTTTTCCTGTATTGAAAAATCTGTATATTCTGTATAAAACTCCAAAAATCTTTGATTTGTAACTACAGATTCTTTGATTTGTGACTACAGATTTTCTTTATCATTCAAACAATTTTCTACAAGTCATTCATAGAACACATTTCTGAAGGAGATGCCGCATTTGCCACATATTTCACAATACACCCTTTCCAAATAGCAGCCCATTGTCAGTTTGTGATTATATGAATTCCAAAATGAGTTAATAGCGTTAGTTTTCCACCAATTATACTTACGATTGCTATCTTTTTCTGATCATCAGACAACACAGGAGGGTCAAATTCGTGCATACGTGGGTCGACAAATAGGGCAGCAATAAACGCCGGACTATCAAACCACATTCCTTGTCGATTTTGTAGTGCTTTGATCAATTGCATCGCTAATGAGTTCTACTAATTCCCAGCATAGTTATAGGTACTGTACACTTTCGGCACCCCGGGGTGCTGAAAGTCAAGGGAGTTTCTTTCTGAACAACGACTACATTGGTCAAGATTCGGCATATAACTAAACTTTATTTTAATTAAAATGAATGTTGTAGCTTGTTTTGTCAGCACAAGCTTCTTGATTATTTTCGCAGTACTTCGCTGCGTTTGCACAAAATGTGCCCTCCGGCGTTGGTGCATGCGGCATCAGATCACGCTGCTGTTAGTCGAGCGCGCCCCACGCTGAGCCGCTTCCAATTGCTGAAGTCGTTTGGCGTTCCTACGCCAGTGGAAAATTATGATGGCGAAAATGATCGCCACGATGAATGCGCCATCCAACGAATACGATGCCACATCGTGCATCGATATGGTGTTTTCCACCTTATCGCTTCCAAACATTGTTGATTGAAGGTTTAACGTTACTTGATCCAGGACTCCGGGGATCATTACATTTTATGACTTCTTGGGAAGTCCAAAATTGCTGACGCGTGTTCCCGTTGGTGGGAAATTGAATAATTGGTGAATTGCTTGCATGCGCATGGCTCAAATTATGATGGCGTGGACTGCTCCGATTTGGTCGCTTCCCATGGGAAATCGATTGATTATTTTATTACGCGTGTGGCTCCGATTACGGAGTCAATGACTACTCCTGTTCGTGAACACTTCCAGGTACATTATTAATGATTCCTCCTGAATCCTTTTTGTTATTGTGTACAACAGAAGTGCCAACCGAATGAACTGCTCAAACGTATCCCAAAAAATTTCGTTGTATTTGTTTTGAAGATCGACCGGCGAGAGTTCTTTAATGAAGGTTTTTTTTTGTTCATTCAAAGCTTGATTAGTGGAAGATAATATTCGGGCGTTTAACCATAGTTATGATGAGGTTCGTACCATCAATTTAATTCAATTTAATATAACTTTCTGGGCAATAAATTTGTTTTAACTTAGTGATGTGCAGAACTTGTTTTCAAATTCAATAATAAAAACCTAATAAAATACAAAAACTTGTGAACCTCTCTACAGTGTTACTCTGATGAAAGAATACACATTGTGATGTACCACAAATACCATTCGATTGAATCTCCTATAAGAAAAACATAAGTTCCTATAATTCCATAGTCCTATAAAAAATATAATAATTCAATGGAAAATCAAACAAATCCATTTCTCTTTCATATTCCAGAACAACTAAAATATATGTATTGTAACTGGCGATGCTGGGAAAGCTTGCGAGCCAGTCACTACCGGGGGTTTTATGAAGTTTAGCGGTTGGCTTAAACCCCACTCCTGCAAAACAGAAACCAGCCGCCGTGATTGTGTTGTCGTTGCACGACTTTGTTCTTTTCTTCTTAAAACCGGCTTGTTCCGCAACTATTGGCTGCACTCAAGAGAGACCCGCGACACCATGTGTCCGGGTTCCGAAACACAAGCAGCACTTCATTTGTTCCTAATGAACTCATCTTTTGCCGAAGTTTGTATCACTGGATCTATTCAATGATAATTAGTCACACCCACCTGGAACTAGTTACAGAACGGGACGTGGTGGTTGAAATTTTCCACTACAGAAAGGCGTTTTTCTGAACTCGTAAACTCACTGAAAAGTTAATCGTTTTAACTGTTTTTAGGCTACACCGCTAGCCAGTAAATATGTAGAGTTTTTCTTCCCTGAACAAACTTCATCAAATTTAATTACCATTCGTTGAACTAATCTATTATACATACATTTCCCCCTCAACAACTCATATATTTAACAACAATTCTTTTACACTAATTTTAATCAAAATGAGTGTAAAAATATGTTGTTTGCCTCATATTTCCGTTAATGTCACTTTCCGATACAATATCATCTTCTTTTTTTTTCCAAAATATACATTTTTATCAAGGCTCATTAGGCGTTAGCCTGACGGGGCCGGAGTTCAATATTTTGACAGTTTTTCTTATTATCTATGTTAGCAATATGTAACCGATTACTCGCGGTCGGCTCGAGGTTAGTATTACAAGTGTTCTCGTAATTGGGATGTTGCTGTCTCCAATGCTCTGTACGTGTGCCCGACACGGGATACTTCCTATTGGGATGCAGCTGACCATTAATCAGCAACGCCCCCTAGTATGTACCCCATATCTAGCGTGGTGCGTCTTCTCGACTCGAGGAATCCATGAATGAATGGTCACTAGCCGGCGCAATCATCAGCTCGTGTAGAGTTGTCTGGAGCGGTACAACCTTTGGCTCCCCAGCAAACATTAAATCATATAACTTTGCACATGATAAGTCACATATAATTTCGTATCAAATCACAATCGCATAAAATATCAATCAAAATATCGATCATATATAACTAAAATCGCATAAAATGCAAAAACACGATTTTCCATGTAATCGATGGATTGAGTGGTAACGTTGTCGTATCAAATCGCATATCAGTCCAAAAAGCATCGCATATCGTTATATACAGCTTTATATGCGTACAAAATATGGCATATACGTATATCGCCTCCACTTTTGTGTGTATATGCTAGTTATCTGCATCATATATCATACAAATATGTCTTGGTTGTATGTATATCGCCTCCAATTATAGCTATTCATACGACTTAATGTTTGCTGGGTCTTGTTGAATCATCAGTGGACTGCACAACCTTTGGCCCGTGTATCTGTAAAGAGTGTGTGTATGTATTGCCGCGACTAAGTAAAAGTTTATCGATCGGATAGGAGGGATATGAAACAGAGACACAACGAAGGAAACATCATTAAGCGTTGACATCGGCGTTTCTGAGGAACAGGTATAGATGAAGCAAAAGATCAGGATCACGGCTATCAATATCATCTTCGTCATTGTCCTAAATATTGGAATTCTCCTCTTCTTATGTGCTGTTAATTTTGTAATAGTTTTGTAGCCTTGTTGCTACGATTGTTCGTCGTTATGGAGTAAATATTACACATATCAACGTGAAATTTTGCCAACACTCTCATAATTTCAGCAAATACATTATCGTCTGCATTTCGGTTTAATATTTTAACCATTGCCAGTGTTACTCCGACGATTTTTTCGTTCAAAGTCAACAAAGCCCACTGTTTCCTTTTCTGGAAGCAAGATCAGCTTTCATACATATCAACTTTCCTTTTATTAGCTCACTTATGTGCGCTACCATAGGCACCTCGACGACATCGACATAGCGCATAATGTTTTTCCTTGAAACACAAGTAATTTTCAGCGCCTTTTCAATGTAAACATTACTAACACATTCCTTCGAAAAATAATAATTAGGAATATGGCACTCCGTTATCCCTAGGCCCCTAGGGACCGACGCTGGGCTTACCGTGTTAAAAGACTTGCTACTTTCATTTCTTCCCCATCATTCGACCGTATTTTCTTCTTGCGCACAACTCCCGCACAACTTCGTCACGTTTCCTTTTGTTGGACATCGATAAACGCGCTGATCAACCGCACCAGCAAAGCACTGTGAAATCAAACAAGAGACACCGGTCAGTGCACTCACCAGTGTGCTCTCTAGAGATTACACCGAAGGTCGCACTAGAATGCCGGCACCCAGCGCTGGACAGAGAGTTCCGCACACGATAGCTTTTGAGCAAGAGATTTCGCACACGATAGCCTACTCGCACCAGCTATCGGTTCTCTTCCTACTAACATTAGAATAAGTTAAATTGTAAATACATATTACATGTAAGGATAGTTTTAAGAATTGAGTGTGAAGTGTCAGTGTGAATGAGAATGTGAATGTGAATGTGAGTGCGAGTGTAAACACGCTTCTCCTTACATCCCATCCTTTTCCTAATGAAAATGTGTCACCCGTGTCACCCTTCTAAACTCGAGTCGACCGCGAGTAATCGGTTTCCTATTTCATTAACCATAGAATTAAGGAAACAACATGTTGATATATGCTAGTTGAAATATAGTTAAGAGTTTGGCTCCATTAAACTTATGTAACTGAGCCTGTAAAAATAAACGGATTAATAATAGCCTACTCGCACCGAGATTTCTTCCGACTAGCGCACACTGCAAATTTATTTACCCGCCGGTGGATGGGGAGTGTGGTTGTTTTCTCTGTGGCGTGCGATGACTGTATCCTCAGAGTTGGCATGGAATTCATGCTCTGGTGTATCTTTTCAGTGAAAATGCCATCACTGGAGCCTGCGAAGAAGTTGATTGAAATGACGAAGCGCTAAAAACCTGAGAAAAGGAAAACTGAGTTGAACCGAAAAGAAAAATAAATCCAAACATTAGCTAAGTTGAAGAAACAATAAGAACCGATAAAGCAGAGCAAAAAACTTGATGAACTGAAAAGGGCAAAACGGCTGCAAATTCGAAAGCGAAATTGGTACAGAAGGATAATGACAAAATAGATGAAACTATGTAACAACATTTAAGAATCAAGATTCAAGCGCTGTGGATAACCTTGAATTATTTTACTACTTTGAACAACAAATAACTTGAAATCAAATATATAATCATTTAAGCAATATAACCCTTACGATATATTAAACCATGAAGCTACAACATAAAGAAACATTAGTAGTCGACAGGCATTCCGGGGGAAAATAGAGGAAGGGGTAAATGGTTGCAATTATCATAAAAGAGACTTGAAAATTATTTCAGGTTTTAGACAGGACAAGTCGTTGTTATTTTTACATGTTTGATGATTCTATTGCTTTAGTAATTGAACAGGTATATAAATTAAGCTTAAAACGACAAGAAACGTTGTGGCAACAGATTGTCCGAAACCCGAATTCACTCTGTCCGAAATTAGATTTTTTTTTCCATAAATAGTGTCCGAAGTTTGATTCTAATTCGTTTCAATTGAAAAACATTTTTAATTCGATAATTTTCATGTTTTCAATTAAATAGGTATCACAATAGAAAGCTTAAAAGCATATTGAACTAATTTAACAAAAATATCAACCATATAATACCTGTGCATAAAGCTTATATCTATTTTCTACATCAAATGCCTTGAGCGTCCGAAATATGATTCAGAACGGTACTTCAAGTCTTTGCATAAAAGGTATATATAATTGAACGACACGTAAAAATTCAAATTTATCGAAATGTCGAGAATTTTGCAGAGTACAACTGGTCCGTTCTCGAACAAACAAGCATGGAGTGAGTCTATTAACTTCAGACATATCTATTCAATAGTTATGATCGACTGCAAAGGAAATCGTTGCCGTATTTCAAATGTCCATCTAAAATTATAAAATAAAATGAAATTTCAAACAGACTGTCACAACCAATGGAACCTAAAAGTTAAAATCTTATGTTTTCAAGCCACCCACTCTATTTTGCATTTTTTTGAGAAGCGCAATACACAATGCTGTAATTGAACTTCAACGAACCATAGCTTAATTATTTGGTTCCCCTTTCGTTACAACTCAATGGAAATAGCTTTTATATCGGTGATTAAGTTCAGAAATACTAAACTGTATCACCAATCCAGTATCACAATGGGAAAGGGATCAAAATCAAACATCCGACTATTCACGTTCAGTCTGCTTACGCTGAGTATGGCTATTATCGGCGTGTCTTGTATATATACCATATCCGGGGAAATTTATGGCGGTGACGTAGAAAATTTGTTAAATGTACCGTATATAGTGTCCCTCAGCTCTCCCAACTTGACAACTTGGGATGGACTTTTTTGTGGTGGATCTATTCTGTCATCCTCGTGGATTCTTATAGCGGCTCATTGCGTAAAGCACGTGCAACCCGACGAACTGTTAGTTCGTGCAGGATCACGGTTCATGCACAAAGGAGGACAAGTTCAGAATGTGATCAGAATTATCGTGCATGAGCTTTACAATGGTGTAACACTACTTGATCGCGACTTTGCCCTTCTGGAATTAGCCTCACCGTTGGTCATTGGGAAAACCGTCCAAGAAATAGATTTGTACGATTTCAAGGATAAATATATCCCTGGAGAAATGTGCATTGTCGCTGGTTGGGGTAGAATAAGATCATCTGAAGGTGCCAAGGAACGTCTGCACAGTGTTATGGTCCCGCTAGTGGATTTTAATGAGTGCAAAAAGGTTTTTGACAATATTAATCGGGTAATTACCAAACAAATGCTGTGCGCGGGAGTACGTAAGAAGGAAAGTTGTACGGGAGACTCCGGTGGACCGCTGGTGTGCAGAAATAAACTTATTGGAGTCGCTTCCTTCGGATCCAAATGTGGCGCTTCCTACGGAGTATATGGGAACGTTTCGACGGTTAGAGATTGGATTATATTTCATTCGGGCATTTAAGGGTGTTTGGATGAGGAGCTAGATACTTTACTATCTCAGGCCGTTAAAAACCAACAAATATTTTCACTGTTAAACAAAATAAAAAGATGCTGTAAAATTTAAAATCGTAATGTAGGATTAGCGCAAACACGAATGCGTGTTTTCCGGAATCTGGAATCTTGTATGAGGTTACAAGAAAAATATAAAATAAATTATTGTCATTTAGAATAACTTAACGGATTAACCGATGACGGGATTTCAGGTGGAATGAACACACCTTTAAAATAAAAACTATAAATGAAATCGATAGCGTTATCGCACCTCGATGTCTCTCTAACTTCATTCGCCCCAAACGCTTGGCTGTAATGACCGCTTCTATTTTTGTTTTTAGAGTATGAATCCTTAGAAAATCCAGCTCAATACAAGACTGGTTGTTTCCTGTACAGGAACCGGCAGAATCCGTTTCTGGTTGATGTTTTTGGATAGCTCAAGATAACGTTTGCATTAAAAAAATGGACTTATTTCGGATGGTGATAAAAAAAAGTAAGACAGATAATTGAGTATGATAAATTTCCCATGGAAGTTAATTATATTAGCTTACTTACAAAAAAAATCTACGCCCTTGCGGCCTTCTGACACTTATCCGGAACATTCACCATGGTTGACGAAATCATGCGTGTAGGCTTGATTTTGAGTTCTTTCTTCGTTTGATTTATCAATTCCTTCTCAGTTTTCGCGACAAAATTGTTGGACAAAATTGTCTTACGCTCCAGGTTTGACCAGAAATTCTTGATGGGAAGCAGCTTGGAGATATTGGGCGGGTTCGCCGACTTGGGTACCACATCAATACTCAGCCACTCCATCTCCTCTAACGATCGCTTCAAGAAGTGGACCGTCGCCAGATCAGGCCAAAACACCGCCTCTTCGCCTTTATGGTATCTCTTGATGAACAACGCAACTTCCGGCGGGCACTTCGTACTATAAATTTCCCCGTTCACAGCCAGTCCGGAGCTAAAGAAGAGCGGCTTTGACATCCTCTTCTCGCTGATTGTCAGCCACAGCAGCACCTTCTTGGGGAACTTGGTGAGTGAAATAAACTTAACTTCGGAGCTCACTTCCTTCGTGGGAGAAGTAAAATACGAAGTGCCCTTCCGGTCGTTGCCATCCAGGGTGAGATAGGACTCGTCGTCCATCACCATCGCCACGTCGCGATTCGCCGGAAAAATCGAATTGACCATCTTATTCAGCCGCTGTCGCTGCGTCATTGCCTGCAGCTTCGAGAACAGTGGACGGGCTTCCGCTTCCTGGCATGTATGTCCATGTTCGCATAATAAAGTTCAAAAACTGGAGAAGTGTCAACGCTTGAAAAGGCAGCATAAAGTTACTATGAAGCTAATGTTTAGGATGCGGAAAGATTTCAATACAATTTATCAGTCTACATACGTGTGCGGTCCGATAAGTACTTAGCCTCATCGGCCGATGGTGTCAGTATCGCAAGAGAGATTACTTATTGTGTAGTACATTCTCGTAAACGCCTACTGTGAAAATTTCAGCCGAATCGAATTCGTAGTTTTGTTTTGACCGTGTGTGGAAGCGGGCGTGGTCGCGGATTTTAGAAAAATGGGAAATATATAAGATAAGTTTTACATAAGTTTGGAAGCGTTTTTAAAAAAACTAACTAAATACTAAGGATGGAGAACGGATCAATTCAAACCGCACTGATTGAAGGTCTAAACTGTAATAATGATCTTTATTATTTCCGAAGCCTAACTGCCCTGCCAAAACTGATTACTTAGCACCAGACAACGATGGCACGTTGGCGGTGTCAAATACCGCGGCTGCATTCTTGCTGGTTCCAGTAAATCTCGCTGGCAATACACGCGTGTCCGATATCGCTGACCATGCTGTTCCGCCGTTAGACTCCCTGGGTGATGTTGGAGTGGTTCCGATAGCGGTTGGGTCCGCTAGGGTGGTTCCGTGTTTAACTTCTCCCCCCTTAAGTGTTGTTCTAAATGGGTTTTGGAACGTATTAGGATTTGGGAATGGAGAGGGTTTCGTTTGGAAATAGTTTTGGGGTGGCTTTGATGGTGGATATCTAAAAGTGGGTGTGAATTGTGGTTTGGGTGGTATTGGAGGACTGTGGTTTTTAAACGGATTTTTCACGTAATTGTAGTTGCACTCCTCTGAGCAAAGTCTCAGAGCTTCCTTCATGGTGCTAGGCGCTTGCGCCCGAATGATTGGACCTAAAGGCTCTTTTAGCCCTGCCAGAAAAACTTTAAGGCCAATTTCTGAATAGAATCGCTGTTTAGCAGCTTTCACAGCTGCGTTATTTTCGCTAAGGCCAAGATTATTAATGAGAAGAGAAATTATGTGGGATATTTTCCCGTAAAATTCTTCGACTGTTCCGGTTTGGGACAGTTTGAACAGATCCCTCGTTAGCGAGACCTCGTCCCTTTTGTCGTTGTAGTGGGTGATTAGATTGTTTTTTATTTCTTCCCACGATAGCTCGGTACCATATAATTCTAATATGGTATCGGCGTCTCCAATGATCTTTGAGCGGATACACTGTATCCACACATTATACATAGGCGTTCCAATTGCCTCATTTAAAATGGGTATAATGTTATCAATGGATTTTAAAAATTGATGCAGCTTTATGGGATTCCCATCAAAGGCGGGAAGATCCCTCAAAATGTTAGGAGTCTGCAATTTTTTCAAGACGTTCTCTGGATTCGAAACCGCCTGTATATGAACGTTGCTAATCGCTCGATTCTGAATCGACGCGATTTGCTCCGCTCGTTGTTGGGCTTCCAGCCTGGCAGCTGCTGTTTCCGACTCTGCGGACAGCACAGCTTGCGCAGCGCCTTGCGCCTCTAATTCGAGCTGGGCGATGCGATCATCGCGATCGGCCACAGCGCGTTGTAAACTAGCCAACTGTTGCTGGATATTTTCCATTTCAATCAGTTGTGCTTAATTATTTTTTTCGATAACACTGATAATAACACTATTTTAAATTAGTTATTGTTTTTTTTTTTTTAAATTATTGTTTCACTTGTTAATACAAATAGTTGATACAAAATATTCTTTCTGTTTTTATTTTTTTTTTTAAAGTGTAAAATTACTCACCTTTGAACTAGAGTACAGCTGCAGTAACTCACTTCACGATTATGTCTAATTCACTAATTTATTACGTCTGATTCACTTATTTATATTTTAGGTTACTATTTTTGTTGGTTGCGATATTCACTCGCGTTTTTGGTTCGCGGTTTTTAGGAGGATTACGCACTATTCCTACGATATTCACTCGCGGAAGCTATCAAAGCTGACGTTAAACACTTCTAAAAAATCCGCGCCGACTGCGCCAGATAAGTTTTACATAAGTTTGGAAGGGTTTTTAAAAAAACTAACTAAATACTAAGGATGGAGAACGGATCAATTCAAACCGCACTGATTGAAGGTCTAAACTGTAATAATGATCTTTATTATTTCCGAAGCCTAACTGCCCTGCCAAAACTGATTACTTAGCACCAGACAACGATGGCACGTTGGCGGTGTCAAATACCGCGGCTGCATTCTTGCTGGTTCCAGTAAATCTCGCTGGCAGTACACGCGTGTCCGATATCGCTGACCATGCTGTTCCGCCGTTAGACTCCCTGGGTGATGTTGGAGTGGTTCCGATAGCGGTTGGGTCCGCTAGGGTGGTTCCGTGTTTAACTTATATATATATATATATATATATATATATATATATATATATATATATATATATATATATATATATATTATATATGTAGCATCATCATCGTCGCATCACCGGTACGACAAACAATCATCGACCGTGCGAACGAGTCATCATCATCTCACGCACTCGATCTGAGCCAACAATTAAACAAATAATCCTTTGTTTTGCCTTTTGCACCCAATTTCTATACGGGATTGTTTTCCCTGACTTGACCGGTCAAATAACATTGACCGTACTCTGTATATATAGCGCGTAGATGGACTTTGAATAATCGTGGCGGACAAGCAACACAACGTCGAATTGACCATGACGAACTTTAAGCGGTTCTTCTACGCACCAGGGGTCCTCAGCGCTTCCCGGAGCAGAGCCCAACACGTCTGTTCCTTTTTCGCGGTCGAGGCAACAGCCACAATCTGGCTTGCTTGCGCTTTCTGACCTGGTGGACAATATTTTAAATGCTTTAAATATAAAAGACCCTCTTAAAAGCATAGTATTATGTTTGCTTCCGATTGTGAGAACATTTTTGAAAGAAAAATGTGGTTTTTTAGCAGCGTTCATTTCCCTCGATGCCTGATTCAGTGCAAGAGGTCAAGGATTTGACCACTGTAATACAGTGGAATTGCAGAAGCATCATCCCTAAACTAGATCAATTTAAATTTTTAATTCATAGTTCTAACTGTGATGTGCTTTCCCTCTGTGAAACATGGCTTTCTTCAGCCGACGAACTGAATTTCCACGATTTCAACATTATTCGCCTCGATCGAAATGACTCGTTTGGTGGCGTACTATTGGGGATCAAAAAATGCCACTCCTTCTATAGAGTCACTCTCCCATCGATGACAGGCATTGAAGTTGTCGCTTGCCAGACACAAATCAATGGCAAAGACCTCTGCATTGCCTCGATATATATTCCTCCGAGAACTATGGTTGGCCGCCATCAGTTTTTTGATATCATCGAGGCACTGCCGGAGCCGCGGCTAATCTTAGGTGACCTCAACTCCCATGGAACAGCATGGGGTTCACTCTACGATGACAACCGTGCCACTTTGATTTATGATCTGTGTGACAACTTCAAATTGACAGTTTTGAATACTGGGGAAGCAACTAGAATAGCCAACCCTCCTGCACGGGCAAGCATGCTAGACATATCACTTTGCTCTTCTTCGTTATCCCTGGATTGCACGTGGAAGGTAATCCAAGATCCCCACGGTAGTGACCACCTGCCAATAATTTTATCGATCGCCAATGAATCAGGTTCTCGTGAGTCAGTCGATATTGCGTATGACCTCACGAAGAATATTGACTGGAGAAAATTTGCAGAAATAATATCTGAAGCACTTGTTTCAATGCATGAACTTCCTCCACTCGAAGAGTATAATTTTATATCGAGTTTGATTTACGAAAGCGCACTTCAAGCTCAAAAGAAACGTGTTCCTGCTACCACTTTACGACGTCGTCCTCCATCACTTTGGTGGGACAAGGAGTGTTCAAAGGTCTACCTTGAAAAATCATCCGCTTTCAAAAAATTCAGGAAAACTGGACTAGTGGAATGGTTTCGAAAGCACCAAGCTCTAGAAGCCAAACTAAAAGGTCTGATTAAAGCAAAAAAGCGTGGATATTGGCGAAAGTTCGTCAATGGCTTGTCAAGGGAGACCGCTATGAGCACTCTTTGGAATACGGCTAGGAGAATGCGTGGCTGGAACCATACAAATGAAAGTGAGGAATACTCTGACCGTTGGATTTTCAAATTTGCAAAAAAGGTTTGTCCCGATTCCGTTCCTGCACAAAACGTCGTACGCGACATTCCGCTCCAATGCGACTATGAGAATTTTTCGATGGTGGAATTCTCAATTGCCCTCCTCTCATGTAACAATTCAGTTCCGGGGTCGGACAAGATTAAATTCAACTTGTTGAAGAATCTTCCCGACTTGGCGAAACAGCGTTTGCTGAACTTGTTCAACAAGTTTCTGGAGCTGAATATTGTCCCGCATGACTGGAGACAAGTGAGAGTGATAGCCATACGGAAACCCAACAAGCCGGCTTGCGATCACAACTCGTATAGGCCGATTGCAATGTTATCCTGTATTCGTAAATTGTTAGAGAAAATGATTCTACTTCGTTTGGACAAGTGGGTCGAAACGAACAATTTGCTGTCAAATACGCAGTTTGGCTTCCGCCGAGGTAGAGGGACAAATGATTGTCTCGCGCTGCTATCTTCTGAAATCCAAATCGCATTTGCTCGCAAAGAACAAATGGCTTCTGTTTTTCTCGATATCAAAGGGGCATTTGATTCAGTTTCCATGGAAATTCTCTCAGATAAACTTCATAATCGTGGACTTTCACCAATTCTGAATAATTTCCTGTACAATTTACTGTCAGAAAAGCACATGTTTTTCAATCATGGTGGCTTGAAATCTTCTCGATATAGTTTTATGGGCCTACCACAAGGCTCCTGCCTAAGCCCCCTCTTGTACAGTTTTTACGTCAATGATATAGATGATTGTCTAACTAGAGACTGCACGCTGAGACAACTTGCAGACGATGGAGTTATTTCCATCACGGGTACTAATCCCGTCGTTCTGCAAAAGTCGTTGCAAGATACCCTGAACAGGTTCACGTGGGCTCTCAAGCTGGGTATCGAATTCTCTACGGAGAAAACCGAAATGGTAGTTTTTTCTAGGAAGCACGAACCCGCCCAATTCCAGCTTCACCTATCCGGTAAACGATCAGGCACTCGATGTTTTTCAAATCCCTTGGAGTATATTTTGACTCTAAATGTACCTGGGGAATACACATTGCGTATTTGAAACAGAAATGCCAGCAAAGAATCAATTTTCTCCAAACAATAACCGGAACATGGTGGGGTGCCCATCCAGGAGACCTCATTCAGTTATACAAAACAACGATATTATCAGTGTTAGAATATGGCAGTTTTTGCTTCCGATCAGCTGCCAGGATTCATATTCTCAAGCTGGAGAGAATACAATATCGTTGCTTGCGTATAGCCATGGGGTGTTTGCATTCGACACATACGATGAGTCTCGAAGTTTTGGCAGGAGTACCCCCGCTTACTCTTCGGTTCACAGAATTATCCTACAGATTTCTCATCCGTTGCAAGATCATGAATCCATTGGTGATTGATAACTTCGAAAATCTACTCCAACTGACTCCTCAGTCAAGTTTTATGTCTTTATACCATGAGTACCTTACCCACGACGTGCACCCTTCACCAGGCATCTCCAACCAAGTTTGCTTCCCATACTTTTGCAATTCCTCTGTCATTTTTGATCTGTCCATGCGACAAAAAATCCATGGAATCCCAGATCATCTACGCTCAGATTCTATTCCGCCAATATTTTCGGCAGAATATGGGGGCATAGTTAGATCTGATAAAATGTTCTTTACTGACGGTTCATTCATAAACGGGTCCACTGGCTTTGGCATCTTCAATGAAAATTCCAGTGCCTCTTTCAAACTCAAAGATCCTTGTTCCGTATATGTTGCTGAACTGGGTGCGATATACTACGCACTGGGGATCATTGAAGCATTGCCCATCGACCACTATTTTATTTTTTCAGACAGTCTCAGCTCATTAGAGGCAATCCGCTCAATGAAGGTTGATAAACGCTCATCTTATTTCCTAACAAGAATAAGACAACTATTGAGTGTTTTGGTCGAAAAATTATTCAAGATTACCTTAGCATGGGTTCCCTCTCATTGCTCGATTCCGGGGAATGAGAAAGCGGACTCGCTAGCTAAGGTGGGCGCTTTAGAAGGCACTCTTTTTGAAAGGCAAATTGCTTATAATGAATTTTTCCACATTCCTCGTCAGTATATGCTCGTAAGTTGGCAGCGCATGTGGAGTGGAGATGAGTTCGGTCGTTGGTTACACACGATTATCCCTAAGGTCTCGACGAGGGCATGGTTCAAGGGATTGAATATAGGTAGTGATTTCATTCGCGTGATATCTCGGCTTATGTCCAATCACTACAACCTAAACGCGCATCTCTATCGCATTGGGCTCGCAGCAAACAATCTTTGTGATTGTGGCGATGGCTACCACGACATCGAGCATGTTGTCTGGTCGTGTATCCGGTTCCATGCTGCTCGCTCTCAGCTCTCTAGAGCACTAAGAGCACAAGGCAGACAATCGGATATCCCCGTCCGGGATATCTTAGGTAGCCGTGATCCTGATCTTCTGCTTCATCTATACCTGTTCCTCAGAAACGCCGATGTCAACGTTTAATGATGTTTCCTTCGTTGTGTCCCCGTTTCATATCCCTCCTATCCGATTGATAAACTTTTACTTAGTCGCGGCAATACATACACACACTCTTTACAGACACACGGGCCAAAGGTTGTGCAGTCCACTGATCATTCAACAAGAGCCAAAGGTTGTACCGATCATGACAACTCTACACGAACTGATGATTGCGCCGGCTAGTGACCATTCTATCCTGGATTCCTCGAGTCGAGAAAGACGCACCACGCTAGATATGAGGTACAGACTAGGGGGGCGTTGCTGATTAATGGTCAGCTGCATCCCAATAGGAAGTATCCCGTGTCGGGCACACGTACAGAGCATTGGAGACAGCAACATCCCAATTACGAAAACTCTTGTAATACTAACCTCGAGCCAACCGCGAGTAATCGGTAATTTTCTTATTAACATAGATAATAAGAAAAATTGTATTGAACTCCCGGCCCCGTGAGGCTAACGCCATATGAGCCTTTATAAAAATAAATATTTGGGAAGCAACACAACGTGGACAAGCAACACAACCTGGCCATAAACGTGGCGAAGTGCGAATTCGGCCGGTCTGAAATCACCTTCCTTGGACATTCCGTCTCCGCCGAGGGGATTCGACCATTGCCCGAACGAGTTGAGGTCGTCCAAAACTTCAAGCCACCCATGACCGTGAAGGAGTTGAAGAGCTTCTTGGCGTTAATCAACTTCTACCGGAGGTTCATTCCGAACGCGATCGAAGCCCAAATTCCGCTTTTATCGATGACCCCTGGCAATAAACGAAACGATCGGACGCCGTTAGTTTGGACCAATGAAAGTACTGCGGCTTTTGAACGATGCAAGCAGCAACTCGCCCAAGCAGCATTGCTTGCTCATCCTGCCAAATCAGCCGAGCTTTCTCTCTGGGTTGATGCATCCGACATTGCAGCCGGAGCAGTCATTCACCAGATCGTCGACGACAAGGTGCAACCGCTGGGATTTTTCTCCAAGAAGTTCGACAAGGCGCAACTTCGATACAGCACGTACGATCGTGAGCTGACGGCGATTTAGCTTGCGGTGCGACACTTCCGTTACATGCTGGAAGGACGGAGCTGCCACATCTACACCGACCATAAGCCGATCATCTACGCCTTCCGTCAGAAGCTCGACAAAGCCACCAACCGCCAGGCTCGCCAATTGGACTTTATCGGGCAAATCACAACGGACATCCGCCACGTCGTCGGCAAGGAGAACATCGTGGCGGATCTTTTTTCACGCATCGGCGCAATCCAAGCCTACCCCTCGATTGACTTCAACGCCCTCGCTGACGACCAGCAAACCGACGAGGAGATCCGGGATATGCTGGAAGGTAAATCGAAAACATCTTTGTTGCTTAAACTTTTTACCGTTCCAGGCAATTCAAAACAATTGTTTTGCGATTGCTCTGCCGATCGCATTCGACCGTTCGTTACGAAAGGCTTTCGTGACGCTGCTCTGCAAGCGACACACAACCTTTCCCATCCTGGCACACGTGCTACGGCTAGACTGATGACGCAGCGATTCGTCTGGCCCGGCATCCGGAAGGACAGCATCGCCTTCGCCAGGAGCTGCTTGCAGTGTCAACGGTCAAAGGTGACGCGCCACACACAGTCACCCGTTACCCGCTACTCGACACCGGATTGTCGGTTCTCGCACATCAACATCGACATTGTTGGCCCGTTTCCACCAAATAATGGTCAACGGTACTGTCTCACCATCATCGACAGGTATTCGCGATGGCCAGAAACACTTCCAGTTCCCGACATGACTGCACCGACGATCGCTCGAGCTCTTGTCACTGGATGGATCGCTCGCTTCGGTGTGCCGCATAACATCACGACAGACCAAGGACGCCAGTTTGAATCGTCCTTATTTTCTGGGTTGGTTCGCCTGCTCGAAATCAGCCATCTGTGGACAACGGCGTATCACCCCCAATCGAATGGCATCATCGAACGATGGCATAGAACGTTAAAAGCAGCCATTCTTTGCCACGATCCGAACCGATGGACTGAACACTTGCCGGTGATCTTGCTTGGTTTGCGAACAACCCATAAAGAAGACATCGGAGCATCGCCAGCTGAGATGGTGTACGGAACCACCCTCCGCATACCATCCGAGTTCTTCATCGACAACGCCTTAAGTCGGACCGAAGCAGATTTCGTCGTAAAGCTACGAGAAGCTATGCGTGATCTGCGTCCCAAGGACACGGCATGGCATGGGAACCGACCTGTTTTTGTGCATCAAGATCTGCAGACCTGCAAACACGTGTTCATTCGCAACGATTCTATGCGTCCGTCGTTGTCTCCCCCGTACGATGGTCCGTTCAAGGTGCTGAGTCGGAACAGCAAGCATTTCAAGGTGGACGTCAAGGGACGGACGACGAATGTTTCCATCGACCGATTGAAACCTGCTTACACGATGGACGAGCTGCAACCGTCGCAAAGTAGCTCTAGTCCCGCGCCAACAGCCTTGGCTACAATTCCTCCGACTAGGGTCACTCGTTCCGGGCGACGAGTTGTCATCCCCCTTCGCTACCGCTAGATGGATGCCTAGTCTAGGAGGGGAGTACTGTAGCATCATCATCGTCGCATCACCGGTACGACAAACAATCATCGACCGTGCGAACGAGTCATCATCATCTCACGCACTCGATCGGTGCCAACAATTAAACAAATAATCCTTTGTTTTGCCTTTTACACCCAATTTCTATACGGGATTGTTTTCCCTGACTTGACAGGTCAAATAACATTGACCGTACTCTGTATATATAGCGCGTAGATGGACTTTGAATAAATAGATTTTTGTATACACTTGAATTGAACACAGTCATTTTATGGCCCTTGTGCCAAATATATATATTCTCCAGATTTGGCCCCGTGCTACTTTTTTTCGTTTCCAAACTTGAAAAAGTCAATCGCAGGGCAGAGGTTTGAGTCGAATGAGGGGGTCATCACCGCTACGGAGGCCTACTTTGCAGACCTCCAGAAAACTTACTTATCAGACTGCCCTCGTAATGTATGCTTTTATTTAAATTCTTATTTTGTATTTAAGTTTTCGTCGTTCAACCATTTGATGATTCCACAGATGGTGGATAAAAGTTGTTGTGTTATTCTCGTCCAATGTAGTAGCTTCAGTTTCTACAGCTTCAACACCTACGTAGATTTCTTCAGATGCTTTCCAAAATCTCTAAAGTGTGGTCCTGCTACATCAAATTTGATGTATTTATTGCTAAAGAAAGTAAGATAAAGCGTTCTGGTTTCCGAATTAATCTGGTGTTTCAGTTTTTCAGGTTCAATTCAACAATCAATAGCAAAACGTAGTACAAAAAACAGTAAAATAGGTTTGGTTATCAGGTCGTTCAAATGGTTGAAACTTCGTTTCATTTTTCATTTTTGGCTGTAGTTGAATCTCTTTTTAACGTGGAGGCGATCTGGCGTAGTGGTAACATCCATGCCTCTCACGCTAAAGGTCACGAGTTCAATTCTCACTCCCGACATTCTTCCGAAAATGGAAGTAAAAAGTGACGAACCAGCCAAATGAGTTGAAAATCACTATAATACAGATAAAAAAAAATCTCTTTTTAACAACGGATTCCAGTGAAAGCCATTTTGTTGCGGCCTAATAAAGCATTTTCAATGGTTCAAGTTTCATTATTTTCTGAATTGAGTTAATCTTTCTTTTTCACTATGAGCTGTGCGAAAAATAACTATGAATGTCTAAACCGCAGTGTATTTTTCTAATACTGGCTAGACCGATTTTTTAGTCCGTGTTAGGGAAACGCCTTGCAGGCTACACAAATATATGGGAAATAAGAGGAATTAACTATGGGCAATTTTATAATAGCATTGCAATAGATCGTGAGGGAGTGGTCAAATCGATTGGTGCAAAAACATCATGAATCATGAAATCATTATGAAATGTCTGTACATAAAGCACTCATAATTGGACAATTTTTTTAAATATACTTCCCATTTGTTCTAGAAAAAGAAATCCTGCGTCAAAACGTCCCGATGTTTAGTTAGATAGTCTTTTAGATATTTAAAAACCTTCGAAGCGAATGTATTTTCACGACATTATGAGTGCACTTTTGTATTTTACATTCTCTGTGTTTTAGTAAGAAGAAAAAAGCAGTGTTATTTATTTATTATAGCGCTAATAAATAAGGCAGAAGTTTGCATTAGAATGTAGGACATCAAACTACATGTGAATACCGAGAACAGATTATTCTCATTTAAACAGATTCGAAGGCAATATGAATAAAATAGATGAAATGGGAAAATAGATTATTCACATCAAGTCGTATCTATTATTAAACGTTATTTTAAAAAATCTTTAGATTCTGTATGAGACCCAAAAATCTGTAATCTGTATCTACGGATTCTTGGTTCCAAAATGTCGAAATAATCTTTAAAATAAAGTTTATTCTGTAGATATGCTAACCCTGTTTGTTGCCTTTTCATTTTTTTAAAGAAAATCGCACATAACAAAGCGCACAAAGGGGGTCTTCGTAGCCACATTGGTTGCGCGTTCGCTTAGTAAGCGATCGATCGCCCTCATTGACCATCTTTGTGTTGTTACAGAATAACAACATCCACGCAACAATCATCAGCGATGGAGATCGATTCAGTGTCGGAATCCTGGCCACTCTCTATCCTCATGCAAGCTCTGCTTGCAACAAGAAAAAACATCGGGCTGTTGTGCTATAAATAATACAATAATGATCATTTCAACTGTCTCCGCTGTCCAGTGGTCTGGATAATGGAAGAACAGAAGGAGCTTGAGCTTGGGTAGACTGTACGATTCGTAGTTGCTCTCCGTGATTGACCTGACCTGGTCAATAACGACGCCGGCCACGTCCTTATAGTCACCAGGGAAAGGGAAGAAATGTTAGTATGATAATCGCCGCCCGAAGGCCAAAAGGGTCGCCTCTATAGCGTGGTTCCCTAGCGATTATCATGGAAGGGATAGTTGTTAGTGGGAAGAGGTAAGAATCATGATTCACTGTGGTAAGTGTTATAATTATGTAAAATATTAAAAAATTGACGAAACAAAATTCCAAAGATCTTATGAGTCAGATTATCTTTAGGTATCCTGAGAAGGAAAACCTGTAAAACTAATTGGATCGGCTGTATATTTTGTGATTTATCACACGTAATTTTATTGAGCTTCAATCACGACGGGCTAGAGTTACCTTTTGGAAACCTGAGAAGGTAACCGAGAGAACTCCAATAACCAACGATATATTCGTTATTTAGTGCGCATTCCCTTGAACTCCAATCACAACTCGAGAGAGTTATCTTTGGGAAACCTGAAAAGGTAACCGTGAAAACTCCTCTAAACCAATAAAAATAGCGATATATTCGATTATTAGACACGCGTATTCTGCATCGAACTCCAATTCCGATGGTGGAGATTTAACTTTGGAAAACCTCCGAAGGTAACCGAGAAATTCCTTTACAGCCAATCGAATCGACATAAAGAGATATCTTAGGTAGCCATGATCCTGATCTTCTACTCCATCTATACCTGTTCCTCAGAAACGTCGATGTCAACGTTCAATGATGTTTCTTCCGTTGTATCCCTGTATCATATCCCTCCTATCCGATCGATAAACTTTTACTTAGTCGCGGCAATACATACACATACTCTTTACAGATACACGGGTTGTGCAGCCCACTGATCATTCACCAATAGATGAGGATTGTACCGCTCATGACAACTCTACACGAGCTGATGATTCTGCCGGCTAGTGACCATTCTATCCTAGATTCCTCGAGTCGATATGGGGTACAGACTAGGAGGGCGTTGCTGATTAATGGTCAGCTGCATCCCAATAGGAAGTAGCTTGTGTCAAGCGCACGTAGAGAGCATTGCAGGCTGCAAACAACATATGAGAACACTTGGAATACTAACCTCGAGCCAACCTCGAGTAATCGGTTACATATTACTAACATAGTTGTAAGGCAAACATTGTCGAAATATTGAACTCCCGGCCCTGTCAGGCTGACGCCATATCTCACTATAAATAAAAGCGCCTAAAAAATTCGTGTCGAAAAGCGCGGTGTAAATAAACAGAGAGCATGTTTTGTTAACACACAAAAAGAAAGAGAATTAGCGGTGAACAGCTTGCTTGTGTTGCATGTCAATAAAGAGTTGAAGTAAATCAGCTGAAAATCTGCAAATGCATGAGTAGCCAACACGTAAATCGATCAAAGTGAACAGTGACAAAATTCAACTTATGTCACCAATCTAATCGACAATAATTTTCTCCTCCGACTTCGGAGGTACTCAAAAGAGTAAATATGTGAACTTGCGGTTTGTGAGTTCTCCGAGGCGGTCATATTAAATATCATTAGGTATGTACGGCCAAGAAGATCACTCCGCGACATGCCATTGTGGTCCAAGTGTGAGCGCACCGACAAACAGCAATACTGTCGAGTGTTGCCCGGACAACCGGACCAATCCTATCAGGTGTTGGTTCACGCCGGTACAAGTTGTCGGAACTAATCGATTGGTTCCACCACGCGATGCGCAACGATGAAAGCTTGTGGGGCTATTGGCGTTTACGGTACGATCCTACTTTCATAATGAAGGTGAGATTTACAGAATTCGTTCGCACCTCGTTCCCGTCGGGAGGCTTGCCCCGACACCGAACCCGTCGAGCGCGAATATGTGACCGATGATGTCAAGAATGGTGTCCCAACGTTGAAACAACTGATCAGTATACAATAATTAAGTTTTATTTGGTAGCTTTTCGTGTTTTCTATCACATTGATTCCACTATAGTATGTGAAACTTTAATTCATTAACTAGGGCTCGCATAGAAGTCTATAAATAACACCTGGGACATGTGTGCTCCCTTCGGGTACGAAAAAGACATTAAATTATATCGGTGGAACCTTCGTCACTTTGCTAGTTCTGACGGTAGGTCACAAGGTAACACGTACGATAATCTGGATTAAGGGGGACCCCTGTCTGGAAGGTGAATTTTCGCGATTTTTTTTTCGAATGTTACAAATAATGTGAAGTGTTCGGGTATTTTGTTTATTGTTTAAGGTTTATATGAAGTTGTATTTTCCATTTTTAGAGTGCACGAATAATGATTATTACACTGTTGATAGTTGGATCCAGCAACTACGGATCCAACTAACAACACTGTCTGAAAATCGGTACCTTGCTGGTGATATCGGTTCAGAAGCAACGGGGTGTCGTAGAACCCAACGTAGAATTCCCAAAATTGCTATAATGGCGGTCTTTTTTGAAAATAAATTATTTTACATGAAAAATCGCTGAAGCTCAAAAAAATGAAAAAAATGAGATATCAAAAAACGGCTATGCAAATCAATTAATCCAGAAAATCCATTTTTACATGCTGATAAAAAATTTCAACCGAATCGGTCGAGTAGATCCTGAGTTATCGATTTTTATTTATTTATTTACTATGACTCTACATCCCATTGAGATTAGATCTGATACACTACTTTTCTCCAATAAACCCGGTCCATGGATGCAGTTCTCCAACTCCCGGCTGCACCGATTCTTGCCAAGTACTGCTCCACCTGGTCCAACCACCTCGCTCGCTGGGCTCCTCTCCTTCTTGTTCCTACCGGATTAGATGCGAACACCATCTTTGCAGGGCTGCTGTCCGGCAATCTTGCAACATGCCCTGCCCATCGCACTCGTCCAGCCTTGGCGACTTTCTGGATGCTGGGTTCGCCGTAGAGTTGCGCCAGTTCGTGGTTCATTCTCCTTCTTCATACTCCGTTTTCCTGTACACCACCGTATATTGAGTGAGCATTCGGCGTTCGAAAACTCCGAGCGCTTGTGAGTCCTCTTCAAGCATCGTCCATGCTTCGTGCCCATAGAGAACAACCGGTTGAATTAGGAATTTGTACATGGTACACTTCGTACGGGGTCGGAGCTTGTTGGACCTCAAGGATTTGTGGAGCCTATAGTAGGCACGACTTCCATTGACAATGCGTCTTCGAATTTCACGGCTGTTGTTGTTGTCAGTTGTTATCAACGAGCCAAGGTAGACAAATTCCTCCACCACCTCGAGCTCGTCGCCGTCGATCACAACACTACTACCAAGAAGAACTCTGTTGCGATCAGTCCCTCCAGCTAGCATGTATTTAGTCACATTTAGTCACACACCACAATTATCAAAATAATATAGAAACTTGCTACTTCCATAATTCCCAGTGTCACTTCGGTGCAACGCTACATTGCTTTGGTGATATTTGAACTACAGCTAAATTCTTCAGATTATTCCAATTTGGAGGGTTGTTTTAGAACCACTCTCCCTTACACATAAACACGCTCTTCGGAAATGGAAATTTACGAAACCGACGCTTTCTCTTTGTCTCAGTTTGCACATAACAAAGAAGCAGACGGCAAACTCGAGCTCATTAAAACCGGTCAAATACGAAACGTACACTCACACCACTAGTTGACGTATATGCTAAGAAGAGCCCAAACTCTGGCAAAATTCTAATAGGAGTACCTGTAAGTTTCTTCATTTTTTTTTTCAGAAAATTAATACTTTATTCTGAAAAAATGGTTACAAATTCAATATTCAAAGTATTACCAATCGTTAGTCACAACTTTTTCCCATCTTTCTGGTAATTCACGGATCCCTTTTGCAGCATTGTCGTGCAGCAAAATAACTTTATCGTGGCTTTGCTCGTATTGTGGCCGTTTTCTGAAAAAATGGTTACAAATTTAATATTCAAAGTATTACTTATCGTTAGTCACAACTTTTTCCCATCTTTCTGGTAATTCACGGATCCCTTTGCGGCAATAATCGGCCAATCATCAAAATTGGAGAAGTGCTGGCCAACCAGGTCATGTTGCGTCGATCGAAAAAGATAGTGATCGGACAGAGCAATGTCTAGAGAATACGGCGGGTGGGATAGGACTTCCCATTTCAGCGTTTCCAAGTATGTTTTGACTGGTTTCGCGACATGCGGCCGACCATTGTCGTGCTGCAAAATAACTTTATCGTGGCTTTGCTCGTATTGTGGCTGTTTTAACTTAAGTGCACGGCTCAAACGCATCAATTATCGTGGGTAGAGGTCTCCCGTAATAGTTTCATTCGGTTTTAGCAGCTCATAGTACACCAAACCCAGCTGGTCCCATCAAATAGACAGCATAACCTTCTGGCCATGAATATTCCGCGCGGCCGACGATGTTGATGCATGGCCGAGTATCCATACGTTGTCTGACGTTGTCGTAATGGACCCACTTTTCATCGCCAGTAACCGGGGTTCAATGCAAGAAACCCTTTCTTTTTGGCCGTTGAAGCAGTTGTTCGCATGTGAAAAAACGGCGTTCGACGTCTCGTGGCTTCAATTCATACGACACCCAATGCCCTATCTTTCGAATCATTCCCATTGCTTTTACACGATCGGATATGGTTTGCTGAGCTACTCCAAGTGTATATGCAAGTTCTTGTTGTGTTTGTGACGGATCTTGATCGAGTAAAGCCTCCAATTCTTCATCTTCAAACTTTTTTGGCGGTCCGGAACGTTCTTCATCTTCCAAGTGAAAATTACCACTTTTAACCCGTGCAAACCACGTCTGACACGTTCGCTCAGTTGGAGCATGGCCACCATAAACTTCCACCAAAATGCGATGACTTTCCGCAACTTCCGCACATATTGAATTAATGAAGTAACACTCCCCGCAAGCACATTCTCGTTGGTACGAAATTCGACATATTCGAACTGGCAAAAAACTATGTTGTTTACGCTTCAACTTTTTGACATATACTGAAAAAGACGCGCAATTACAGTAGCTTTCCAACGAATGTCCGGAAATTTGATTCACTGGAATAATAATCGAGTTACGCCATTTGTTGTAAAACCGAAGCAACTTACCGGTACAACTAATACAAAAATGCTTTTCAATTCAGTCATAGAAACAGACTGTGATATTAAAACCTGCGAATCAAGCCAGTTATATTTACGCTCTCTGAATAAACATATACCGCTACACCAACATCATCGCGCAAGAATCGAAATCCAATTAGATTTTCTGATTTCACATTCACTAGTATAAAACTTAATTCCATACACATCCGAGAGCTAGAGCAAAGCAACGAACGCGGCCGAACTACTACATATGCGGGAATGCAAATTTTACACCGATCACTACAATTCACATTTTCGATAATCATCAAGTGAGCCTAAATAAACTTCCCCTAATTACGAATCCACAAGGCAGGGAATACTTTTAACACGAACTTTTCCCCGACAAAGCAAATAAAATGTTGAATAAACACTGACAATCGCGAAAGACAGAGAGAGTGCAAACAAGCACGTCTGGTCTGAACGGCTGCTCAGCTCGAACTCCATGAATAATGGAAGAACAGAAGGAATACTCTTACGCCGGAAAATGGCAACTGTGTAATGCGCCATTTATAGATATGATAAACTTGTGACATGTACACGATTAAAATTCGGCTCTGTTACGGCTAAAATTCTAATGAGCCTAAAATAAACAAATGAGATAAAAAAGCGCACAAAACTGGTTTTATTGTACGCAATCTTAATTTAGAAAGACTATGTATAACTATGTCTATGTTAGAAAGACATCAAACGCACGAGAGGTTCGTGGGTTGTAAATGCTAATGTACTTTCACAGCAAATGCAGTATTTGTAGTAAGTAAACGTAATATTTGTAGAAAAAGGTACAGATTTTTGGAAGCAAAAGTACAGATGAAAAAGATTTTTACCCCTTTTGGTACAGATGAAAAAATGGCAACACTGCCCACAATACCTCTACAGGGTGTCGACACAAAATCCGAAAATCAATTCCCTGATATTCCCTGATTTTCTAGTAATTTTTTAGAAAAATTCCAGGTGTAGACTAGTTATTAAATTTTCTAAATGTATTTTAGCTATAGCTCCTAAAACATTTAGTTAGCTTAAACAATGAAATTTAAGAACGTCTGTCGATAATTTCCAATAAATTAATTGTTTGTGATTTTTAATTGAGTTTAACGACGATTGATAAGTGTCGTAAAAGATTTTCAAAAATGGATATACTAATACAGTTCAAAGTTATTTTGAAGGAGTCTCAAATATTAGTACAGAATGAGACATTTTCATTTTGATTCGGATCAATTTCATGAAACTGTTTTGAT
Organism: Toxorhynchites rutilus septentrionalis; assembly: GCF_029784135.1. Classification (NCBI taxonomy): domain Eukaryota; kingdom Metazoa; phylum Arthropoda; class Insecta; order Diptera; family Culicidae; genus Toxorhynchites; species Toxorhynchites rutilus. The sequence goes on from NC_073746.1 coordinate 75,696,303, forward strand.
TTGGAACGATTTTAACGACATGCTTTATCTCGCAATCTTTCGGCCCCTTCTATACGTTTTGCAAAATTTTCCCCGTTTTACCTCCAGAGATTCCACTTCTGTTCCCCGTAGCCGTTTTATTAACTTTGATTCATATGACGAAAAGAAGAGCTCAACATCTTTATTGATGATGTCCTCCAGAGTGAAGTATAGCATCATAAACTTGTCGCATAGCACAACCGTTTCCTCCCACATATTTTCATAAAAACATTCGCTAATGGAAAAGCCCTCTCAACGTTGAGGTTTCTAACGAGAGACAGAAGACCATTTTGGGTGATAACTTCCGTAAACCTGTTCTTTTCAAAAATGGTCCGGTCGTTCATTTTTCGGATCGTAGTGAGCAAACTTGTTTATGTTGCTAGCAATATTCTTTCAAAGATAAATCTGCTGGAGCTCCACTGATACGACCAAAATCCGTCAAATATCAAAAAACCAATAGTCAAAAGCGAGTTTTTTTAATCCTTTGAGGAACCGTGTAAAAAATGCAATCCGAAGCTACCCAAATTCAAGAGCTTTTTATCTTCATTTTGAAAAACCAGTCGCAGCTCGCGTAATATGACCAATTCACGTTTATACCGTCCATCTACACAAAAAACAGGAAGTGGGTTATATCTATGGTATAACCGCAATGGTGACGTAGGACTATCGTTGATTTAGTGATCATTTGTTTGAAGTTTAATCTGAATCCATTCTGAATGAAAGAATAAATGAATAGTTGGGGGACTTCGAAAACGAGAGCATTACGTTGGAGGTACAAGGTTTTATGCATCCAATATTGGATATGAAAATATCCTACTGATGGGGAAGAATAATCTTCAGAAGCTTTCCTGCTAATTGCACTTGATTGAAAAATAACAGAACCAAATGTATTTGGTCGCAGAAAAACAAAAAAAACATTAAAATAAACTCTTACGTTTGAATGTAATTTTCAATCCCAAGGGGAACTGGCAGATTGTTTTGCAGTAACGATGTCATCTTTCTGGATTCTTCTCGATTCTTCTCGAAGTCCACCACCAGTGGTTAATGTTAACTTGATAACCACCTGTTAATTGCACTTGATTCAATCACAAAACCAAATGTATTTAGTCGCAGTGTTATATGGTTAGAAAACATTTAAATAAACTCTTTCGCATGAATGTATTTTTCAATTCCCATGGGAACGGCAGATTATTTTTCAGCAACGATAATATTCTTCCGGAATCTTCTCGATGCTGGATGGCATTTAAACGAAAGAAGTTCCGTACGTATATATGTGTGTGTGTATGTGTGTGGCCAGGTAATGAATCTCTTGATCCCTCACCATCCAGCTCGTCCAGCTCGTTCAACTCGTTCAGTAACGATGTTGTCTTGTCGATGTCGATGTGGGGAAGAATAATTTCAGAAGCTTTCCTGTTAATTGCCATTGATTGAAAAATCACAAAACCAAATGTATTTGGTTGCAGTGTCATATGGATAGAAAACATTAGAATAAACTCTTTCGCATCATTGTATTTTTCAATTCCCAGGGGAACTGGCAGATTATTTTTCAGCAACGATTAGATTTTTCCCGATTTTCCTCGATACTCGAAGCCCACCAGTGGTTAATGTCACTCGATAACCACCTGTTAATGGCACTTAATTGAAAAATATTTGGTCGCAGTGTTACATGGATAAAAAACATTAAAATTAACTCTTTCGCATGAATGTATTTTTCAGTACCCAGGGGAACTGGCAGATTATTTTGCTGAATGGCATCCAAACGAAGAGTTCCGCGCGTGTATGTGTGTGTGGCGGCTGCTCCGATCCCTTCCCGGGGAACCATTTGCGGCGTCACTCTCCTCCTGATGGATTCCCTTCTGGCCTAAGGTGCACAAACAGGCTCTTGGTGACACCGTTCATTCGCGCTTTCATGATAAACGAAGAGCTTCACCACAACAGCGACAACATGCTCCAATCGCTGTTCAATTAGAACTGAGTGGATTTCCGAGTGGCGCTCGCTTATATACCGATTGGTGTATTCAATAGCCTGTTTTGAAATCAATTTTAAGACTATTGAAACAAGTTTTTGGATCAAAAAGTAACAAGTATATAACGCGTAGATATTTTATCTTTCGAATGAAGTGTTCATCATACCATTTCGTTCAGTTGTTTAGGAGCTATTAATGCTCAAAATCTCGGTCTCCGGCGTAACGCTTTCGTTTTCGAAACTTTGATTTTACACCCCGGTATAGAAATGAAAGACGTAGTCCTACGTCAAAAAAACTTGTTCAAATATATAATTCCAGGCACCACAGGAGCTCAGCTTTCGTAGTATGATTTTCAAGCATTAACCATTTACCGCCCAAATTTTTTATTTATCTGAAAAAACCTACTCCACTTTTATCTCGAATTTCCGACTTTCAACATAAAATACTCCTATCAGAAAGCTGCCAGCATAAAAACAATGTGTATGTGTGATAGATGAAAATATTCTAAGGACGTTCTAGTGGGGGTGAACATTGAAAATAATGTCTGCATAATTTGAAAAGAGAATTCGCGAAACCCGTCTAAAGGCGGGCTTGGGCTGTAGAGGGTTAATTTATCGATAGTTTTCGAAGAAGAAAAAGAAGGGAATTGGTTGAAGCTGAAAGGCGGATACTGATGCCAAAAATGCCAGAAAAACATCGCGAATGTAAAAGCCGTCTACTTTTGCGCTGTTAACCCTTCGGAGGGACTAAGTACACCTGCAGGCAAACTGAAAAACCTACAGAGAGTCAAACTAGACAAATACACCTTTTTTTTGGTATTATTAACTTTTTAATTACTGCAATACTCAAAATTATAATTGATGGAATTTCATTTTTTCCAGATAGATGACGAACTTCCCTGATATTCCCTGACTTTCCCTGACATTGTTTGAATTCCCTGATTTTCCCTGATTTTCAACGATTTTCAAGGTAGTCGACCACTGCTCTAATAGAAAGCGAAATAGTACGAATATGTTCCATAAATTGTACTGGATGTGATATTATATTGATGTGATAAGTCATTTAAAATTAATTCAACTGAACTGTAGATGTACATGAGAGCCCGCATCGCAATCAAATATGCGAAAAGTATAATTATCGATTTGCGTTCCGCTTTCTTAATTTATAACATAAATAAAATTAGTTCCAACATTCAGGTTCTGAATTTTACCGTTTGTGATATAGACGTGTTTTTTCTCTGTATCGATGTTGAACGTACCGTCCTCTATGGTTCGCTTCCCACTACGATAATCCTGGAAAGATGGCGCTTTCCTAGGACCCAGAACGGGGTCTTCAAATCTCATAATTTCCAACGCTTTTAAATCAGCTGAAATCGACGCAATTAACCAGTTAAAGCACATTCTAATATGTAATATAAATCTCTTACCTTTAAAGCCAATTTGCCTGGCTAATTTCTGTCGGAACGTCTCACTTGTGTCCCCCTCGGACAGATGCACGACTACCGTGAAAAGACCGGATCGCTCAACGGGATTTTCCAGCGTGACAGCCACGAACGGTTTCACCGTAAAAACAATGTACGGCACACCAGGTCGGACATCCTCCTTCATTTTCTCCGGAGCATTCGCTTCGTCGGTGAAGCGCACATTCAGCGTTTCCAGGTCGAGTGTATTTTTCAAGTACTCCAAGTTCTTCTCCAGCACCTCCCGTTCGTCGAAATCGAGTGTGACATCCATAGCACTCTTGCCCGGACCTCCGGTGGACTCAACGCGTTCACGGACCATCTGAGCGAAAGGCATTACGCGCTTCATGTATTTCTTCAGTATTTCCTTCTTGCCCAGTTCCACAGCAATGATTTTATTATCCGGCAATTTCTTGTCCTTCTCGAACAGTTCTCGCATTGTGTCCAGTACGCAAGATTGCCACGGTGGAAACGATTTCGCAACCCAAATAGTTCCGTCACTTGGCTTAACGACTGCTGGGGGAGCCGTTTTTCCACCCTTTGTTTTGGTTTGGGATACATTCTTCAGATTCAAGCGGAACGAATGGGCCGCATCCATCAGGTAGGTAGAGCATTTGATTTTTTGCTCATCGATGGTTCCAACCTCTGGCCAAGCGGCTTTCATAATGCTGTTTTTGTTGCCGAGTAGTTGCCAGACTTGTTCTGCCACATGAGGACAAATCGGAGCGATGAGCAGAGCCTGACGACGAATGAAATCAATTACCAGTTCCACATGCATACCATCTGACCCGCAAAGTTCTCGGTATTTATCCCTTGCCGACTGGAACTCGAAGAAACCAGCCCGAAGAGCTTCCTTGTACAGCATCTTGTGATAGTATTCGTCAGCTTCCTTCGTTTTCAAATTCATCTCACTCATAAAAACCACATCGTTGAAACCATCCAACGCTCCCTTCCGCAGCAGTGGTCTCGAAGCGAGAGTCTCCTTGACCCACTCGATATATGTGTACAGTCGTAGAATTCCGGCATCGGCGCTTGTCTCCACAAAGTTAGCATCTTCGATGCTATCTCCGGCATCCGCCAGGCTGAGTCGGGTTCCATCGGCACTGAACTTTGCGATCGCTTCGTAAAGCGTGAGGAAATTACCTTCGGATTTGGACATTTTAGCCGAGTTAAGCAGCAGATGACCGTTGCAACGAATGCCACGGGGCCACTTCGAGGGATCCTTGGGCCACATCGCCACGTGGTTGTACAGGAAGAAGGTAAGATGGTTCTGGATGAGATCCTTGCCCGACACTCGCAAATCCACCGGGTACCTATAGAAGGAAGCAAGTAAGGAGGATTTTTGAGTGATGTTTAGACACTCGCCACACTTTAATTTCTATCGCATAGTTTTGAAGGATAGGGATACAGAGGCAAATCCAGGAAATCTACCCTCTGTACAGAGAGCAAATATCCACAACGATCCCTTACTCTGCTGTAAGTTAAATAGCATACAACATCATCCAAAAGGTCTCACATACGTTGTGGTATCGAAAATAAAAAAATTGTATAATCGAACGAACTCTCTCAAATAAATCCGGATTTCTAACGATTTAAAAAAAAATTGATGCCAAATGTGATTTTTTCAGAAATCGACTCTCTGGAACTCAACCAATTTTTCGGAACATAGGGTAAAACGTATTGTTCAGGGTGCCAATGATAATGGTTCTTTTGATTTTCCATACGGATCTTCCTGCGAAATGTTGACTTGCGCGATAAAATACCATCAATTGGACTTTAAAATTGCGATCAATTGGACTTTATTTTCTAATGTCGCAGATGTCAATATTTGAGATTTTTTGAAACCCGAAAAATCAAATAACAATAAATCTTGAAATCTCGAAAATTATATTTACAGCTTGGGTTAATGTAATCGAGTAAAAAAAAAATCCAGTGTAAAGTTTATCATATTTCCAGACCAATCGGCTTCAGATTGAATTATCGTCAAGTAAGAAAGCAGATGATGATTCAGTGGAAGAAACTTCCATCAATAGTGAAGAGGTAAATCGCACTATCCGACAACAAGTCGCATACAGTTTCCTCACTACCTAGTTACGTGAAACGAACGTGATGCCAATAGTGTAAACAATCACTAGTTTCTGCTACCTTGTGTCCGCCGTCTTCTCCGCTTTCACGAATTAAATTGCCAGAAATTCGACTTCCTACATTCCAAGGTTCGGTATCAGAGAGGATAACTTTGAGATCGCTTTAAGTCGTTAATAGATGGGAATATCCAGTTGTCCCAAATCGATAAATTTTCGTATCTGTTTCGAAGGATGATTGTATCGGTCGAGTTCAGAACCCATGAGAAAGAAAAATTATGAATCTCTCATGCGATTAATAGATAATTTTGAACGCAATCTTTGCATGATTGATAAAAGGGGTGTTCAGCAGATGGCTAGAGTGTAGTCCTAGCTCACATGGTATGCAGGGTGGCAACTTGATTTATGTTTAGAAATTTCTGGTTCTTCTTGGTTTTCCTGGTAGGTTTTTTGAAAAAATTCTGGTTTTTAATATACATGCAAAACTAGATGAATTGTTCTTTTTCTCTGTTGAAGATTGTCATAGAACAAGAAATATAGTAAAACAAACAATAGACATGTAAAAACGGGACATAATTATTGAAAAAAATAAAACTCGCATGTGTAGAGAGAATGTTAACATTTTTTGTTAATCGTACAACTTGACATACAAAGATTATCTTTAAAAAACGTTCATTTATTGGTTCATTAATTCCTGCCTTATCAACTTCATCTGCTCATCAATTAACCCCTTCACGTATAACGTCGAACCACACTCGTGACGATTAGACTGTGCCAGAACGTACATCATCGAACCTCACTCGTCGTCTATCGATGTGAAATGGATACGTGTGATGATGCGGGGCTGCTATGATCGCAAGTAAGATACACACACTCACCAGAGTATCGAAACGACTCACTGTGCTCGTGTTTGGGCCATGTTGTTGGAATTCAATCGTACGGCAAAGGGTTAATGATAACTCTTTCCGAGCAAGTTCCGCAAGTACTTTCCTGGTCTCTAACTCCTTCGGTTCCTGCGCCGCTTTGCGCTACCATTCCACTACGATCTTCTAAGCATCTTCCTGATTGGACTTCTTGTGAACTTCGACGTAACGTTGATTCATGAGGACTCTTTGCGTATTGAATGAGACTTTTTGTTATTTCAACATTTAAAACTCAACCAGCATCCAAGATGGCATTGTGAACGACGTGTTGTGTTACCAAGCTCTGGTTATTTTGGTGTACTACGATACATTCTTTGGTTACGGAGAAACCTTGCTCCAATGTAACATTGCTATGCGGCAGAATAAGAATCCTTTTGACAAAGTCAAACAAGTTTGTATATTCTTTTCCCGCTGACGTCTATGAGTTTCACCCAGAATATGTTCGAACTTCCTTCTTTTCGACGATAGTTTTTAGCATATCGCACGAACCCAGAGTATCACAAAACTCGACGAATTCATGTTTAATTTTGTCCGCCACAGTAATGATTCTATCTTTCCCCACGAAATGTTCAAGAGCGAAATTTATGCGCTTTTTTGCAATATAAGGAAAGTCAGCAATAACTACAGGATCGATACAAGAAATATATCGTGTAACGAGATACGACAAAGGTGATTCGTTCCTTCATTTTTCGATGAAATGCTATGTAGTACTCTTTACAGTTCAGTCGAAGAATCAAGATATGTTTCACAGAGACTTGATTTTTCTCCACAACACTTTTGTTGCAGCTTTCGCAGCGAATACCAGTTCAATTTTAGCAGCTGACAGAAACGAATCATCCGAAAGATCGACGTATATGAGTTATTTCAGATTCCCTTTCAAAAGTAAAGGCTTGATCAAGTTATCCCTTATTGGTTCGATGAGATTCGTCAGTTCGGAGAAAAAGATGCCACGAGCACGTCACTCTGAAAGTTTGTCAAAAGTGGTTGAACTGCAGCAGCTGATGTTGAGAAAAATCCTTATTTTGCCCCCAGCAATTTCCCCTCAACAGCCTCTGCAACTACTCTAAAGGTACTGGCTGTGAAAACAGCAACATAGCTCCTACGGAAATCTGGATGTGTATTTTTGTTCTCACGTTCCTTTTGTGCTTTGACTGCTACTGCTAGGTTTTAAGATACGGCACCATGTCCAGGAATCTTTCTGCCCTCCGTTGGTTTTCGATCCATCTTACTCCGTAAAACTTCAGGGGGAACTTTGCATGTCTCAACGAAGCGTTCTTAAACAGGCCGTACAAGCACTGAAGGAGTTCATCAATTTACCAACCAGTCTTTTTCATTCCTTTTTCTCAACTACTATAAACTGCTTTGTTGGATTTCGCGGATTTATTCATTCAACAGCTTCATTACTTTCCAATTAATCATGCCAACCAACCGTCCATGCCGAGTTGACCCGCTTTCTTCAGTAAACCAGATTTAGCTTCAAAACATTCAAAATATCCAATCCGTCGATCAAGCCCTGTGTACACACTTAGCTTAGAAAACTGAGCCTTGATTTTTCATCCTTGTTCGGGAACAAATTCCGATCACCACAAAAGCAATCATCATCAATGAGCTAGATTGTTATGATTTCAACAGCCTGTTTTCGAAGCAATTTTTAAGCTATTGAAACGATTTTTTGGCCGATAAGAGACAATCATATAACTTCTTGACAATTCATCTTTCGAATAGAGTGATTATTATACAACTCCTTCCAGCCGGTAAAGAGGTATTAACCTTCAAAACCTTGTACTCTAGCGTCACTCTCTCGTTTTCGAAACTTACACCCTGGTACAGAAATAAAAGACGTAGTCGTACGTCAAAAATATCTGTCGCTTCCAATCAGTCTAAAGGCCCATTTATACGTTGCTAGTAGCTGACTTGACAATGAGCAGCTACTGACCCGGTGGACTCGCTTGACAATTGGTTGACTCGCCTTGTCCGTTCACACAGTGTGAGCTGCTGGCGAGAAACTAGATACTACGGCACGGGTTTACCAGGGATGCCAGGCGACTTTTCAAATGTCCATCAAACAGTCAGAAACAGCAATCAGGTCCGAATTTGTCAAATGATTGGTCCAAAATCGACTTCTTTATTGGCAGTTTTCATCTTAGGTTTTCAGTTGAATGTATCATCACACAATTTTATAGCAAAACAAACGCTGATCGTGTTTAAAAATACATACTTTGTGCTGAATTTCTTTGAACTGAAGGTACTATCCGAAAAAGCAGAAAGAGAAAAGGATTCGGGCCAGGAATTAGATGCAAAGGAGCAACAAATACAATATTGAAGGAACTCTACGATGAGGATCCCCGAGATTACAGAGCAGTGTTGATAATAACACCTGAACAAGTGAAAAAACTGTTGGATTTAATTGCTCCACGAATACAACGCCAAGATACAGTCATGAGGGATGCTGTACCTGCAAGAGTTAAATTAGAAATGACATTGATGTGCCTTTGTTTTGGAATATCGTTGGGATTGTTGTCGATATTTTTTAGAATCTCGAAAACATCCATAGCTCAGATAATTCCGAAAGGATGTGATGTTATAAATGGTAGTCTAAAAGATTTTTTTTTTAAATTTTATTTATTTTGTGAAATGAAAATGATAGTCGATTTGCAGGTGCAATAAATACGCTTCAAAATTTTTAATAATGAATGAAAATGTACTTTTTTAAATCGAATATGTATTCTGTTTCTTAGAACAATACTTTTTTTTGTAAGTTGTGATCTGATAATGATTCTATATTAGAGATTCTCAAGAAAACTATCTCAAAAAGAAAGCGTGCCCCGCCAGCGTGCAAAACGAAATAACAATTATTTCGTTTAGAAACTATGAGGGTTTTATTTGTTTTTCCAATAATTTTCAAGTCTATAAATATCTTCACATATTTTCAAATATCTTAAAAATAGAGACATTTCATTACATTTGGCATCACTGATTCGAACGCTAAATTCTGTTTTTGACGTTGTGAAGCATGCAAGTGCGAGTAAATTCAAAAAACTTTGAAGTAGCTCGCACGCCGGATCACACATGACAATAACTGGCATGATGTGTTCACACGGTGTGAGTAGCTGCACTGCAGTAACTGACTAGACCGACTCGTATGCTTACTCGCACCGTCTGAACCCGGCTTAAGTAAATGTTGCACTCGCTCTTTTTTTTCTCACAACACCCACTTCTCGTTTGTTGGATAAGCGCCAAGCTGTCGAGCGCCAAGCGGGAATGGATTGTATTTCTGAAGATTCATTGTACCTCTGTGAAATTGCCAAAAGACGTTATCTTCGCATTGATGGCACTGGATTGAAAAAATTACAAAACAAAATGTGTTTAAATCGCCACTGCTCACTAGGTACATTTTTCCTTGAAGCACAGCAAAACGAGGACAGTGCCATCACGAGCAATCAGCAATCACGAGCTCCAGTGTTTCCGTACTTCATTGCATTCTGGACAAAACGGGGAACCGGCATGCCCGAATCTATGCAAGTATTGCCTATAACTACCATACCCGGAATTGCGTCAGGTGGAAGTTCGCTTGAACGTGTTTTTGTTCTACCCAATCGGTGATGTTTGGGGTGAACTTGTCCATCGTTTTATTCCACGTGAACTCTTAGGCGTGTTATTCCACTCTTGCCCGCATTGCTCTGTACATTTACCTTTTTTTTCTTGTAACATATAGCGTCATCGTCTAGAGCAGTGGTACTCAACCTTTTTTTCAAAGGGGCCACAAACAAGGATTAGTTATGGTCCTGCGGGCCGCGAAAAAAATAAATAATTAAAGAAGGGTGATGTCCAAGACACGCCTACATTGTACATAGAACTACGAAATTATTGTCGGCGATGACAACGATGAATAATCATAAGAAAACTCTTTGATACAAATATTTGATAGCAATGACAAGAGCCGATTGTGCTCCCGTGGCCGAGTGGTTAGCGTCATAACTAATATGCCGGGTGTTCGGGTTCGATTCCCGTTCTGGTCGGGGGAATTTTTCATCAAAGAAATTTCCTCCGACTTGCACTGTGATCACGCGTATTCTAGAGCTTGCCACTCAGAATGCATTCAAGGCGTGTTATTTGGCATAGAAATCTCAACTAAGTACTAATAAAAATGACGCAAGTAATACTACGTTGAGACGGCGAAGTTCCTCTAGGAACGTTAGTGCCATTGAAGAAGAAGAAGAAGACAAGAGCCGATAAATGAATGCTTTCACTGAGTGATTAGCGCGAACGTTTCGCGAAGAAATTCGAGTAAAGGGTGTGTCACATCAAATTGCATCACGGAAAAAACGCTGTAGAAATTTAATTTTTAGGAATTATATCTTCAGCTTTCGCTTATAATCAGATAAGAGTGTATAGATCACGTTGGCCATGCTTAACTGTCAGTTTTTCGTAAATTTGGAAAAATGTCGAACGAAAAAAAGCGTCGTGAATTAATCCTGTGCACTCATTTCGAGAATCCGGAGTTGTCACATCGGGACATCGGTAAGATGCTGGGAATCGTCCAATCCACGGTCAGCAGAGTACTAAAACGATACTTCGAGAACCTAACCATCGACCGGAAGGTGAAGAACGGATAAAATGGATGCTCCGTCAGTGAAAAAGATCACAAGCGCGTAGTTAAGCAGTTTAGACGTGATCCGAGAAGTTCGGTCCGGGATGTCGCCAATAAGCTGAATTTGTCAAGTTCCTTCGTCCAGCGGACCAAGCAGCGGGAGGGCCTGCGTACATACAAGGTTCAGAAGGCTCCTAACCGCGACGAAAGGCAAAACATGGTGGGGAAGACGCGAGCCCGGAAGCTGTACACCGAAATGCTGACGAAGCCGCATTGCCTGGTAATGGACGACGAAACCTACGTCAAAGCGGACTTTCGTCAGCTGCCGGGCCTGTTGTTCTTCTCCGCAGAGGACAAATTCAGCGTTCCGGAGGAGATTCGCAAGCAGAAACTATCCAAGTTTGCCAAAAAGTACACCGTGTGGCAAGCGATCTGCTCTTGCGGAAAGCGGAGCGCCCCCTTCGTGATGACCGGCACGGTTAACGGGCAGGTTTAAGGAGTGTCTACAGAAGCGCTTACTTCCACTATTGAAGCAGCACGAGGGCCCGACCATCTTCTGGCCGGATCTCGCTTCGTGATACTATTCAAAGGACGTGTTGGAGTGGTACGAGGCCAACGGGGTCACCTTCGTGCCAAAGGAAATGAACCCGCCCAACGCGCCGGAGCTTCGCCCAATAGAGAAATATTGGGCGATTATGAAGCAGGCCCTCCGGAAGAATCCAAAAGTTGTCAAATCGGAGGCGAACTTCAAGAGAAAATGGATTTCTGTTAAAAAAAACTACAACCTGACGTTGTACAGAACCTTATGGACGGGGTAAAGAGGAAGGTGCGAGCATACGGGTTTTGGCTCGAAGTATGAATAAAAAGAAAATGCCAAAAGTTGTTTAATAGTTTTTATTTTACTGTCTAAAATTTTCAAAAGGATCGGTCTACTGGGCGAATTTCTACAGCGTTTTTTCCGTGATGCAATTTGATGTGACACACCCTTTAGATTGTCAAATTAATTCTAAGCATTAACATGTAGTCTTGATTGTTCGCTGTCTTAAGCATTAAAATTGAAATATTGATTTTCTTGAATTTATGAGAAGCTTTTCAGTACCTTTTTGCAAAATTACATCTCCAACGCAGAACGAAACATCTCAGAAGACACAGAACGGCAACAGAAAATCCGAACCGAATCTATTATGTGGAGGCGCCGGAGGCGAAAGCAAAGGTTTCGAAACAAATTTTCAGCTTCAGTTTTCCACCGGAGAAAACAAACTCTCAACGCTGAACAATACCTTACGTCTTTTTAACTCGGAAACAATATTTGATATTACGAAAATTGAATCATCGATTGAAAAAAATCATAAATAAGTCATTCACGATTTATCAGTCTTCCAGCTAGCGACGGGTGGCAGCACGGCTTTCCAAATGGTTTTTCTCAAAGCCGAGTTGTTTAGTTTAATTTTTCAAATTGACCTCTTTCAAGGCTAGAAGCGAATGAACGGAGAAAGCATAAAAACTCTATAATTCAAAACAACATCATTATACCAATAAATCCAAACACACTGCTGAATTCACAGAAGCTCTCTTTAGTCAAAAAGAAATATAAAATAGATTTGTAGAATGCATCGAAATTTCTAAAATGACTCTTTAGTTGAAATTTTTAGTGGCTCCGAAAAGGACCGATGGGTTTGCGCTATTTTGTAGACACAGGTGCAGATGGTTGATTCATGATTCATTCTTGTTACAGCGAGATTTTTTTGGTAAATATTTCCGAAAACCTGTCCTTTCCAAAGATGCTCCAGTCCTTCATTCTTCGGATCATGGTGAGCAAACTTGTTTGTGTTGCTAGCAATACTGTTTCAGTGATAAGTCTGCTGGAGCTACTGATACGTCCAAAATCCGTCAAATATCAAAATAGTCAACAGTCAAAAGCTTCTCGACTCGTTTTCCCTCCAATTTTTATCGGAATCAATGATGGAATGATCAAGGATGCATCGACGCTTCATAAGCTTTAAAACCAGTGCTTCGCATATCAGACGAACTTTCAAAATTTGTCTGTCGTAAAAAATTTACAATTCTTGAATCCATCAATCCTTTTATGAACCATGCAAAATAAGCAATCCGAAGCTACACATATTCAAGAATTATTTTTTTCTAAATTTTGAAAGACCAGTTGCAGTTTGCGTAATATGACCAATCCACGTTTATACCGCCCATCGACACAAGCCAAACTTCATAATAAAGTTAATTTTATTACACCATAGCTAGACCTTCTTGGCGTTCTGGCTTTCATGAAACATTCATTCCAATACAACGATTTTTTTAAGCTGTGCGGAGTGATTTGTGACACATCACTATTTCCAGGCACCACATCATATCAGCTTTGATAGTATGATTTTCAAACATGAATTCATCAATAGTTTTCGAAGAAAAGAAGGAAGAGAATTGGTTGATGCTGAACTGCAGATACTGACGCCAAATGTCAGTAAAACATCGCGAACGCAAAAGTCGTCTACTTTTGCGCTGTTTACCTTTCGGAAAGACTAAGTTTGTCTACATAAGGTCAAATTAGTCAAATACAACTTTTTGGTATCATAAACTTTCTAATTGCTGCAATAATCAAAATTCTAATTGGTGGAATTTCATTTTTTCCAGATTGGTGACGAAATCCCCTGGTATTCCCTGATTTTCCCTGACATTGCTTGAATTCCCTGATATTTTTTTTCATTTTCATATTTATTCTTATTTTGCAACGTAAGACCAAGTCTTTTTTATGTTACATTGAGTTGTTCCCAGTAGAAAGTGCCATTTATCAATTTGGATTTACGAGTTTTAAGTTATACAAAATATTAAAAATTTCTTATCAAAAAATGCTCTTTACAATACACAAATATACTAACTTAACTGAAATACTACTACAAGACGGCGCCAGTGGTTGTATGGTTAGCGTAACAGCCTCACAATCCGATCGGCCTGGGTTCAATCCCAGCTGGCGTCGTTGGGATTTTCTGAGGCGAAAAATCTCTGGTTACGTCTTCCTTCGGAGCGGAAGTAAAAGAAGTTGGCCCGGCTCATGAGTTGTTGAGTCTGATAGGTAGGAACAGGTGGAGTCGCCTCCCTGATGTCGGTGATTGGCACTAAAGTGGCGGAAATAGGCCGACGAAAAATAAGCGAAGATAAAAAAAAAAAAACTGAAATACTCTTTACATCCTCGTTTGAAAGCTAAGAATGATTTTTGATTGGAAAGATATACAGGTAATGAATTCCAATGTACGACACCTCGAACAAAAAATGAGTTCCCGTACTTGGTTGTACGATACCGCGGTAATATGTATTTTTTGTAACGATTGCTCCTCATAATTTGAAGTTTACTGTGCAAATAATTCGGTTGTTTTGTACTCGCGATGTTATGCAAAAGAAAGCAACAACGAAGTTTGCTGAAATGTATTAATCGACATCCAATAAGTATATGCTGCAGATGTGAAACGCTAGAATACCGACTTAAATTAAAAACGTAGCGTATACATGAGTTTAAGGCGACCTTTAATTTATTGAAGGTAGCCACATAAATAGAGTCAAGTAAAAAATCGCATGCTATAAAATACGGGAGAATTAAACTTTTAAATAGCATCAGTTTTGTAGCAGTGGATAAGAATGAAGAAGTTCTGGAAAGAGTTCGCAAACAGGCATATATTTTTCCACATTGTGACATTACATGATTGTCCCATTCGAAGTTTGATTCGATACGTATACCTAAACTGATTTCGCTGTCGACGAATTGAACAATCTCATTGTTCAACAACAAAACCGGTTTCAGTGAATCGTTTAAAGAACCACCAATAAAAATTGCATTTGTTTTATTAGCATTCAGTGCTAGTTTATTTTTGCACGCCCATTCATAAATTCTCACTATGTCTTCATTAATTTCCTGAGATATTTTAATTGCACATTTTCCTAAACAATTGTAACATATTTGCGCATCATCGACGAAGAGGTGGATTTCGCAATTTTGAATTACACAAGGGAGGTCATTTATGTATAAGGAGAATAAAATGGGTCCTAATATTGAGCCCTGAGGAACTCCTGATGTTATGGAAAGAAATGACGAAAAAACTCCATTATTGAAAACCACCTGCGATCTTGAACACAGATACGATTTAATTAGGTTAACTGCATGATCTGAAAATGTAAATTTCGTTTTTAATTTTTGGCACAGTATTTCATGAGAAACGGTGTCAAACGCTTTGGAAAAATCTAAAAGAACTAGGACTACTGGCCTTCCGTTGTCAATCACGACTCCAATATCATCAAATACTTTGAGCATTGCTGTTTTTGTACTGTGTTTCGCTCGATAGCCGGACTGAAATGGACTTAACAGGTCATATCTTTTTATATAATTACTTATATTAATTTTGATTATTTTTTCGAACACCTTTGATAATGCACAAAGGATACTGATAGGTCTCAAGTTGTCCAATGAGCTCAAATGGGTTTTTTTCTTTATGGGTATAACTTTGGTTTTTTTCCAAGCATCTGGAAAAACGCTCGTAGTAACTATGTGGTTGAATAGGTGCGTTATTGGTTCAATTAATTTCAAATATTTTCCAAACTACTCTATTGTCCTAATTTGGGTGAAGACTCAACGATTAGCCGTTCTCCTGTGATGATATTTTACACGTACGTGGGAAAATCCTTTTTTTTTTATATAAAGATACATATTTAATCTACTAACATTACTTAACGAGACAACTTAATAATGTTTCAGAGATTATTTCTTAAGTTTTCGTGGTTGCGTATAATAAATGGTAACGGGCCAGACGGGCCAACCGGGAGAGTCTGTACCAGAGTATTGACGTGGCTACGCTGGCACGAAGCCGCCTCATGCTGCTTGCCGTTTTGTCATACGCGTAACGTACATGGCTCTCAAAATCAAGTCGGTTGTCAATGATCAAACCAAGATATTTTAGCCACCGTTAAAGATATTTTAGTCACCGTTGAAGAAACAATGCTAGCGAAGCCTGTAATCTTCACGCCCATTGGACTTAGGATAAAGTCTTGTGGTACCCCTGCTGTAACGTAGAAAGGCTTCTGTCCCCTCGCAGTGTCATAAATCGGGACTCAATTCTGGAAGTAACCTTTCAGAATCCTACAGAGATAGTTCAGTACCTTCAGTCCGTGCAAAGCTTTGGCGATGACATCCCATCGGGCGCTGCTGAATGCATTTCTCACGGATGTTACTACGGCATAATACCAATTTCCGCGCCTTTTCGGCATCATTGCTTTGTTGGCTGTTTCGGTGGCTGATAGAATAGCATCCACTGTGGATCTATCTTGTCGGAACCCTAACTGCATATTCGAAAGTCCATGTTCACTCTCAGTGCACCACGTTAATCTATTGAGAATTACCCGCTCCAGCAGCTTTTTCAGTGTATAAAAAATGGGCCTATAAGAAGATGGATCGCGTGGTTGCTTTCCTGTCTTTACCATATATCGGGACAGGCATCTTCATCCAGACCCTTCTGCAGCATTGTCAGAGGATATCTGGGTTCGCTAGCACCGCGGCTTCGACAGCCACATTGAAGATTTCATCTGGGCACGGTGCTTAGTTTACTTCTAGTTTCTTTGCTGCTTCAATTCTCTTCTGTTGGCACTCTATCGATGTTTTTACCTTTATTAGTATACTGTGCAAGGGGCCAGTTCACCAAATTATGCTGTGAAAAAAAACCCTCTGACACTTTTCAGTACATCCGGGAAACCTTCACAAAGCGTCGAAGAACACATGATTTTTGTCAGCATAGCCCCAGGGGTTCGCATCGGCAGCACAGATCTTTGCAACAGTTTCTTTTACTAAGCCGGATATCATGCTTGAGTGCGGATTTTGCCACTTGAATGAAAGTGCGTTTCAAAATGTCTGCATACCACACGTCAGTGGAAAATCTATTTCTGTGGCTGTGGTTATTGTGGCTCTATTCATCTAGCGTCGACTACTCGCTCATTCTTCCCGACATGCGCATGTATTTTTATGCGGGATACTCACGGTAATACCGATGTCGGACTGTTCAATCTTGCCTCCGCTGAACTGTCGCGTGCTGCCCTACCAAACGCCTTTGGTAGCGGTTATGATGTCCTGCTGTGGTCACGAAAGTTGATATGTGCCTTTCCAGGATACTTTGGTAGACAACGCGTATCAGTTGATGCTTCGGCCTTTTAAATATTGGCCATACCTCAAATTCAAAGCACGGGACTAAAAAAAAGCTTCAACCACATACCACAGAATTTCAAAGTTCCAATTTATCTGGCATACCCTTGGGAGGGGATTTCGATGATTTGAATAATCTCACTAGGCTACTATCGCTATAAGGGGATGTAACGGGTGTTAAATAAAAAATGAGATTTTTTTCAATACCTTTCAGTAACTCAAATAAAGAGCGTAAAATTTTCTTTCTCCAAGAAAATTGCTCTTTGGGCTCCCTAGAAACAGTAGTAGGCGTGTTTGGTTTTGCGGAACAGCACGTGCTCCGCGAACGCATTGTACGGTTCTACGAAACGCATTTCCAGCCAGGAAAAAAGTTCACGGTGGCACATTTTAAGGAAGAAAATGTACCTGTCAGTACGGTATATCGTATCCTGGGTTCCCTGAACGTAGAGCGGAAGGTCGGAAGTGGTCGTCCGGTGGCGATAATGATGAAGCAGAGGAAGACATCGTTAAAGAAGCTGTTTGACAACAAGGACGCAACCAGCCTGCGTGACGCCGGTCGGAAATATGGCTGCTCCCACGTATTGATCCATCGGACCCTCAAGATGGAAGGAATCGTCTGCAGGAAGAAGACGAGGTCGCCGGAGTACACGGAGGAGCAGATTGAGACGGTTAAATCACAGTGTCGGTGGATGACCAAAAAATACCGCGGGACGTCTTTCGTTCTGGACGACGAAAGCTATTTTCCGCTGTCCAAAACGCATATTCCAGGAAATGATTATTACTACTCCAGCGACAAGTCATCCACACCGCCTGAAATGAAATACAAGTTCAAGCACAAGTTTGAAAAAAAGGTTATGTTGTACATCGCCATTTCCGACCGGGGCATTTCAAAGCCTTGGTTTAAGCCGAGCGGTCTGGCAATCAACCAACAAATCTAGCGAGAAGAGTGCCTCGATAAAATCCTGCTGCCGTTCCTGAACGAGCATCACGCGGATGGGAAGTACGTCTTCTGGCCGGACAAGGCGTCTTCCCATTACGCCAAGAAGACGCTGACGTAAAGATACCGTTCGTGCCGAAAAATCGTAACTCAACAAACTTGCCCCAGTACCGCCCAATAGAGGATTTCTTTGGCTCACTCAGTGCCCTAGTGTATAAAAACAATTGGAGGGCAAGGACACGAAGCAGCTGACTACAAGAATCCGGAATTGTATCCGGAAAATGGACGTAAGTGCAGTACAACGTTCTTGTGAGAGCATCGCGACAAAGTTGCGTCGAACAGCAGACCACGGCCCTTACTCAAACATTCACTGACATTGACACTGACAAACAATTTTTTTTAGATGTGATTGAAAAAAATCTCATTTTTTATTTAACACCCGTTATAAAAATTTTCAAATTCGCGCAAAACTAGAACAATTGATGTTTCACTGTTTACCTTTCAAAGTATTTTCCGTCAGAGAAAAATATAATTCTTCACTCCTACTTCTTCCACGATTTGAACTGAAGTGGTTTACCAAAAGCTTCTTTTTCTTGAATGGCATTAACGTTCCCTGTGAAACTTTTGCCGTCTCAACGTATGCATTAACTAGCGTCATTTATTAATACTTAGTTGAGATTTCTTAAGCCAAATAACACGCCTTCAATGCATTCCGAGGGGCCAGCTCTAGAATACGCGTGACCTCAGTGCAAGTCGAAGGAAATTTCTGAAGAAAAATCCCCCGGCCAGAACGGGAATCGAACCCGAACACCCGGCATGATAATGTGAGACGCTAACCACTCGGCCACGGGTGCACTTTTTACCAAAAACTTAAGATCCTCAAATCAGCGGGCTATTCTTCTAGTATCAGACTTTAAAAAAAAAAAGCCGTACCGTAGTCTTTATTCACCCGCTTTCGGAATTGTTTCCCGAAACCCCTATGGCATCAACCTTTTACCCTCCGAGTCCCGGTGAAACCGAATCTCGCGCCGGGTTTTCAAGTGAAACTTTTAGGATTGCTTCTCAGTCGCTAGAAGAATATCTTGTCAGCAGAAAGTCAAATAATAGTAATAACGTTTTGAATTTCACGTAAAAAATGGATTTTTCTTTCCCTAACCTAATATATAAAACATACCAATAATTGAACTCCTTCTTCAGTCGCTCGAGATGTTCCTTTTTGATCTTCGTTTTGCTCGGCATTTTAACATCGCTGAAAAAGATGTAATCCCACACCTCGGCGGTCATATCGGTGGCAGTAATACCCAGAGGACTCGGTTTCTCCCCCCGGAAGGAACCATCCTGCAGCAAGTGAACCACCGTGTAGAACGCCATATAAATTGTCGAATCCGACAGTGACTCAATCAACCACTGTTCGTCCCATGGCAGTTTTGTTCCCAGTCCGTAGGTTCTGGAGCAGGCGTATTCGTGCAACCAATCGAGACAATTTTCAAAGTTACGCGCCACTTCCTCGTGATATAATTCCATCGTGTTGAGATGACCGAGGGTCTCCTTTTGCCAGTGCTCTTCGCCGTAGTTCAAATACCACTGATTGCACAAGGCCACAACACAAACATCTCCGGAACGGGACATAATTGTTTTTTCCGGCTCGTAGTACACATCCGCCTCGTTGCGATCGACCAGATACTGTTTGAGATCTTTCTTAACGTCCTGCACTTTCTTCCCGGCGTGGTCACCAACCAACAGTACTCCATCGTAGAAACCCTTCAAATAAACCAGCTCCTTGGCTTCGAGCAGTTTTTCGCGATCATTTTGGCTTTGTATCTTGAACTTCTCATAGACAGTGACAGCGCTAAGATTTCCCAACCCAGGAACTTCAATAATCGGAATGGGTTGATACGGCAAAACCATTTCATCGGAAATTGAATACTTCTCGCGGAAAGCAGCCTTCTTCTGAAGGTCCACAAGGGCAGCATAATCATCTGGAGAATCCGATGGAACCGATGTCACGATACCGGTACCTTTGTCTTCCTTGATGGACAGCATAGGAAGCGTGTAAATTACCTTATGCGACGTCAAAGGGGTCGATAATGCTAGGCCAAGGATTTCCTGTCCCACCAACTCAGCAACTACTTTTATTTCTCCCTCCACATTAGTGAAACCTTGATATGACATGTTCCTTGCGGCACGCCGGGTACAGATCCAAATTTCACCATTCCTAGCAGTCTCGAAAGCGATATATTTGATATCAGGATGTACCCAACAATTGGTTTGCCCATACATGGTTTCGGGTCTGAGTGTTCCACAAACCAGATAAACTGGCGCTTTAACCGAACTCAGCTTCGATGGCAGCTTCCCAGACACTTTCATCTTTATTAGAGTATACTCTTGAGGACCAACACCTTCACCTGTGGACCTATCGTGATCCATACAAGGTTGTCCATCCTTCGGAGAGAAAATCGTATGCCTCTTCCCGTACATGATTTTTCCGCGCGACTTTAGGTGATTAAACTGCCATCGAACAAAAGAATCGAAAAATGGATTCGCATCTGTCGTAATAAACGTTCTTCTCCAATCAATGTGACATCCAATTGATTTCAAGTCCTGAATCGCCAGTGGAGGAAAATATTCCAGCCAGTGATCCGTATCAGCGAATTTCTTAATGTCATCATCCTTCAATCCGAGGCTCTGCATAATCTGCCACTGATACTTGGCGCCACCTGCCTTCGCGACCGCTTTACTCTTCTTACCTTTGCTCTTATCTTTGGGGATAACATCCCTTTCCTCAACCACCGCCACCATTTCTTCCTCGGGGAACACTGGTGGACACCCAAAATCTGCCATCTCTCGCTTCAATTTATCAGCGCAAGCCTTGATGGGCATCCCAGTGCAGTGAAAGCCGAATGGGAACAGCACCTGCTTGCCCTTCAGTCTGTTATATCGCACCGCGAATTCGGCCTTCGACAGCGAGAATGTATGACCTAGATGCAGTCTTCCATTCATGTAGGGAAACGGGAAGGTCACCAAAAACTTTTCCTCTGGTGATTTTCTCGGCTCCGCAGAAGCATTTCCTTCGTGGAGTTTTTCCCGCTCCCATCGTTCCTGCATTTCCCGTTCTATCTTCTGAAGGTATTCAACCTTAAAGGTTCCTTTGCGTTCGGTGGCCTAAAAGATGTAATTTC
Organism: Toxorhynchites rutilus septentrionalis; assembly: GCF_029784135.1. NCBI lineage: Eukaryota > Metazoa > Arthropoda > Insecta > Diptera > Culicidae > Toxorhynchites > Toxorhynchites rutilus. Next base: position 75,717,645 of record NC_073746.1, read on the forward strand.
CAACGTAACATAATGACACCTTCAAGTTGATTGCATCAGCGATTGAGCTAATAAAGACATACCATTTTCAGTGAATATCAAATGGGTATTTCCTCCAATCGAAACCGCAATACTAGTTCTTTTCTGCACTGCTGACTTATGTTGATCCCATCCACATGGACAAGAGCCGGTTTGGAAGAACCAGAGTACACACAGAACACTAGCAAAAGCACGTCGCCCGACGTTTGACAACTTTGAAACAGTGGCACGCAATTGATCAATGAACTGTGCTTTACGTAGACCAGTAGAGCAAAGGCGGCTGCTCGAACAGGTTCTAATTGAATTTCTTGTTGAAGCATTCCTAGGCAAATTATTTTCGAGCAGTTAGCGAACCGATATCGACCGAACACCGTATAGTGCTGAAATATTGGATTGGGGAATAAGTCCATAGCGTTTTAATATTTCTTTTATTTTACTACGATTTGTTTGCTGTTTGGTAAAGGGAACATTTTCATTGGATTCCTTCCTGCTCTACAAAACTATACTAAATGTATCGTGAAGTCATTGAATTTTCAAAGGCTTAGAAATGGAATACCAAGGAGGCATAAATCAACATTTTCGTTCTTCTTCGTTTCTCAATGAGGTCAAAAAGCTGCCGAAGCAGCCCGAGACATTTGCGACATGTATGGAGAGGATCTGCAGCGCGGAAAAGGTTTGCAATGTTCAAAAATGGCAACAAAACAGCATCGCTACAGCTTTTATTTTTCTCTTTCTCGCTAAAATTTAATTCAAAAACAAAAGCGAGTACTAGTGAAAAATCAGGAAACAGTTACGAATATTATCAGTTTACTGTAACAGGATAATTTTTCATTCGGTAAGTATCAAGTAAGTATCAGAAAACAAGGTTACGATTTTCTGAAACGAAATAAACTTTAATAACAACTTTCGTTACGAATTTCTTTTGGTGATTTACACACCAACAGAATCATAAATTCTCTAATATTAGGCTGTCAAAAAAGTCCTGCGGTATTTTTTTTGAATTTTTATTTGTTCATAAAATTAGTTACAATCATCTGTTTTAAGTCAAATATGCGCCGTTTTGTTCGATGACTTGTTCCCAATGAGATGCCAACTTCATAATACCCCTGTTATAGAAGCTTGATTCCTTATTGGCAAAAAACTCGGATAGCCAATTTTCACAGGCCTCATTTGTGGCTAACTTTTGACTACCTAGCTCGTTCGCCATGGACAAAAACAGGTGGTAGTCACTTGGTGCAAGGTCCGGACTATACGGCGGATGCAAAAAAACCTCCCATCCGAGCTCCCGGAGCTTCTGGCGCGTCACCAAAGAAGTGTGTGGCCTGGCGTTGTCCTGATGGAAGACAATGTGGCCTCTGTTTATCAAAGATGGCCTCTTCTTCATGAGTGCTACCTTCAAGCGATCCAGTTGTTGGCAGTACAGGTCCGAATTGAGCGTTTGGTCATAGGGAAGCAGCTCATAATAGATTATTCCTTGACAATCCCACCAAACACTCAGCAGAACCTTCCTGGCCGTTAATGAGGGCTTGGCCACCGTCTGAGCCGCTTCAGCGGGCTTCGACCACGACCGTTTGCGCTTTACGTTGTCGTAATTGAACCACTTTTCATCGCCAGTCACCATCCGCTTCAGAAACGGGTCGATTTTGTTGCGATACAGCAGCGATTCACATGCATCGATACGGTCAAAGATGTTTTTTTGCGTCAACGTGTGTGGCACCCATACATCGAGCTTCTTTGTGAATCCAAGCTTCTTCAAATGGTTAATAACGGTTTGATGACTTATCCCCAGCTCTTGGCCGATGCTACGGCTGCTACTATGCCGGTCTTTCTCGGCTAATTCAGCGATTTTGTCGCAATTTTCGACGACAGGCCTTCCGGAGCGTGGCGCATCTTCGACGACCTCTACACCAGAACGAAAACGTTGAAACCATCGTTGTGCGGTGGAAATGGAAACTGTATCGGGTCCATAAACTGCACAAATTTCATTGGCAGCTTGAGATGCATTTTTGCCTTTGTCATAGTAGTACTGTAAAATATGTCGGATATTCTCTTTATTTTGCTCCATATTTGCGACACTATAACTCACGAACGACTTAACCAAACAAAACACTGTCAAGGACTATATTATAGCGCGCAAAAATACCTTTCCAACAAGCTATAGTATGACTCCATACAATGAATACAACTAGAACTACGCGCTTACAACGACACCTCGCGGAAATACCGCAGGACTTTTTTGACAGCCTAATATATATTTTTTATGCTATGCACTATGATTCCCTAAAGCCTAGTTTATACGGTGCGAGGAGCAGTTACTGCAGTGGAACTACTCACATCGTGTGAACACATAATGCCTGTTAGGCTAGGCGCAAATTGAGACGCGTATAGCGCGTGTAGCTCGACGCGACAAAGCGCCTGTTTCTGTGCTTAACGAAAACAGATGGAACTGCGCAAATTGATCAGATGACGTGAGATGGCTCAGCTCTCGTGATACACGGCTCGCGTTACGCTGTTGCTGAACCACAGTTTCTCGTGCTGGCCGTGCCGGCATTGGTGGATGTGTTGGTGAATTATTATTGCGCAGCTATTTGTGAGTGAGACATGTCGTCAAATAATATTGGCAGTGCGTTTCATAACAAGTTTATTTTGGCACCATGAATATTGTTCAGTAAATCTATATTTCTGTTCTGTTCGTCTAAATCGACGATGGAGAAAAAAAAATGAAATGGTGAGAAGGCGTAAGTTAATGATACCAGTGATGCGAGCTAAAATTGAAGTATTGGATCTGGGAAGAATTTGCGAAGGAATCGAATTTGAATGATGGTACTTATTCCGTATGATTAATGTTTCTTTTTATGTTTCATGGTAATATTATTGCAGTTAAACAAACTTGAATGATGTGGCTTGAACTGAGAGGTTGCTATCGTGATGCACGACGGAGGCAGATGAAATGTATGGAAAGTTGTGCATCCGATGAGACTATGAAACCATTGATATTTCAGAAGCAAATGTCATTTCTGGACAATTGTATGTTCGCGTGATCGCGTGAAAGGAACATTACAAACAAACGTAATGATGTTTTGAAAAACGTTGCAACATCCAGTGAGCAAACAAGATGTGATGGAATTGGGACACGCACGATTGGATATGACGCACCAATGGATATGAAGAAACATACGATAAAGATCGCAAAGTTCACAACAGCCGTCTTCTCGAGCATGGCCAAACTAAAAACAACTGTTTGAAATAGTCTGCTCCGTTGAGCCTAGTATGAATTTTACCGATTCTGTAACATATTTCTTATTCATGTTCTTCTAAATTTATTATTTTCATTACGTGAATTAACATAATATAAATAAATTAACCAACTGGTATATCGTTCTCCCGTGTATTCTCTTCAATTTTGTGGATGATTTGTATTTATTAATTACTAGCTAACCCGGCAAACTTCGTCCCGCCCATTTACTTGATTAATTCTCGAGTAATGCAGAAATTTGTGTTTCATTTGTATGGCAGCCCCCCCTTTGAGTGGGGGAAGGACTGTCTAACCATCATAGAAACATTTATTGCACACTAAAAATTTCACATGCCAACTTTGGTTTCGTTTGATTGATTAATTTCCGAGTAATGCAGAAATTTGTGTTTCATTTGTATGGCAGCCCCCCCTTAGAGAGGGGGAAGGAGTATCTTATCACCATAGAAACATTTATTGCATCCTAAAACCTCCACCTGCCAAATTTGGTTTCATTTGCTTGATTAATTCTCGAGTAATGCAGAAATTTGTGTTTCATTTGTATGGCAGCCCCCCCTTTGAGTGGGGGAAGGACTGTCTAACCATCATAGAAACATTTATTGCACCCTAAAACTTTCACATGCCAAGTTTGGTTTCGTTTGCTTGGTTAATTTCCGAGTAATGCAGAAATTTGTGTTTCATTTGTATGGCAGCCCCCCCTTAGAGAGGGGGGAGGGGTCTCACAATATCACGAAAACCTTCCCCGGCCCCAAAAACCCCTACATACCAATTTTCATGTCGATCGGTTCAGTAGTTTCCGAGTCTATAAGAATCAGACAGACAGACAGACATCACTCCATTTTTATATATATAGATTAGAAAATAATGCAAAATTTCGTCTTCAGCATCATTATCTGATTGTCATTTCGAACTCATGTTTAACATACACAACATTCCCTCTTGAGTCCAATATTGTATAGTCGTACCGGTTTGGTGGTTGTGTAACGTATGGCACAACATTGTGTGAGTCATATATTGTATGAGAGTGGCAAGTTATTTACATCAAAACTGCGTCTCAATATGCGCTCCGTCACGCGACGTGTGTGTCACATACGAGTCGTGTTAGTCGTTTCGCGTTGGCTCACGAGCGCTATACGCTTCCCAATTTGCGCCTAGCCTTAGTGTCATGCGTGATTCGGCGTACGAGTTACTTCAATTTTTTTTTTACTCGCACTCACATCCCCCAGAAACGTCAAAAACAGCATTTAGTGTTCGCATAAGGGATGCCAGATGTAAAGACATGTGTCTATTTTGAAGATATTTAAAAATATGCGAAGATATTATCAGACTTTAAAATTATTGGAAAAACTAATAAAAGCATCATATTTTATCGTAATTATCATCACATATTTTATAAAATAAATCGTGGTCATTCCTAGCGTGGCACACCTTTTTTTTGAGATATTTTTCTTGAACACAAGAATATATGCCATCCACGGGATAGGAAGGGTCTTGAAGTCTCAAAATTTGAAAAAATCGTTTTTTTCTTGATGTTTCTGAAGTTTAGATGTTCAAGAATATACCATAGAAAGGACTTTCCGAAATTCCGATTAATTTCCATGTTAAAGCCATTTTAGGGATACGGTATCGAATCTAGAACATCCTTGACCTTGATATGATACTTTTTTACCATTTGGAAAACTTGAAAGTGTCATAAAAAACGTGCTGAAATGCAATTGGAAGAGATCTTGATGCGATTGAGTCACACTCTCTTACGCTGAAGCGCGCTGATCCGCACTCTGCTACACTGAGGAGTACACTGAAGAGTGCAATCTCATTCGACATATAATCCACAGAGCATCAGCCAGAACGCACAGGTAAGAGCTCACCAAAATATATTTTTCAGTGAAGAGCCGAACAAAACTATTATAAAAACGTCACACTTATGGGGAAACACACTAGTTGGGAACTCATATTAACATATTAAGACCCGCACGTTTTGGGGCAAACTTGAACGCTTCATTTGTTTAGATTCCGCGAATGAGATTGTTTCCTTCGATGTGGATGAGACGAAGGCGAGCCATCGGTAGGCCTTGTTAGGCCGAGGACATAGTAAAGGCGGTGCGGTGCAATGCGATGCTATGCGATGCAATTAATTGAAGTTCATCGCGTGCTATGACATAGACTGAGGACATAGTAAACGCGGTGCGGTGCGATGCGATGCGGAACTCATTGCGTGCTACGACATACTGATCGCTTCAGATCGCGCGTTTTTTTGATGTTTCATTCCACTCCTTTCCACATGTAAACAACCCAGCACAAGGATGCCAGATATGATAGCATGTCTTCATTTTGTAAACAGTTGAATTGTGAGATCATGTTTATCTGTGAACATAGTAAATGGAAAGGCCTTAACGTAACGTTTTCATTATATGCATTATGTAAATTAGAATAAAGTTATACAATTCATCGAACAAAACGAAAATAATAATTTAACAACTCAATCTCTATTTCCATTCGATCAGTTCGATTGTGAAGATATTTATGAAAATCGTCTGGCAACCACCACTTGCGTTCACTCGCGGAAAAACTCTCTACACACAGTTTCGCCGCATTGAAATCGCGTTCGCATCGTATTTACTATGTCAGGTCCGGGCGGTTTGCATTTGATTTCCACAGTCGTAAACAAAAGAGCTTTTCCGCAAACGATCCCGCGTCCGCGCCCGCACCGCATCGTGTTTACTATGTCCTCGGCCATACTGATCGCTTTAGATCGCGCGTTTTTTGTTGTTTTATTCCACTCCATTTTACATCGTGATCCATCCGTAACAGAAGAAGCGTGAAACACGAGAAAACTCGTGAGCGGTCTGCAATGTGTCCGCAAATGCGTAATTAGATGTCAAATATGAAGTTGATCGATGAAATAATTGCAAATTGGTACAATATCGATTCCGTTGTCAACACTATTTCCTGCGATTGTTCTGGCACAAGAAAGTAAGTGGGCTAACTTGCACCAGAAATAAATATTCTAGCAGTATTGTATGCGAGTATGTAGCTCAGTTTGTTTTGGTTTGAATAGCTCAATTTTTTTAAGTGTAATAAAGCGCTGTCAAAAATTTGTTTAGATTTCCATTAAACCTAAAATCAACGTTTCGAAGATTTGTCCGTTCTCTTCGTAAATAGATTGTTCTATTTAAACAACGGAACGATAGCAGCATTTTATCAGGATGTCTTATATGTTGGCACATTTACACAATGGATGGCAGGTGGATCAGGCCATTCTATCAGAAGAGGACCGCGTTGTCGTAAGTTGTTGCTTCGTTGTGGTCCAGAATGTTCCGGAAAGGTAATCTATTTTTTATTTTTTATGATTGCAGGTAATACGTTTTGGCCACGATTGGGATCCTACGTGCATGAAAATGGATGAGGTACTGTATAGTATAGCGGAAAAGGTGAAGAATTTTGCCGTTATCTATCTGGTGGATATAACTGCTGTTCCTGATTTCAACAAGATGTACGAATTGTACGATCCTTGCACGGTGATGTTCTTTTTCCGTAATAAGCACATTATGATCGACTTGGGCACTGGTAATAACAACAAAATCAATTGGCCATTGGAGGATAAACAGGAAATGATTGATATCATTGAAACGGTATACCGAGGAGCACGTAAGGGACGAGGTCTGGTGGTATCGCCAAAGGATTATTCGACAAAATATAGATATTAGGCTGTACTCAATTTCGTATTAGAATATTTTAGTTATTTAAGAATAAATGTAGAATCCATCAGTTCTTTGTAAATTATAGAAAATGAAGTTTATATCCTCACACTTTTTTTAGGCAACTGCTTTAAGAAGGGACTCACACTTGGAAAATCGAAAAAAACTAAAGTTTTATTTTTACATTTTTGGCCAAAATGACGTTAGTTTGCCCAGTCGAAAATATGATCATGGTTTCTCCACTTTTTCGAATGTTCTAGTTCAGCGCACCTGTGTCAAAACAGGTATTCAAATGATCCGACATATAGAAATAAAATTGTCTTTTTCATGATTTACCGTAGTTTTATAGGATATTTTTACGGATGTTCGCATTCACATTCAAGGTTTATAAAATCCATTTTCTATTGGTGTCAATGCGTTGAACTAACTTTCAATCAATCACCAGATGATTTTTTGGTACGTATTCAGACCTTTTCAAAATTATAACACTTATAAATATTGTGCATCGTCCTTGCACACCATTCGTATCAAATTTATATATCTAAATTATGCTATTAATGCATTTCGATGACCTCAACTCTGATTATCATCTGTCCAATGCGCTGATGTTGGTTTGTCCACATGATTACTACGGTAGCCGTTTGGCGCGTTGCAGTTCGTTTGTGGTGTCCTTCGTGCGTAGCAGAAATAAAGTTTCTCTGTATTATAAGGCAATATTTTGAAGAAATCCTGAATTATCTATGGATCAATATGATGACAGTAAACTCAAGCAATGAGAAATGCATCTTCTTGAAAATTCGATTCTTTCATTCAAAAATGATGATTTCTAAAATCGGACAAATCATGATCATAGTTTATCTTTGAGGAAATTTAATATATAATTTTGAACGTCTTATGGTATTATTAACAATTAACCCTCCTGTACTCGCGTGCAAAATCATAACACATATACTCGCGCACGGTGTCACAGACCGAAAATTGAACTTCTCTGTAATGTTGCCATTGCTCCCTTGGCCGAGAGGTTAGCGTCATAACTAACATGCCGGGTGTTCGGGTTCGATTCCCGTTCTGGTCGGGGGATTTTTTCGTCAAAGAAATTTCCTCCGACTTGCACTGTGATCACGCGTATTCTAGAGCTTGCCACTCAGAATGCATTCAAGGCGTGTTATTTTGCATAGAAATCTCAACTAAGTACTAATAAAAATGACGCAAGTAATACTACGTTGAGACGGCGAAGTTCCTCTAGGATTTTAAGAAGAGGGTATGATTAAATGAAAGAACTTCAAAAAATATGTTTTCTTCGTCTTTATTATGTTTTAATAGTCATCTAATTCAGACTCCTCAAAACAGAGTAATTTTTGATAGTCCAACACAAATAATGAAATTTGAATTTTTCATTGTTATGAATTGAAACTAAGCAACTGAGTATAATTCATGGAAGTATAAAGAGCTATAAAATAATATAAAAACGTATTAATCGAATGTGTTTTCATTGGAGTAAAGGTGGGTATATTCATGTGAAGAAATATGATGAGATTCATAGAAATCGCACTTCAATCAATGAACTTATAAATGAACTTATAAATGAATATATTCATATTTTCGGTGAATTTATTCACCTCAAGTAGAACTGCATCCAACTTTAGTGATTTCTCACCAGTGAGAAATTCGCAAGCGTTTACATATGCTGAATTTATTCAAGTTATATATACCTCGAATAAGTGTATCATATTTATTCTCACCCGTTTACACCTAATTTCACGTGACGTGAATAAATCCATCTATAGCTATAGATCTCTCTAATGTAAACCCGCCATAAGAATCAGAACATAGCATAACTGCATGCACGAAAAAAACATATTTTTTACATTTCATGCAGTTGTTGCGTGTTTTTCGGGTCTTTTATCGAAGAGAAGAATGTATACCGACCTTCTAGATAATCACCAGATGATAAAGATTGTGGAATATAAAGTTGGCATATTTCTAATATTCTTTGTCTCTGTATTCTTGGTAAACTAAGAATTAATGCCTTTTTATAGATAGGGCATAAGAAGATGATATAAAAGGATTTCTAGGAGCTTCCTTTTCTTTCTTTTGTTTTTTGTTGATATTGTTCATTATAAAAAAAAAGTCACAGGAGGGTTGTGTCCGAGACACGACCGCATAATTGACGTAGGATTCCGTTAGTCTATCTGTTGATTTTTGATATGTTGGAAAATTAACATCGGCAAACTCTTTGATAATGATTTGGTGGCTCTGAAAAGAGCCGTTTTGTTTGGTTGTTCGGTATTGTTTGTTCACTCCACCAGTGTTTACCGAGTGCTGATGACAGAAGGATGGCAAACAGTCGTTGGACAGTACGTATCATATAAAAAATGCTGAAGTGGAACGAGATATGATGAAAACCGCCCTCTGTGATCCTAGATTAGATGCCGCCGGTGTTATGTATGGATGAAAAAAAAGACTCACTAATTTATATATAATAATTAATGACCAATACCGAACACAATTATCAATTTTTCACATCAGTAAAAACATGTTACTTTAATGTAGAGAAAAATATTTGAAATGGAAAAGATAATTTTCTTTTATTATTTTTAGTTTCTGAATGTTTATTCAACCCAATGCGAATTTTAATTGGACTAACAACACCAACACCTATACTATATATAGAGCATGTGGAAAATCACATTTTCTAATATTTCTTCACTTTTCCAATTTTTCTCGCCGTATAAACCTTTCTTGAGTGAAAATGAACATAACAAAACAGACAGCTTAAACCGAACGACCCGTTCTCGAGCGGGAACACACTTTGGTTTTTATTTATGAAAATTAAAATAAATCGTTTCATATATCAAGTGATTTTTAACACAACAATTTTACACTTACACTTGTGCTAAATTTTTCACAATACACGATCCGTCATTGATATGAAATTTCACGAAGCAACCAACACTAAAGTTCCAGATTTAAATTTTATTTGCTAGAATTAATCGTATCCCTCACCCAACTTGGAATATAAAAATGCCCCCGACTTGCATATATTGGCAATGCCGAGTTCACCCAGGCACCTTGGTTTTGATGTCTCTGTTAGGGAACACTTCTCGGTGGAAAGAAAAGTTCCCCCTACTTTCATGTATTTGCAATGTCGATTTCCTCCAGGCAGCTTGGTTTAGATGTCTCTGTCAGGGAACACATTTCGGTGGGAGCAAAAGCTCCCCCTTCTTTCATGTATTTGCAATGCCGATTACCCCCAGGTTGCTTGGTTTTGATGTCTCTGTTAGGGAACCGCCACATGTATCGTCAATTTCAACCAACCAAAAGAGAGTATTTCCGTTAGGATAGGGGTTGAGATTTTTCAATAGTTCGATAGTTAGTTTCATGACATATATTATTTTCTTCAATATGAAAAATTGTTATGGAGTGCCAGAATCGATTGACGCACAAAATTCATCAATCCATCATGAAATGACTGAGCAATAAGCGTTTGAAATTGGATAATTTTCACGATGTGCTCGATTTTCAATTTGTACCCCAATATGTTCCCGAAAGACGTAATCCTACGTCGAAATATCCCCGAAACTGTAACTGTTAAAAAATACCATAAGCCACCGATTAGTTTATAGTTTACTGTTTACAATTCTTCCACAATCGAAATTCTTTCACAAGTGTGTTTATGTATGACCATTATATTTAGCGAATAACTATACGAAAGTCAAACATTAATATTTTATATTTTATTTTTTTATTATGAATCTAACGACGAATATAGTGCGATTCACATACAACATCCACGTCACGTTCACGTTTCGTCAATTATTCTTCCAAGCAGTTCTTATGCAAACATTCACATACACCGACAACGGCAACTTGGACTTGCTGTTGCTGGTGTATGTGAATGCTTCAATAGGAATTGCATGGGAGAATAATTGACGCAACGTGACGTGATGGAACGTGAACGTGACGTGGATGTTGTATGTGAATTGCGCTTATATCGACGAATAGTTAATATATGGAGCCGTTCAATGCAGTTACAAAAAGGTACTGAAATCAAATAAAAATAGTCCGGTAATGATCTTATGCATTTTATTCAATAAATATTCCACGCCACTAACATTAATTTATACATTTCATTCAACAATATTCTAGAATATGAAAAATAATAATAAATAACTTTTTTGGACAAGTGCCTACTTGTCCAAAAAAGTTATTTATTAAAGTTATTTCGTTTTCGTTTCTCGAAATTCAAGCCGGGTTCAGACGGTGCGAGTAAGCATACGAGTCGGTCTAGTCAGTTACTGCAGTGCAGCTACTCACACCGTGTGAACACATTATGCCAGTTAGTGCCATGTGTGATCCAGCGTGCGAGCTACTTCAAAGTTTTTTGAATTTACTCGCACTCGCATCCCTTAAAATGTCAAAAAAAGAATTTAGCGTTCGAATCAGGGATACCAAATGTGAAGAAATGTCACTATTTTTAAGATATTTGAAAATATGCGAAGATATTTATAGACTTTAAAACGAAATCGTTGTTATTTTATTTTGCTTTCTTTTTGGGATAGTTTTCTTGAAAATCTCTAATATAGAATCATTATCAGGCACAATTTTCATTCAAAATTCACTCACAACTTACAAAAAAATATCTTGTTCTAAGAAACAAAACACATATTCGATTCAAAAAAGTACATTTTCATTCTTTTTTTTTTTAATTTTTGACGCATATTTCTTCCACCTGCAAAACTACTATCGTTTTCATTTCAAAAATTGGTAGACGAAGCTGCTGGCAAGGCGAAATAAATAAAATTTAAAAAAATCTTTTAGGGGGTCTTCGTAGCCACTTGGTTACGCGTTCGCTTACCAAGCGATCGATCGTGAGCTCAAACTCAGGGCCCTCAATTGACCATCTTTGTGTTGTTATAGAATAACTACGTCCAGGCAACCATCATCAGCGATGGAAATCGATCCACGGTGGAACAAAGATCGATTCATCCATACAACTGCTCTGCTCTGCAAGAAACATCGGGCTGCTGTTCTATAAATAACCCAACAATGATCAAATCAACTGTCTCCGCTGTCCGGTCTGCTGAACAATGGAAGAACAGAAAGAATACCCTTACGCCTAAATGGCTACTACTGTGTAATTTACCATAATGTAATGGAACAGAAAACTTAACGCCCAAATGGCTACTACTAACTACTGTGTAATTCACAATTTATAGAAACATAAACATATGTACATGTACACGATTAAACCCGGCTCTGTTACAGCTAAAATGCTAATGAGCCTAATAAATAAATAAACGGGATAAAAAAAAAATCTTTTAGACTACCATTTATAGCATTACATACTTCCGGAATTATCCTTGCTATGAATGCTTTCGAGATTCTAAAAATATCGACAACAATTTGAACGATATTCCAGAAAAAAGGCACATCAATGTCGTTTTTTAATTTCACTCTTGCAGGTATAGGATCCCTCATGAGTGTATCTTGGTATCTATCTTTGGACCAATGAAATCCAACAGTCTTTCCACTTATTCAGGTGTTTTTCTCAACACTGCTCTGTACTCTAGAGTATCATCATCGTAGAGTTCCTTTAATATTGTATTTGTTGCTCCTTTTCCTTGCATCCAATTTCTGGCTCTAATCCTTTTGCCTTTCTGTTTTTCGGATAATACCTTCAGTTCAAAGAAATTCAGCACAGTGTATTTTTATACATGGTCAGCGTTTATTTCGCGATGAAATAGTGTAATGATAAATGCAACTGAAAACCTGAGACGAAAACTGCCAATAGGGAAGTCGATTTCAGATCAATTATCTGTCAAATTCGGACCTGATTGGTGTTTCTGACTATTTGATGGACATTTGAAAAATCATCTGGCATCCCTGGTAAGCCAATGCAGTAGTATCTAGTTTCTCGTCAGCAACTCACACTGTGTGAACGGACAATTCGAGCCAACCAATTGTTAAGCGAGTTCACCAGCCCAGTAGCTGCTCACTGTTAAGTCAGCTACTAGCAACGTATAAATGGGCCTTTATTCTGAGGTCAATGTAAAAAGGGCTAAAGAGCTTTCCAAAAGAAATCGACAAATGACAAAATATAAGTATTTTTTATCCGAATTTAAGTTTGTATTCCGTTTGGGTTGGAGGAAATATGAGAATTCCACAGCATTTGGGATTTTTCTGACTTAAGTGTAACTTTTGAAAAGGGGGTATTGATTTTAGTAAGAGAAATTGTTGAAAAAATATACACTGAGAAAAAAATTAGGTTTTTTTTATTTACAAAAAAAAAAAATTAATTTGAAATATCTAAGTTACACATTACAAAACTATTTTTGAGGAACTTTGTGGAACATCGAATTTTTATGAATTTTCGAAACTTCGAATTTTTGTATGTTAACAATTATTTTTATTCCCAAATTATGAATCCTGATGTGATTTAAAATAAAAAAGCTCATTATCAATCTTCTTCTAAATGCAGCCATTCTCGAGATATTTGAAAAAAACATTTCTAATTCATTGTATTTTTTATTATTTTTTTTAAATTTATATATGTACTAGCTGAAACGGCAAAATTTCGTTCCGCACAAAATTTATTTTTCGTTATCACATCCACGTTTTCTTACTAAGCGCACGTTCATGTATCCATTCGCAGAACTGTTCATTGATTGATCTACTAATCTATCCTTTAGAATTATTATTTGCTATAAAATTTCAGTACTTCTACCAAAACTTGACATTATAATATCAGATTATTTTCAGACATTTTCAGATTCTCGTGCAAGATTTTTCATCCACTTGCAAATAACATGTTTCTCCGTTACATGGAATAAATGATTGATATAGAAAATATGGCAGAATAAACACAGCCCTGAATCGGACAATTCTTTTCTCGAGTTTACCTCTTATCAACACATTCGGCCATCCATTTTTATTTATATAGAAGAAGACGATATAGGAGTGCGTTTTATCACATTAAAATCTATTTCCACTTTCGAACGAAGATCAATTTGGTCACCGCAAACACCAAATGGACTAACAACGCTTGTCAATATATAATTGTAGAACACGTGCGAATTGAATTTTTCGAATTTTCTCATTTTTCTTCAGAGTTTTTCGAAATTTTTCAATTTTCATGTTGTGTTGGAATATGTTTGGTTGAAATATGTGCATTATTTTTATGGGATCGCTCTGCCGGGTCTTATTTCCTTATCTTATTTGGTCTCCTCTTATTCCTTATGGAATTTCCTACTTTATTGCAATCTATGCATACATAAAGAACTGTCCGTAACACCCTTCCAGAGGAGGAAGGGGAAACCTACACATGTCAAATATGGCTCAATTTGCCTGATTAGTTCTCGAGTTATTCAGAAATTTGTGTTTCATTTCTATGGGAGCACCCCTTTTAGAGAGGATGGAAGGGTTTCGAACTATCATAAGAACCTTCTCCGACCCCAAAAACCCCTACATACTAGTTTTCATGTCGATCGGTTCAGTGGTTTCCGAGTCCATAATAACCAGACAGACAGACAGAAATCCATTTTTTTTAAATAGATTTTTTAATTTTGTTTTCATTTTTTTCATATAAAATAGAAGTCATGTAGAAAATTTAAAAAATGAGTACAAGATGGTAAAACTATTTTTGACGAACTTTATGGAACATCAAATTTTTATGAATTCTCGAAACTTCGAATTTTTGTATGTTAACAATCATTTTTAGCCACAAATTTTGAATTATGATGTGATTTAAAACAAAAAAAAAAGCTTTTCATCAATCTCCTTCTAAATGCAGCCATTTTCGAGATATTTAAAAATATATTTCTAATTTATTGTCTTTTTATAGTAAATAGGCTCTTTTAATAGGTTTGTCGTGTTATCCCGCCATTTTCATGAAATTTTCTTAATTTGCTTATAATTTTCAACATTTTTTCCAAATACATCATTATGGTAAAACTATATTTTATACGGAATACAAACTTTCATTCGAATCAAAAATACAAGTTTTTAAAATCTGCATTTTTAGTTCGATTTCATTTCGAATTTCACTAAAGCGATCAGTATGCACGCGATGAGCCTTGCGTACATCCAATTTATCGATTCCCCGCTTCGCATTTACTATGTGCTCGGCTTTACGACGCGTTAACACGTTCGTCGCCCAACGCGATGTTTTTGAGTTTCTTGCAGAGCCCAACTTGCGATTAAATTATTAAATGAATATCAAGCTCAGTTCGTAGATAACTTCTAAATTATCTAGCAATGTTTGTTTCCAATTGAAGACGAATTGATGACAATAACACATGCCAAAGTCATATTATAGGGGTTTTGCAAAAAACTGCAGTACAAACCATACGTACTATAAATTAATAAAAAGAATAGTATAAACAGTATAATATTATGGTTATTATTTTATTATTTTTCTTCATATCCTATGGTTATATTTAGGTGTCTATTCTATCAAATACCTACTAAAAATCATACTCAATTCGAGCGAGGAAAGTGTCACCCATATCTGGGTGACGGGGCGTCGAAGGTGTTGATGAGCTATATTTTTCGCCCCATTTTTTTTTAATTCATCTTCAAACGTACCTTAAACACGCTGCAAGGGATTCGAACACGACTTCTAAATTCAACAAAATCTAAAACGGCATAATAAATCGTCAAAACCCCATATTTCTTGGCTCTCTAGGTTGGGGTCTCATCTTAAATACTGTGTTTAGAATATGTTTGAAGACACATACAAAGGACGGGTTGACTTTGGCATCCCTGTTACACATGTTATTCTCACATTCCATATATATTCGGTATTAAAAGAATTCTGAGAACATAAAATTGAGTTTTTGTGAGTATGTAAAAGCTTACAGTGGTCTGAAAAAACGGGTTCCGCAAATATAACCGAGGTATACGTTTGAGCTTTTTTTTGTTTTGTGTTTTTGTAAGACTGCTTCTTTCAGGAGGGTTACCATGTCACGTTTTTATGATGTAGTTTTAAAGTTAATAATTATTTTGCTATGTATGGGTTTCAAAGATTTGCACATAATTCGGAAATTCTAGAAACTTTGTTTGATATGCTATACATTAAAATTCCCTAACGCTCAGTTGAATCTGAAGAATTTCAGACATTATTATTTCACATTATTACACAATCTTGATTTAGACGTGGTCTATTTAAAAAGTTTCGCAATCTTTGAATTTACACGAGTTACGAATATTCGTTTTTCGATGTTTTTGTGGCGTTATTTTGGTTATCATGACTTTCATTTGTGCTTCAGTTGTGTTCAGTTAAATTTTGACAGGTAAACGTTACTTTGGACCACGGTAGTCAACATTCGGAATGCGTCCGCGCATTTAATATTTTTTTACATAAAGTTTGATGAAGATTCATTGATCCGTTTTTTGGAATAGTAAAAAAATCAAAGACGAGCCAAAACACATGGAAGCAGCTGTCAAAAATTAGCTGAACATTCAAAATGGCCGAAGTCGTCGGCGTAAATCAGTCATACTCAACCTGCGGCCCACCCGGCTCTTTTGGTTGGGCCGACTGGACCGTTACCATTTGTATGTGTAACAATCACGAGAACTAAAGAAATCCTCTAGGAAACATGAGATGAGAATAATGAAGTTTGACACATTACATATTATTACTCATTACACATTTACTCATTAGATAGTTTATTTAGTTGCTAATCCTGTTGACGTTAGTGAATAAAAATGAAAATATGGATATGAAAATATGAATATAAAATGATTACCTATTTTTTTACATAAGACTTGGTCTTTCTGTAATGGTACCAAATCAGAAAACAGGTCACGTTTTCACGTGAAATAGTTTTAACGCTAATAATTACTGTGGCTCTGAACGGATTTTGATGGTTTGCATTCCAATTGAATCATAAATTTTCTATTTTTTTTGGGTGTGTTATACATTACGGTTCCCTAACCCATAAACGATTCAAATGACCCAAAATTGGAAGAATACACATTTTCCTGCTGTGTTTCCGTGACCAAGGTACAAAATTTAAATATTAGTGCTAACTAGACCAGCGAAATCGGTCGCTAGAAATGCAAATGCAGCATTCGTGCAACGGACAATGTTGACAGAGAAAATATTGCAATCTAAGATCCGCCGTAGTCCCCTCATTGAGTATAAACAAGCCATTCGCAGATTTCAAATTACAGTATTCACATCAGTCATCTAGCTAGCGACCAGGCCGCAGCGAGACTTTCGAGATTGATCTTTTCAAGGCCGAGAGTTTAGTTTAGTTTTACGTTTTAGTCTTTTTTAAGGCTAGAGACGAATGAAAGTCTCTATAATTCAAAACATCATCATCATCATCGCCATCATTCAAGTCGTTTCGCACCAGCTATCAGACAGCAGTCAATCTTGATACTGGTGTCACCCACACATTTTGCTCGATTCTAAGGAAGAACGAGGGATAGATATCGCCCAGTATGGTGCAATTTTGTTCGGTGTGGCAACCGCGTCGATTTGCATGCTGATTGGTGAAGAATGCCGCCGTATTTCTGCATCACATCATATTTGAATCTGTACTGGGGTATTAATTTAAAATGTTTAATACAAGAGCGTTACGTTTGGAGTACAAATTTTTGAGGGTTAATACCTTTTTGTCGGTTGAACGAAGTGTGTAGTCAATCACTTCATTCGAAAGATAAAACGTGTATGAGTAATGCTGGTTACTTATTGACCAAAAACTTGATTCAATAGTTCAAAGCTGCTTCGAAATCGAACTATTGAAATCACAAACCAATATATAGTCACCTGCAGTTGCATTGTGTCGAGAAAAATGTCGCAATGCATGCTGAGCGCGTTACGTTTATTGTTCTGAGTGTGTGTATTGTTCTCACGAGAACAAGAATGAATCATGAATCAACCATCATCAGTCTACAAAACTACAAGACTACAAAAATCTACAAAACAACGCAAACCCATCGGTTCTTTTCAGGGCCACTAGAACCTTCGACTAAAGAGTTAAAGTTTCAAAACATTCTAAGAATCTATTTTATATTCATTTTTGGTTGAAGCTGGATTCAATAGTGTGTTTGGATTTGTTTTGAATTGTAGAGGCTTCTAGCTTTCTCTGTTCATTCACCTCTACTCTTGAAAAAGACCAATTTGGAAAACCAAACCAAATAACTAGACCTTGAGAAACACCATCTGGAAACTATTACTACCGTTCGATCGCTAGCTGATCGCTAGATGACTGATAAATCGTGAATAACTAATTTGTGATTTTTTTTCAATCAATCATTCAATTTTCGTGATTTCAATTGTTGTTTACAAGTTCAAAGTGACATAAGTTATTTTTCAGCGCTGTGAGTTGTGCTCTTTGGTGGAAAATTGAAGGTGAAAACTTGTTTCGATGCTATTGCTTTTGTCTCCGTCGTTCTGCATTTTCTGAGGTGTTTAGTTCTGCGTTGGAGATGTAATTTTGCTAGAAGATACTGAAAAACTACTGTTGTTGTAATTCGGATTTTGAAAATTTTTGGATACCACTCTAGTGTCTCGCAACACATCTAAATTTGTATTGGCTACTATTGTGCGTATTTTTGGGACAATGAAGAGTGGATCAAACGAAATAAAGGAGTTAAAATTGGTATAGCCGAGCTGAGTGTTTCTTTTATAGTGCGATCCGAGATTTATCCCCTACACTACTTAGTAGGGCTCGGCAAAGTCATAGTCAACTGAGGATAGTCAGCTGACTATCTGACTAACCGTATCCGTATTCAGTCGGAAATGACTTTTGGCTTCTCCACGCAGTTTTTCCGCCAAAACGACTAAACAGTCAGTCGGGCGTTTAGTCGCTATCTCCCTCTACCGGCTCGACTGTATCATTTCATTCTTCCCAGTCGAATTGTCTTCATTGTATTTTGAAGTGACTTCCCACAAAACGAATTCCTCTCTCTCTCCCATGTATAATTATGCATGCATCGACATACGATACAGGTGAGCTGGATTTTTTTTTGTATCGTTCACGATAATTACTCACACGTATAAAATAGCGTGCAGTGTGTGTGCGCGCTATTTTGCTCGCTATTTACTAATACTAATGCGAGGACCTATATAGCATACTTGATAAATGTCTACGTTCGTTGGTTTGAGATGACGATGGGTAGATAATAAACCGTCCATTGATGGGGTAACTACTTTTTTGCATCAGGAATCATGTTTTCGTGGAGGGAGGGAAGAAATGCGGATTGAAGTCAGTTGAATGAAGAGGCAGATTTGTATTCATTAGTTGCGTCAGTTAAAATAACCACTGACTGGACTAGTTCGCCAGTCGTCCTCACTAGTCAACGCTAGTCAATTCATTTCCTTGTCAAGTCACTTTTTGCTGACAGCGACTGCCGAAGCAGTTCTAGTCGCAGTGAAGCTACTGAGAGTAGAGTCGGTCTTCATTTTTCACCTTCGAAGATTTCGGACCCTGCTACTTAGATATCCATGAAGTTCATCATTCCAGTTTCAGTGTACTAGACAGCGGACAATCAACAATCTAATCTATTGCTTCGCGAAACGTTCGCACTCCTCCTCACTCACAGCATTCATTTATCGGCCTTTGTCTTTGATATCAAATATTTGTATCAAAGAGTTTTACTATTCACTTTCTTTCATGTTTGTTCTCGCCAGCAATAACTTCATAGTTCTATGTTAACAATACGGTCGTTTATTGGACATCACCCTTCTTTATTTATTTATTTTTGCGGCCTGTGACACATGTTAACATGTGTTTGTGGACCATATGAAAAAAAAGGTTGAGTACCGCTGGCGTAAATGATTAACATAACGAAACAAATCGTTTAACATTTACGCAAAAGATAATTGTACCTATAGGAAACGTCTGACTGCTTTTCGCTCGTTATGTTTGTTATTGTAAAATAAACATCACCCGATAGTATTGAAATAATTCCACCATGTCCAGTCCATGACAGAAGAATGCGTTTCAGTTTCTTCACATAATAGAGGGAAAATCGTTGAACTGCTCATTAATTTTACATTATATTTGCATCGAAAACCATAACTGTCCGAATTGCTAATTAATTTGATCATCAAAATAAATAGTTTCGGCTTCAGAATCTGCCAGCTCAGCTTGACCTGCTAAGATAGCAGGATTCAATGGTCACTGAAATTTTACCTTCCTCCAAAACTTGTCGAGTAAGAATTTTAAAAAGATAACAAGATTTTTTTCCCCTTCTCGAGCCATTCCGACTAATGGTCGTCTACATTGCTAAAGATGTTCTCTCGCAACAGTGCTGGTCGGTGGCAGTATTTAAATAATCATTACGCTTTGTGTGTGTGTGCTCAAGTAATTTCTCGTCTGAATAATGGATGAACGACACTCTCTACGTTTGATGATGGTTCTTGCTCTGCTTTCCTTCTTCCGGCAGCAGCAGGAAAACTGTGCGTGTGGTTAAGACTCATCTGCAAAAGTAGAACCGAGGAAATCGATTGGAACAGCTTCCACGTCATCGCACACATCGAGCTGCAGAGAGTCGGGTCGTCGACTCTATCGAGGGATAGTAATTCCAACAGTTGATGATAACGCTAGGTAGATTGATGCTGATGCTGAGGCCAAAATTTGATGTTTCATGAGCTCATGGGCAGACAAAGATTACACGGAATTGTACCATTTGTTCGCTTCTAACTGCAGTGTAGACCTCCGAAATGAGGTGAAGTGAAACCAATCGATACCAGAAATCATTAGAACTTGTAACGCATTGCCTCGTTTGATTCAATGTCTAGCAGCGCATACGGTGGATATTCTCGCTGAATGAATATGTAACTTTTGGTAGAAACAATTATTGTGTTGGTTACCAGACTCTTTTGATGTTGACAGCTGATAACCTTAGAACAATAGGTTAAAATGATTGCTTTGGAAACCCTGGTACAGGAAAGAATGAAATACACAACTGATGAATAAACAAGGAGACGATGTGAAAATGTTTGTCCTATATACCACATCTCCCGAGGGAACTTTTTACAAGGATACACCACCCAGTATAGGATACAACATGATTCATGTTATATGCAGTTTTCTCGTTTTCCCGTGTTTTTTTTCTCTTTGTTCAGATCGAGATGAGTCGTGTGTTATCTGCTGTCGGGGGTCATTACGAGGTGAACTGGATTGCTTCCATGCCAACGAATCGTCTCCAAAAAGCTAGCGGCGTGCAAGCAAGCAAATTATGTGCGCTTGGGCTGAATAATTAATTTCTGGTTATTTGGGATGACAATTAAAACCAAATTACTGTTGTCGTGGAGTGTTCGCGGTTTCGGAGTATTTTTTGTTCTCTTATTCGGTAGCTAATGGCTTGGGCAGAACGCTTCTAGGGCATGTGTTCAATTATGGCTAATGACGGTCAACCGAACCAGCTCATTGCAGCATTGGGATACATTTAAATTTCACTTGTACTTGTATTGACCTATCGACGAACGTCTACCTTAAGGGGAGACGTATGTCTGGAAGATCGAAGAAAAATGAATTTTCGTGATTTTTTTGATGTTATGAACAAAGTAAAGTGTTCGGGTATTTTGGTTATTGTTTAAAGTATATTTGAAGATGTATCCCCCATTTTTTAGTGTACGAATAATGATTATTACGCTGTTGACGGCTGGATGCTTAGATGCTGCCTGAAAATCGTTACCTTGCTGGTAATATCGCTGGTAGTAAGCCAAATCGGTGTAGTAGATGTTCTCAAAAAATCATATTTCGCCGTTTGAAATTAGTTAATGTTGTAAAATAATAACAAATTTAGGATATAGGGTAACTCGCCGAATGTTGAACGCTTAAGCTAGGTATGTTCAAATATTCTTGATTCAGTGTTGTTCAGTGTTGAAAAAAGTCATCTTCGCTAAGCTCAAATGCATAGATTTTCGGGCTAGGTTGCATCGAAAACCTATATATTCCATAAGAAAATCAAAATGACAGATCCAGACAACCAGTGAATATGAACAAATGAACTTTTGTTCTTCAATATGTTTTGAAGTTTATTTTTCCACCCAGTGTTATTTTCATCTCGATTTTTCAAGATGCCATATTTGAATTTCATTTTAGCCAAATGATTTTCAGCTGGCTAAAATTACTTTTAACCTGAGGCAGCCGTGTGCGGTTGGTTTTTATTTATGCCGTTGTTACCGTCTCGGCAAACAAAATCATGTGCAATTTCTTGCAAAGTTCATTTCGTCGAACTCTGGCCGTTTTGTTCTCTAAACGGTCCAGCCTGATAATTGTTCTATTTTTGAATTTTGATTCCAAATCAATGCCAGAACGAATATCGTTTCGAATGTGATGAATATCAATTTGTTGCTTTTGATGTTCAAAGTATAAATAACAGCGAAGTTATGAACCCCATTCAATGCCGCATTTTTTTAGTAGACTTTATACTATCGAAGAGAATACCACCTTCTGTCGGTACATGACAATCTGAGTTTAATCCGTTTAATTATTTTGTAATGCGAATAAAAGTTTGAAATCGTATCAGTCGTTGTCTCTTCTACCTCTAAGATCCCGAAGATATAACAAGTATAGTCGCATATTCAAAATTATGAAAGGATAAAATTGAGTATGCTCACATATATTAAATTGTTTACAAAAGTGGACGTTTCAGTTACATCGGAGTGTTGTCTTTGGTATATTTTTCATTTGTTGATTTGCACACTAGAAAACACCAACATAATTAAATTTCAACTGCAGTTTTATTTACACTTGCACATTTTTAAACAAAAACGTTATATCATATTCTTCAAAAATTTCTGGCTCCCCGTCTAATGGAACAAACAATTTGAGGTTATGGGAGTGTTCGACAAATGGAATATGAGATGAAAAATAACAGCATCTAAAAATGTATTATTCATATAATATTTTAGTGTAACAGGACCCCGGATGATTGAAGAACTGTTGAAACATTTTGTCAGGCATTGTGGAAAAATAGTGGCAGTGAAATAGTCGCAGCTGTTTTTATTATAAAGCATATTTTGAGGGTGCACTTTCTTATTTCAATTTTTTTTTAAATTGCAGTGTAAAATGATCATTGATTATACAATATTTTAATAGCATTTTTCAAAGGTAAGGGTTATGTAAATGTTATTAACTAGGCAACATAACATGTGTAACTATCAAACGCAGATGTTTTTGAAGATAGTGTTCGGAAAACAACAATTGAAATTGATTTCTAGCTAGAATTCCTCAGACTGTTCAACATTCGAAAAGTATTCAATAATTAGCGAGGTACCCTAAATATCTAAAGCATTTTCAGTCAAAATTGTTTGCAGAATCCATTTTTTTAACTAAATTTAGTTATAGCTTTTTCTCCTGTGTTTTTATCTATAGCATAATTGTTACAGTAGAAATATAGATTATGCATAGAATTCCGCATGAAAAAGTTGTGAATGTAATTTTTTGTCAGGATAACTGTTGTCACGTTATACGTTATAATATGTTGTTTAGATGTGCTTTGACAGTTATGTATTATGTATTATGTATTATGTATTACGATTTATTACATTAAATGAGCTGAAAAATGACAGACGTTTTATACATATCATTTGTATAATATATATGCTAGAGCCAATATGAGCGAGTGAAACAGGAGACACATTTAAATGAAAACAAATGAAAACTTTTCGTATAGTTGTCAAATACACGGCCCAGACAGAGAAAGATATATTCTCGTTCATGTTCTTCTTTATCGTCCTAGAAAACACCTTCCAACTTCATTTTATGATGAGGTGTATTATTATCACGCTTCTTTATAATAGCGCTGGCAAGATTTCATCTACCTTGGCTCGTAGTAACTGACAACGATAACAGCCGTGAAATAAGACACATTATCATCAGAAGTCGTGCCTACTATGGGCTCCACAAATCCCTAGGGCTTCAACTCCGTACGAGGTGCACCATATGTACAAATTTCTTCTACGACCGATAGTCCTCTATGGGTACGAAGTATGGAGGATGCTCGAAGAGGACGTGCAAGTACTTGGTGCGGTGTACAGGAAAATGGACATAACTCTGTGGCCATCCCAGCTTCCAGAAAGTTGCCAAAACTGGACGAGTGCGACGGGCGGAACATTGTTGTTAGAATGCCGGAGAACAGCCCCGCAGAGATGGTTCTCGCATCGGACCCGGTGGGAACAGGAAGAAGAGGAGTCTGTCGAGCGAGGTGGTTGACTTAGATGGAGACCAGGGATGTAGAATCATTGTAAATAAATAACTACATAGATAAATGAATAAATGAGAGGCGCTTATAGCCGAGAAAGCATAGCTCATTCTCGTGTCTTTGAGATAACGTGATTGGGAAAAAGCGCATTACAATGGGGCAACCTATACATTATAATATTTGGCTAGCTCAGTGGTACTGATTTGTTGTATCTCAGGGCCGGCTCATTCACCTATGAACGTGTGGACTGACGAATACTACGGAAACTGATGAACCTTGAATTTGATAGAGAATTTCATCGTAATAAGAACAGAATGGTAAGTATATACATTTATTTATTACATTTTATTTTCTATTCAAGCAAGTAAATTAGTGAATCGCTGTGATCGAGCAGGAACAGGTTGAATCCAGGTAAGTATTTGATTTGGTGATAAGAAGAGAGAGCTTTTTTCTGGTTTCCTTACCATCTTGAACCAACTCACGGTGCCCACACACGGGGGTCAGTCTTATAGATCATAGTGACGAAGAGCGGGGGCTAGACTTAAACAGACATCATTGCACTGCGACCTCTGAAACTTTCTACCGAATACGTGTGGCGCAGCGATTGTCACCAGTCCTACGGGATTCGTGGCCCCTCATGGTACACAACGGGCCTGTTTCTCGAATACACTTCACGGTGGAAACGAAATAAACGGCACGCCATTGAACTACGATTTACGAGTTAGTGAAGTGTCGAAGATAATAATGATAATAATGATAATAATCAGATAATAATGAGAATGAGAAATTTTCAAATAAAAAATCATTAATGAAAATTAACTTCTTCCTTTCAAACTGGTATTTAATGTGAGTGGAAAACTTTGTTTTCTTCATGTGATATAATAATCTCATACAAAAATTTCATCTGAAGATCATTTGATATTATAATGATAAGTTTAGTGGGAAACTTATCTCGTATCCAGATGTCGACACCGTACCGTTGCCATCGCGGATACGTTTTTTTTCGTTTCCACCGTGAAGGGTATTATAAGTGTATTCGAGAATCAGGCCCAACATCTTATTTAGAGTAACGCGTCAGGTGGGACTTTTGTTATTTATCAACCTATTTGTTGTGAGCACGGTTCAACATTTTCAATAACGAAACATGAGAATGGACTCTCCTCTCAGTCAATTCGCTTCGAGTTGGACTGCATCGGCATTCACCGTCAACATAACTGGTCCATCAGTTATCCTCGCTCTTAACGTTCGTAACGCCCCCAAACGTACCCCAGACACGGCCAATCGAATCGTATTGGGTGATACTGTCCCAGTCAATGTACGAAAATGGTCGAGAAGCCACCACAGCAACATCTTAAATCCCGTGTTATCAAATGTGCCAAAAAAGGTGGTCCAGACCGTGATGGCGAGGTTTCCGGGAATCTTGAGGAAGATTGAAGATAAAGGGACACTATCTGTCTAATTGTTTCACACCTCAGTCGCAGTCGCATTTTGTATTTGTAAAAATGCAATAAACAGTTGAATTACCGAACGTTTTTTCCCGCTACCCACTACTCCGCTACTTATGACTCCGAAAATATTATAATACATGGTAGCATTTCGAGATCAGAAAAACAAGCATCATCATCCTAATATTCCGTACATAATTCTATTGCCTCTTGTTGGATATTCACATTGGAATTCATCTTGTTCTTCGTTCATTTATGGTAGGCTGGCAGAATGGTAAGAATTTATAGGTAAGGAATACCCATGCAAGTTAAACGTGTTGAATATCAACAATGCATTCGTTATGAACTTTTATTGGTTTTCAAAAAATAATTGGAAAAGGCATGTAGGATGTTTGTCAGATTTCACCTAGGAATCATCTACTTTGAAAACTAAACAATGATTGTACAATTTTCGACATTTGATGTTTTACGCCTATTATGACTCTGGGTAATTTTGTAGCACAGTACAATTTGAGCTATAAATAGAATCTGGTTGGAAAGTTAATGCCCACTGTCGTTCATGACTCGTTCAGAACGAGTTGGGATGAAATAACATCCCATAGCACATCTCGTTTCGTACCTTCGGCAGAACATGAAATGCAAAAAAAGAGCTCGTTTGCTACTCGCACATACATATAACACACACGTGAGGTTGCATCTGCTAGTCGAAATCGAATGTAAAAAACGCTTTCCCGATTTTATGCGCAACTGAAAGATCTAAAACAAGGTGATTCTCACGTTTTGGACCGAACACAACGTGACAAATGGTGGACGTACCAGGTGAAAAAAATGGTTTTATGTTGGGTGCCAATGGACGAAAAAAAACATTATAGTCGACCTTTCCAGTGGCAGATCGTGATAGAGAAAATTCATGCACTATAGCTTTGGCAAAGTGTATCGTGATGTTACTCGGGTGTCCTTGCATTCACTGAGGAGGGTTTTGAAGTAAAAAAAATAACATCTACTTTATTATGTTCAAATACAGCAGTGTTTTTCGTTTCAGCTTCCAGAATTAATACAATCTTTAGTCAATTTGTCAGATGAGAATTTGAAATTAATACATCTTTTCGCTTCATGAACTTTCCGGGCGCTATTACACTGACGGCGGCTCGAATTCCTTCTGCGAAATTTGTCCAACTTCATTCCAAATTCCGAAAAAAATACTCAAGCATCTTCATTTTGAAGATTGTCTCGAACGGAGCGCTTCATTGTGTGTGGCATTGGGGTATGGTATACGAGCCATTATGCCTGCAGTACTGTCGTCAAATGGAAACAACCTAACCCACCATCTGCAAGCCAGCTTCGCAAAGTTTGACTATATAAATTAGTTTTCCACTCGCTGTATATTTTTTCTTCTCCGGTGAGCCTTGAATGAGTGAAAACTGTGTATCGCGCGGCCTGACACCATTATCTGCAGCTTGATAACGCTCTTACACCCCAATGGAATGTTCATTGACGTGTTTTCATTGGGGGTCAACAGTTGAGCCATGCCGTGACAATTTTAGCATTAACAGAAACATCAATAGTATCAGTTTCTGCTGTTAGCTCAGTCCATGGAACTTCTGCCTCGACAATCAGAGCTAAAACATCTACTGGAGTGTGTTACATTAGTATATACGAAGGCGAAAATATCTAAACCAGGAGAAACCACCACCGAAACGACATCTCAAATCTCTTGCTCTCATGTTTGTGCGGAGGGGTTTCTCTTTTTTGGTGAATATCGTTGGATAGCTGATGCTTTCGCTTGACTATCAGAATCGTACGAGGGATTTATCTCGTGCACCTTGATGTGGAGGCTAGAACGTATCACCTTTGGTTGCTCGTGTGATACATCTAGTTAAATGTAAAATATATCCTGTTGTAAATATTCTAGCTGCTTCTTTTGCCAAATTCATTTTCACATCGCTTCTCCGATTTGATCAATCGGTTTCCTCCAACCTTTCCTCCAACAACATAATTGGGCACGTAATGAGTATTTGGCTAAAGTTTATCTATCTCGGCACATCAAAACTACAACATATATTTGTAAGTAAGCCGCATCCGGTCTCGTCAAAACATTGTAACCGTGTTTTTTGTGGCATATTGGACGTTCAACGTTCCATGCAGCTTGTCTTTAAATCTTGGATTGAGTCAGATGTTTGTTCAACTAGACACTAGGTCCACAAGATTTCTACTTGTTTATGAATTCTCACGGTCAAGAAGAAATTGGTGTATGCGGGTGCGTCTCGAGCTTGTAAGTATATTGGGTCATTCAAAAAGTATCGATGGGTTTTTCTTCAATTTTTGAATCCAAATACACGCTCTTTATGCATCAGTTATCTTCTGGCAGCTTGTAGGCCGGGTTTCTGCGTCTTGAGTTTACTCACAGCATCCATCCCGTGATTTCAATTTTTTTCTGTGTGTTTCAGCTGCGCATTCGCCTTTTCTATAATATAAACACACAGAAAGCGCATTCCTTCAAGAATTTTACAAATTCTCAAATCAGTATAAAAGTCCCCACAGACTGCAGACATTTTATCGATCAATAGTTTGGTAGGCTTTTCAATCAGTACAGAGAGGTATGCATCTGCGCATATTATATCGATTCAGTATCGACTGATAAAAAAGTTTGATGGGCTTCCCGATTGCCTTCAAACTAAGGTAACCAGACTGTTTGGTTGGCTCGGTATGCGCACTGTAACCTAATCCTAATCCCAATCTTGGGTATTATGTTGTTCTTTTCATGTTGCAAACAAGGAAGAAGTGTTTCATTTGATAGTTCTTTTAGTTTCGTTCTTTGGAATTTGTCTTCTATTAACCCGATGAACATGCTATCCATATTCAGTAAGTGATTAAGGAACTAGTGTTGAATAAGTGATTTTTACTGAAACTTGA
Source organism: Toxorhynchites rutilus septentrionalis (assembly GCF_029784135.1). Classification (NCBI taxonomy): domain Eukaryota; kingdom Metazoa; phylum Arthropoda; class Insecta; order Diptera; family Culicidae; genus Toxorhynchites; species Toxorhynchites rutilus. Next base: position 75,746,141 of record NC_073746.1, read on the forward strand.
AACTATGAAGTTAATTTTTGTCTAGCCTTGAAAAAGTACAATTGGAAGATGGTCAATATCGTTCGCTAACTAGGCTGGGAAACCCAGCCTTCGAATAATTGTGAAAACATAGTTATTTTTTTATAACATCGAATTGTATCCAAATGCCACACATCTTTTGACACTGCATTTTATTTGTTTATTTAATTGGCTTTCCGTTCTACGACAAGGCTTGATGAAAAATATTCCTTCAAATCACTCGGTTGTGAGCTGCCGATCTCCAATTTCTTGGGCATCGCGAATTCGCCGCCAGATCTCGCTCCACCTGGTCCAACCATCTAGCTCGCTGTGCTGCTGGTCGTCTTGTACCTAGCGGATTTGAGGCAAACACCATCTTCGTAGGGTAGTTGTTCAGCATTCTTGTAACATGCTCGGCCCACCGTATCCGTCCAGCTTTAACCACCTTTTGGATACTGGGTTCGCCGAAGAGCTGTGCGAGTTCATCGTTCATCATTCGCTTGCATACTCCGTTCTCCTGCACGCCGCCGAAGATCGTTCTAAGCACTCGTCTTTCTAAAACTCCGAGCACTCGCAGGTCCTCCTCGAGCATTGTCCACGTCTCATAAGGTTCATAAGGTTGACGTCTAGATGGTGCCTCTTGCGAAAATCTACTTGACTATCACATAGCACCATCTTTCAATGGATATGTGTCAAAATTTGACAACAATCAGTCGATTGGTTCGTGAGTTACAGCATTAAGAGTGAAGCAACTTTTGTTTTTGTAAAAAATGGAAAAATCACCAATCAATGAAAACGATGGCAAAATTGCATAAATTGGGCTCCGAATTGCTTCCGCATCCACCGTATTCTCCAGATCTGGCCCCAGCTCGCTGGTAAGAAATTTAAGACCGATGATGAAGTGATTACCGAAACTGAGGCCTATTTTGAGGAAAACCGAAAGAGTACTAAAAAAATGGTATCAAGTTGCAAGATCGCTACAATCGCTGTATCGCCCTCGAAAGCAATTATGTTGAATAATAAAATTTAATTTTGCAAAAAAACAGTTTTACTGTGTTACCTTATAAAATTTTCAGCCGAACTGTTACACATTGTATTTTGGCTAAGTCTGTTCGATCGCAATTGCTTGTGAAGCCCATAGTAGACATGACTTCCGCTTATAATACATCTACCTTCGCTGCTTCGCGTTTTAGTCAGGTGTACGCTTCAGCCACTACCGCAAATTTTCTGCCGACAATATCCATTTCATCAACAAAGCAGATGAACTGACTTGATTTGTTGAAAATCGTGCCTCTCGTGTTTATATCCGCTTGGTTCATAACACCCTGTACCGCTATGTTGAACAGCAAGCAAGAGAGGCCATCACCTTGCCGAAGCCTCCTGTGGGATACGAATGAACTAAACAGTCCGCCCGAACTCCGCACACTGCACTGCGTACCATCCGTCGTAGTTTTAATCAGTCTAATCAGCTTCCCGGGAAAGCCGTTCTCGTCCAAAATTTTCCATAGCTCTTCGCGGTCGATGGTATCATACGCTGCTTTGAAATCGATGAACATGTGGGGAGTCTGTATCCACGGCCTTTCTGGAGGATCTGTCGCCACGTGAAAGTTTGGTCCGTCGTTGACTGTATTCAACGAAGCCGGTCTGACTTCCCACAAATCTGTTCGCAATTGGTCGGCGGAAAATAATTTGAGATAGAAAATTTGGCAGCATTGAGGACGGTGATTGCACGATAGTTCTCCTCACAGTCCAGCTTGTCGCCCTTTTTGTAGATCGGGCAGATAACCCCATCCTTCCACTCCTCCGGCAGTTGATCTGCATCGTAAATTCTCACAATCAGCCGATGCAGACAAATGGTCAGCTTCTCCGGGCTGACATCACATGTATATGATGTCTATTAGTGACACATACCGAAGCATGTGGAACCAATAATAGCTAAGCACTGTGTATAATCATACCCAAGTGCACAAAATAAGAAGCAATGAAATATGCCTTGGCCAGTTGCTGCTCTGCTCTCGTGCGGAACGGACGCGCAAAATTGTTTGCTTTACCAATCGATCAAACCAACGCTGTGCTGTGCGAATCGTTACAGTATCGGGTCCATAAACTACACGAATTTTTTCGGCCGCCTTCGTTGCAGTTTTACCTCGCAGGTAGTAAAAACGTAAAATATGACGAATTTTTCGTTTGGTGGACTCCATCTTTGAAGCGCTATAACTTGAGACTGAAAAGGACAATCACAACACTGTCAAAACGACACTTGTAGCACAGATTGTCATCTTTAAATAGCCGTATGGTATGACCCGATGCGATAAGTACAACACAAGATATGTTTAAGTGTTGCCATATATTGACAACATACGACAATATACGATTTCTTTTTCCCCAACTCAATAATATGTCCAAACCATTACCAGAGCGGCACTCTGGAACCGCGGGATGTTTATGTGGGACGGGGAGATACTGGCCAACGTTGGCGCTCACAGCCGATCATTTTGGACATTGTGCGGCTGTTGCAAGACTAAGAGTTTCTCATCAAAAAACACGAACTCCTGACCTGAGTGCCGCGAAAATATCAGTTTGATTTGTCCAACCTCTTCTTTGTTGTAGCCTTCGTTACCCTGTCAACCTTGCGTTTCTTGTACAGCTTGTATCCCAGGTTCTTCGTCATGATGGTGTGGGCAGTTTTCCGTATCGTCGTCCGTATCGAGCAGTTCATTTTTCGACGAACCCGCTCCCTCACCACCTTGATGGCTGCTGGCGTCCGGATTTCACACGGTCCTTGGCAGAGCCCGTCTCCCGGTACCAACGGACGGTTGTATAGATGAAATTCCGCTTCACAAATAACCAATGACAGCAAGTCGACACCTTGCGCGTCGGTTGGTCATATATGAGACTAAAGCTGACCCCAATACCAATACACAGAATGCACATGGTGCGCACCTACACAACAATGAAAAGTTGTACACCCAGATTTTTTACGCGGTTTGTGTGCGGTTTTTTACGAGTTTTTTTTACGCAGATTTTCCAATTAACGCGGTTTTTTACGCGGATTTTCCAAATCACGCGGATTTTACAATTAACGCAGTTTTTTTTTACACGGTACGCTTAAGGAAATTAGTTCCGCACCTTATCACGATTCTTACGTGGATTTTAGGTGTTGGGTAACGGGTAGCTCACCGGGCGGTACAACGGGACGGGGTTTTTATGGGCAGCGATTCGTGAATGGATTTTTCTGTCTACTTAGTTCTGAACGGTCCAACAGTGTTACTGCACGTGCATCGGCAGTAAAGTGTACAAATCACAAGGGAATCTTCTAGCAACAGCAGATGACCTCATTCGTGAAAAAAAACCGAACTATAGCTACCAGTAACCAACGAAATTGCAGGAAAAAATACGGGTTTTCGGAAGCGAGCAACACTCATCTTTTTACTTCCGTTCTAGGTAAGGATAGTCCCATTTCATATCTATCATTAGGTGACATGGTGACATCTGCATGTCTTTTTATGCGGATTTTCCAATAAACGCGTTTTTTTACGCGGATTTTTTTACACGGTTTTTTTTACGAGGTACGAATCCCCCGCGTAAAAAACCGCATTGAACACCGTGTGCAGTATGTTTGACGGATTCAGCGGTTGGTTATTCAACAGAGTGGTCATTCTGTTCGATTTTCAGTTATCCCGAACGCTTCTTCGCCGGAGGTTCAGTTCTTTTTTTCTAAACTGGTTTAATTTGCCATATGATTTTAGTTCTGATGTTAGTTTTAGTATATGATGATTTTTCTATGTTATAACTCTATGTAGTGTACCATTCATGTTCAGACTTAAGTTAAATCATTGGGGCCCTTACAGACTGTTGATAAATTGACAATAAACAATTGAAAGATGGGAACACATGATTTCTTTCTTTTGGATCTTTTATAGAGAGGAGTATTTTTAATGAATTACGCTCTCGTTTTAATTCAACGGAAAAATGTCCTGTTGTACTATGCGATTAATTTAAAACCCCATGCCTCAAACCATGGTTGTATTTTTTTCCAGAAATCAGTTGGTTGCCTTTCAAACATTCATTCAAGGTAGCATTTGTAAAAGAAACACTCCTGTTGAGATAGATGAAACATATTGTTTGATTAGTGGACAATGATCGAAGGTATTATAATTAATGAACAAAAAAATCGTGCTAGTTGCAAATCGTTGGGTGCAAATATTTTCAGAAATGTAAAAAAAATGTAAAAATGTGTAAAGTATTCATGGAGTTTATTAATTATATTTTGCATTTGCCTGGTAGTGTCGGATCAGTTGAAAGTATTTTTATATGATGCTCATTATGTGGACAACGGAATACTCGCGAATCAATTATTGTGAAGCACTTCGATCTGAAATGTGATAAATTTTATGATAGAATTTCCAAAAATCCTAATCTACTTCGCAAAGGCTGTCCATCATATGAATACAAACGAATAAAAATCGTTGTAGAGAACAATGCGGGTAAATCTGAAAATATTCGGCTTTATTCTCGGTTTTATTCACTTGTTCATAAAATTCTTCAAAACATGGCACTTTGTTTATTTTTTTTATGTGACGCTCGTCACTTTCGAAATAGAATATTGCATTCACTAAATAGTTGTCACGGATCACAACATTTTCAGTGCCTGGGTTCTTTTCTGGAATGACTATGAGTAGATAATCTAGATTGCAGGTTGCAACCATACCACGAAAATCATTCATTTGATTCAATCAGTGCCACAAATTATCAAAATCTGTTCACGAATGAAGACATTAGCTTTTTCCCAGTGTCGGATGAATTTTTTTCTGTTGAAACTCAACGCCATATCTGTCATAATGAGTATAACACAAGAGTCGAGACACGTGAACTTTGTCTGGTATATTGAACGAATAGAGCATGAACGAATTTCGGAAAGCCTGCATTCAGGCACTTCCATTACTGTCAATAATTTCAGGTGATTATCACGAACGTTAAGTTGATCCTCATCGCTTGCAGTGAATTTCTATTGAAAACGTGTTTGATTTCCATATTTAGAAACAAAGGAATCCGGAGAAGGCAACATTAGCTTTCGTTGAACGTTGACCGTTGTGCGGTGTTGAGCGGGTGAGCGACATCTAGCGTTGAACGGCGTTGAGCGTTCCGTTTCCGTTTCCGTTTCTTTTTCTTTTTTATACTGTATTATAATGACTTTCAACACCTTTTTGGCTGGCTTGTCACTTCCATTTTTGGAAGAATGTCGGGAGTGAGAACTGAACTCGCGATCTTTACCGTGAAGGGTACGGTCCGTTCCCGTTTCCGTTTCCACTTTATATGATCTTTTACTATCGCCATTTCGCTCTAACACGATCTTATTTTCTAACACTTTCTTTATCTAACTCCATTTCACTAACTCCATTTTCGGTCTCCTAGGGCGGTTTTCAATGCACCGGAAGCCACCGGAATACGATATTCGACTTCCGCTGTTTAAGCCCTTCCATCCAATACCCATATCGTAGGGATTTTATATGATTGCTAGTCATTTATAGCCAGTATCATTAAACAGGAAATCAAAACAAGATTATGTTCGTTTTTCGCTCGCCCATATAATTGGAGTGTACGCTATTTCTAGCCAATCGGGAGTAGATTCATAAAATATAGCTAGAGTTATACCATACATTTCATTGCCAATGTCGCCAAAAACAAGAATTTTGTATAATAAATGGCTATCCTTTACCATTAATCGATTTCACTCTCAATTAGTTGACGTTGAATTTTATGCTTTGATTTTCACTAACACGCAATGATATTCAATTTCGACGTTACGAATATCATGGCGAAAATGAATATTCAAATGAAAAATGAACTTTATGGCAAGCTGATGTTGATGTTCATTGCACTGGTGTTCATTGATAGTGTTGTTCCATATTTATCGATTCCCGCTTGAGCAGTAGGTTGTCAATACAAGGCAGGCTGAAATTCGCCGTATTTGAACGCCGTGAACGTGAATATTTTCGACACTGAATTCAATGTTTGCATAGCCGCCATTATGCTCACTCCAAAAACTTTTCGACCAAGCCCCCTCAGGGGGCTCTCGACGGCCTGTTTAAATGCATCGAAAAAACCACGTGTGAAGGTCAACCAAACTGCTAACCTATTTTTCCCTTTTCGCGTGGAAAATCTGCTACTTTGAACAGCGCGCCGAAAACAAATTCACCATAATTTCATCCCGAGGTGGTGCGGTCGGATCTCTCATGGCCTTATGGGTGAGAATTCGGAGCGCCGGAGAGGACGGAGACCTGTTGAGAGTTGTGCTCCCGTCCCAGACGCGCAGACTCACCCCGGACCGTCTGTTGATTCTGGCGGCCAGGTCCAACGGTCCGGAGATCGGTGGCGACCTCAGTTTCTTTAGAATTTTTGTATGAAGCGCATCATCACTTTACGTTTGCCGTAATTTCACTCCATAGAGCACACATATGCATTAAATATTCAAGGAATTCCATTTTGTGGCGGGGGACGTCAAACCGGGAACAGCAAAATGAAGCAGCCACGGGCTGAATGTCTGCGATTCCATAGCAGAGGGTCAGCCTAGTCCAGAGTGGTGGTGGATCCATTAGTGTTGAGCTTTGCTCTGCAATTTGTTAAATCCAGGGAAGACCAACTGACACGGCGAACGGCGGTGCGAGGTTCAGTGATTCCTGTGTGAGCTACTTTTTTTTAATCAGAATTTTGTATGCGGATTGTGATTGATTAACCAACACAAGCATCCAGCAGCGGGCGGAAAAACGAATAATCAACAGGAACAGGAAGGTGCTCGGGAGAAGCAATTTTCTCCCCAGGAAAAAGTGGATTTAATCGATTAACGCACATCGGATCAAATTGAATTGTTGCTTGCTTCTGTGGTCCGTGAGTATTGGAAGTGAAATTTGGTTGAAAAATTTTTGTTTCGCAAAAGTAGAAAGTGAAGCAGACCTAGCAATTAGCGCGTGCGATTCTTGGAAGCCTGAAAGCCAGTGTGTGTGTGTGTGTTGATTTTCCGGTAGATTTTGTTTTCGATTTCACCGAATCAATTTGGATAATCCGAATCAATTTGAATGATCAAAATTCAATGACGTGTGAAGACTTACCAAATATTATGAAAAGTCAGTGATGAAAAGTGTGGAGAAAAATGACCAATAAGCAGTGATCAGATGAATACTTTTCAAACGATTATCAGTTATCGAATCTGAACAAACAACATGACCGGGATTAAGAAGCCGTTCTGAGCCGAACACCCTTCTACAAAAAAAGGATACCGCAGGTTGTTATAACTATACTTATTCTTCCCTTTATTAGTCGAGAAAAAAAATCTCCCAAATTAAACAGCCCATTACACAACGTCGCAATTTGAATCGGCCCATAATTTTCATTCACTTCCCGTGGGTGCCCAGCGATCCAAAAACGGCCAAACGGAAATATTGTAATCGAGCAGCTGTAACTGTCGCATCTGCTAGAAAATATGAGCAAGTTGGAAGGAAAAAAAAACCTTTGGGAAATCTACGATAGTTCCGAGGCAGAAGACATCAGCGTGAGGATAAAACAAAAGAAAGAAAACACAGTATGAAGCTGCCCGGAGCATTTTTGCACGAGAAAAGTGGGTGGATTTTTGTGGGAAATGAGAACAAACTAACGAACGAGAACGGGAGAGCGATAAGGACAAGTGCGTGTAGTGTGGGAGATTGGAGATTTTTCCGAGAGAAAAAGAGTATGAGGTGGCAAGTTGCTGGAAACTCAGGGCGAGGAGGACTGCGCTCGAGAAGAACATTCCTAGCCCGTACCTGTAGCTTCGCCAGTGCAAGCTTAAACAGTTCTCCAGCAGAAAGGAGAAAAGTCTTGAAAGCGTTGGGACGGAGTCATGTTTGCAGCGAGAGTTTCTCGTAGTTCAATGGGTTTACATGATCAATTATGTTCAATTATTTCGCCCAGGTGGATGTAACTCTCGAGGAAACTCGGATTGTGGATGGCAAAAGGATGGTGGTCGAGATTTTTGTTCAGGATTTTTTTCAGCGATAGAATATTCTTTAATTAGGGTGTTTTCTCGGTAGTAATAATTCATGAGGATGTGGACAATTACTCTGAGTCAAATAAGATGATGAATGATGCGTTGTACAGACGTGTATTAAAGAGGCTTTCATTTTATGATTGTGATTTGAATTATCATGTTTTTAGTGTGCAAAAATATATTTTTGTGATCCTGGAGAATGTATCACATGGCATTACATAATGTTCAATGTTAACAATTGATTTAAAGCACACCTACTACTACCAATTGTTTATTGGAGTGTCGAATTTGTACTTAATTTATTCAAAGAATTATAGAGAAGTGCTATACTTTTGTCAGGGTTGACATTTCAAGATGAACAAATAACGGGTCCAAATGTATCGGAAAGATGATGAATTAGGTTCGTGACAAAGGATGACAATGCTAAACTGGAACTTGTCAAAAGCTGGGTTGATTTGGGTCGATTGATAATCTATACATACATACAGAAGACATCCCTCCCTGCTGTTCTCCCTTGTCGCAAGGAATTTTCACAATAAATGTGCTCTGAAGTGTTGAAAATGTATACGGATTTATTTTTCAGGAGTAGTGTTTGTTTTTTCTTACAATATGGACTCTTATTTCCGAATTATCCACATTTGAAAACATTTGCAAAACATTAGTGACCTCAACAACGACATTTTCATTTACATTTACTTTAAGAGCAGTCATCTAGTTGCATCATTGTCCTTTTTTTTAATTTATAAAAAATACGAGGGTCGTTCAAAAAATAAGTTTCAGTGCCTCAGAAATCGCGGAAAAATAAAGTTAGGACAAAAAACAAAGAACGTATTTTTACAGACTCGATGACATGTTTTCTTCAGGAAGTCGAGGGGAAATAAGAAGATTGTGTCCATGTTAATGGTTTTACCATTTCCTTAATTCTATTCTTATTTCTATTATGTACAATCGACATAGAAACAGAGGAACACTTTACAACATCAAGATTTTTGAGAGGAGTTCATATATCAATAGGATCTAAAACTTTGTCGAATACACTATAATACAATTCCAAATGAAATCGAACTAAAAATGCAGATTCTAAAAACTTGTATTTTTGATTCGAACGATAATTTGTATTCTGTTTGGGTTGGGAATATGAGTTTTCCACACCATTTGGAAAAAAATGACTCAAGTGTAACTTTTGAAAAGGGCATATCGATTTTATTAAGAGAAATCTTTGATAAATTATATCTCTAAAACTATAAGTCGTACCGAAATAGTGTCTTAGGAAAAGTTATAGAGTATTGATGTTCAACCTTGAAAAAAATATATACTGAGAAAAAAATTAGTACTCTTTCTTTTATTTACAAAAAAAACTTTAACTTGCAATATCTAAATCCATATTTTTATTTTTTTCATTATTTTTTTTCATATAAAATATAAGTCATGTAGAAAATTTTAAAAATCAGTCCAAGATGGTAAAACTATTTTAGACGAACTTTGTGAAACATCGAATTTTTATGAATTTTCGAAACTTTGAATTTTTTTATGTTAACAATAATTTTTAGGCACAAATTATGAATCTCAATATGATTCAAAAATAAAAAAAAACTCTTCATCAATCTCCTTCTAAATGCAGCTATAAATTGCAGATATTTGGAAAAACATTCCTAATTTATTGTCTTTTTCTATTTAATTTTTTTTTATTTATATATGTATTTTTATTTTTTTTCATATTAAATAGAAGTCATGTAGAAAATTTAAAAAAATGAGTCCAAGTTGGTAAAACTATTTTTTACGAACTTTGTGGAACATCGATTTTTTATGAGTTTTTGAAGCTTGGATTATCGCTACGTTTTGTTTCAACCCACATGTTTTCTAATGTTTTTCAACGTAACTCCTAAACATATATGTTTACCACAATCATGTATTTGGAAAAGTTGTTGAAAATTATAAACAAATTCATAAAATTTCATGAACATGGTGGTATAACACGACAAACATATTAAAAGAACCCATTTACTATAAAAAAGGACAATAAATTAGAATTTTTTTTAATATCTCGAGAATGGCTGCATTTAGAAGGAGATTAAGGAAGAGCTTTTTTGTTAAAAATCACATGAGAATTCTTAATTTGTGGCTAAAAATGATTGTTAACATACAAAAATTCCAAGATTCGAAAATTCATAAAAATTCGAAGTTTCACAAAGTTTGTTGAACATAGTTTTACCATCTTGGACTCATTTTGTAAATTTTCTACATGACTTCTATTTTATATGAAAAAATAATAATAAAAACAATAATTTATAAAATATTTAAAAATATGTATTTTAGATATTGAAGTCTTTTTTGTAAATAAAAAAAAGAGTACTATTTTTTTCTCAGTGTATATTTTTTCACTTTTCCACATCAATACTCTATAACTCTTTATAAGACACTATTTCGGTTCGACTCATAGTTTTTGAGATATAAATTATCGAAGATTGCTCTTACTTACCTTCGTTCGAATCAAAAATACTCATGTTTTGTTATTCGTCGATTTCATTTGGAATTGCTCTATATCGCTATCTTGTCCTTAAACAAATTTAGGATTAGTTGTATTTTTTTTTAATATTTCAAGTATGCAAAGTTGCTTGAAATACTCATTTGTTCACACACACACAACGTTTCGTTGCTATCTGAGATGGTGCTGCCAACTCCTAAGACTAGTTGGCATGGAATTCGTCTTTATACTTGAGTGAAACATGAATAAAAATATCAATTATTAATTCCTGTATTTTATTATTTGTGAACCATCCAAATACGAATTCTATAATTTAGTCCTGAGATGTCAGGACTAAGTTGGAATTAATAAATGATATCAGCGAACTACGCCTTGTAATAGATGAAGAGAAAATTCTGAAGCAAATATAGTCTATGATAGATTTGACACAGATAATGAGGAACAGAACATTGAGAGCACACGTAGGGGACGAAATCTTTCTCACGTTCTGATACTAATGTGAAGAGGAGAAATTTCAATTGATTGTCAAGAAAACTGATTGTCGAGATATTGAAACCGATGATTGGCAAAAATTTCAATAAGATGGTGGACCTTGAAAATATCCGCTTCATATTTTTTTCAGAGAAACGACCAATTTTATATGAACCTGGTGCATACCAAACAAGAAATTCAACCGTTCCATATCTATGGAATAAGAAATGGGGTCCTGCATTTTTCTGACGAACAAAAAAGGGAAATCTTTTTTCCGGAAATTATGCGATTTATTCGTTTTGAAGGAAGAGACTAGCGAACCCAGCATTTGCGGATTGACAAATTTGCTTTCATATCGAAGGTGTGGCACAAAAAATAGCCAATATTACTACAAACTAGTTGGAAATGTTATTGTATCTTCTTCTTGGATGGCACTAACGTTCCAGTGGAACTTTCACCTTCTCAACGTAGCATTACTTGTGTCATTTTTATAACAAGTACTTGGTTGAGATTTCTATGTCGAATAATACGCCTTGAATGTACTCTGGAGTGGCAAGCTCTAGAATACGCGTGACCACAGTGCAAGCCGGAAGAATTTTCTTTGACGAAAAATCCCCCGACCAGAACGAGAATCTAACCCGAACCCCCGGCATGATAGTATGAGACGCTAACCACTGTATTGTATTGTATATATTGTATATATGAACAGCTATTTTCGACAGAAATAAGATGCAGATCTAGTGCACCCGTGGCCGAGTGGTTAGCGTCTCACATTATCATGCCGGGTGTTCAGGTTCGATTCCCGTTCTGGTCGGGGGATTTTTCGTCAGAGAAATTTCCTTCGACTTGCACTGTGGTCACGCATATTCTAGAGCTTACCCATCGGAATACATTCAAGGCGTGTTATATTTGGCTTAAGAAATCTCAACTAAGTATTAATAAATGACGGTAGTTAATACATACGATGAGCCGGCAAAAGTTCCACAGGGAACGTTAACGCCGTTCAAGAATAAGATGCAGATCTACTGAAAATACTCGTAAGCAGCGAAATTTGCATTTGTAACAAAAGAAAGACAAAACAGCACGTTTTCCAATGCAGTTTAACAAATTAGATAATTGTAGTTTAACAATCATCAATAGCATGATGAACAAAACATTTTTTTTTTTACTAAGCTGGAAGCACAAATTTGTAAAAAATGTAACAAAAACCAGGCATATGTACACGACGAATGGACATGTAGAAAGGACCAAATGACAAGAAAGTATAATATATAATCAAAATCTCGTAAACAAGCCTTTTAACATTTTGGATTTGATTGCTATAGATGCTTGGGTTTTAGGTGATCAAACAACTGGGGAAAGAATTTCGCAACAAGATTTTTTTCATTTCAGTTGGCACATTAACTTTCCACTGAATACCGAAATTTACAGGGACAAGAAATAAAAAGTATAGATAAAACTTCAGCAGATTCAACTATAATATCTGAAAGACTAAAAACCAGTCAAATTTGATATTGCGAAAAATAATTATAAAACAATAAACATTTGTTCTACACGTGAAAAATATGTTGGTGGAAAATTATTACGACAACGGGACTCCTCATGATCTTATCCAATGCCCGGTGTACAAACAACGAGGGGAGAAAATCAAGCGTTCCTTAAAGGAACGTTCCAAGCGGACTTATGCAGAAATGCTTAAGAATTCCGTACCAACGAATCAGGACAATCCCTACTCCATTCTGCAGAACGACGAGCCTGTTGCTGACGCTCCCAATGCAGGAAGTTCCGGTAAATCGCAGGGTGCCGTCAGGAAAAGAAAAATTACTTCTTTTCCATCACTCCCCAGAAAGACGACCGAAACATCCCAAGTTGGAATGAAAACTCGAATTGAACGTGCTGAGAATAGACCGAAGCAAGTACCTCCTGGTTGAGGCGGTTCTTCTACGCACCAGGGGTCCTCAGCACTTCCCGGAACAACAACGAACACGTCTGTTCCATTTTCGCGGTCGAAGCAACAGCCACTACCTGGCCTGCTCGCGCTTTCAGACCTTGTGGATAACATTTTAAATACTTTTAATATAAATGACCCTCTTAAAAGCATAGTATTATGTTTGCTTCCGGTTGTGAGAACATTTTTGAAAGAAAAATGTGGCTTTTTAGCAGCGTTCATTTCCCTCGATGTCTAATTCAGCGCAAGAGGTCAAGGATTTGACCACTGTCATACAGTGGAATTGCAGAAGCATCATCCCTAAACTAGACCAATTTAAATTTTTAGTTCACAGTTCTAACTGTGATGTATTTTCTCTCTGTGAAACATGGCTTTGTTCAGCCGACGAGCTGAATTTTCACGATTTCAACATTATTCGCCTAGATCGTAACGACTCGTTTGGTGGCGTACTATTGGGGATCAAAAAACGTCACTCCTTCTATAGAGACACTATCCCATCGATTACAGGCATTGAAGTTGTCGCTTGCCAGATACAAATCAATGGCAAAGAACTCTGCATTGCTTCGATATATATTCCTCCCAGGACTACGGTAGGCCGCCATCAGTTCTTTGATATTATCGAGGCATTGCCGGAGCCGCGGTTAATCTTAGGTGACTTCAACTTCCATGGAACAGCATGGGGGTCACTCTACGATGACAACCGTGCCACGTTGATTTATGATCTGTGCGACAACTTCAACATGACAGTTTTAAATACTGGGGAAGCAACTAGGATAGCCAACCCTCCTGCACGGGCAAGCATGCTAGATATATCTCTCTGCTCTTCTTCATTATCCCTGGATTGCACATGGAAGGTAATCCAAGATCCCCACGGTAGTGATCACCTACCAATAATTTTATCGATCGCCAATGAATCAAAATCTAGTGAGTCAGTCGATATTGCGTATGACCTCACGAAGAATATTGACTGGAGAAAATTTGCAGAATTAATATCTGAAGCAATCATTTCGATGCATGAACTTCCTCCCCTTGAAGAGTATAATTTTATATCAATTTTGATTTACGATAGCGCACTTCAAGCTCAAAAGAAACGTGTACCGGCTACCACTTTCCGACGTCGTCCTCCATCACTTTGGTGGGACAGGGAGTGTTCAAAGTCATCCGCTTTCAAAAAATTCAGGAAAACTGGATTAGTGGAAAGGTTTCGAAAGTACTAAGCTCTAGAAGCCAAACTAAAAGGTCTGATTGAAGCAAAAAAGCGTGGATATTGGCGGAAGTGCGTCAATGGTTTGTCAAGGGAGACAGCTATGAGCACTCTTTGGAATACGGCTAGGAGAATGCGTGGCTGGAACCATACAAATGAAAGTGAGGAATACTCTGACCGTTGGATTTTCAAATTTGCAAGAAAGGTTTGTCCCGATTTCGTTCCTGCACAAAACGTCGTACGCGACATTCCGCTCCAATGCGATTATGAGAATTTTTCGATGGTAGAATTCTCAATTGCCCTCCTCTCATGTAACAATTCAGCTCCGGGGTCGGACAAGATTAAATTCAACTTGTTGAAGAATCTTCCCGACTTGGCGAAACAGCGTTTGCTGAACTTGTTCAACAAGTTTCTGGAGCTGAATATTGTCCCGCATGGCTGGAGACAAGTGAGAGTGATAGCCATACGAAAACCCAACAAGCCGGCTTGCGATCACAACTCGTATAGGCCGATTGCAATGTTATCCTGTATTCGTAAATTGTTAGAGAAAATGATTCTACTTCGTTTGGACAAGTGGGTTGAAGCGAACAATTTGCTGTCAAATACGCAGTTTGGCTTCCGCCGAGGTAAAGGGACGAACGATTGTCTCGCGCTGCTATCTTCTGAAATCCAAATCGCATTTGCTCGTAAAGAACAAATGGCTTCCGTTTTTCTCGATATGAAAGGGGCATTTGATTCAGTTTCCATGGAAATTCTCTCAGAGAAACTTCATAATCGTGGACTTTCGCCAATTCTGAATAATTTCCTGTACAATTTACTCTCAGAAAAGCACATGTTTTTCAATCATGGCAGCTTGAAATCTTCTCGATACAGTTTTATGGGCCTACCGCAAGGCTCCTGCCTAAGCCCCCTCTTGTATAGTTTTTACGTCAATGATATGGATGATTGTCTAACTAGAGATTGCACGCTGAGACAACTTGCAGACGATGGAGTTATTTCCATCACGGGTACTAATCCCGCCATTCTGCAAAAATCCTTGCAAGATACCCTGAACAACCTGTTCACGTGGGCTCTCAAGCTGGGTATCGAATTCTCTACGGAGAAAACCGAAATGGTCGTTTTTTCTAGGAAGCACGAACCCGCCCAATTCCAGCTTCACCTATCCGGTAAAGCGATCAGGCACTCGATGTTTTTCAAATCCCTTGGAGTATATTTTGACTCTAAATGTACCTGGGGAATACACATTGCGTATTTGAAACAGAAATGCCAGCAAAGAATCAATTTTCTCCAAACAATAACCGGAACATGGTGGGGCGCCCATCCAGGAGACCTCATTCAGTTGTACAAAACAACGATATTATCAGTGTTAGAATATGGCAGTTTTTGCTTCCGATCAGCTGCCAGGATTCATATTCTCAAGCTGGAGAGAATACAATATCGTTGCTTGCGTATAGCAATGGGGTGTTTGCATTCGACACATACGATGAGTCTCGAAGTCTTGGCAGGAGTACCCCCGCTTACTCTTCGATTTACAGAATTATCCTACAGATTTCTCATCCGTTGCAAGATCATGAATCCATTGGTGATTGATAACTTCGAAAATCTACTCCAACTGACTCCTCAGTCAAGTTTTATGTCTTTGTACCATGATTTCCTTACCCATGAAGTGCACCCTTCACCGGGCATCTCCAACCAAGTTTGCTTCCCATACTTTTGCAATTCCTCTGTCAATTTTGATCTGTCCATGCGACAAAAAATCCATGGAATCCCAGATCATCTACGCTCCGATTCTATTCCGCCGATATTTTCGGCAGAATATGGGAAAGTTAGATCTGATAAAATGTTCTTTACTGACGGTTCATTCATAAACGGGTCCACTGGCTTCGGCATCTTCAATGAAAATTCCAGTGCCTCTTTCAAATTCAAAGATCCTTGTTCCGTGTATGTCGCTGAACTGGGTGCGATATACTACGCACTAGGGATCATTGAAACATTGCCCATCGACCATTATTTTATTTTTTCAGACAGTCTCAGCTCAATAGAGGCAATTCGTTCAATGAAAGTTGATAAACGCTCATCTTATTTCCTAACAAGAATAAGACATCTATTGAGTGTTTTGGTCGAAAAATTATTCAAGATTACCTTAGCATGGGTTCCCTCTCATTGCTCGATTCCGGGGAATGAGAAAGCGGACTCGCTAGCTAAGGTGGGCGCTTCAGAAGGCACACTTTTTGAAAGGCAAATTGCTTATAACGAATTTTTTCACATTCCTCGTCAGGACACACTCGTTAGTTGGCAGCGCATGTGGAGTGAAGATGAGTTCGGTCGCTGGTTACACATGATTATCCCTAAGGTTTCGACGAAAGCTTGGTTTAAGGGATTGAATGTAGGTCGTGATTTCATTCGCGTGATATCTCGGCTTATGTCCAATCACTACAACCTAAACGCGCATCTCTATCGCATTGGGCTCGCAGCAAACAATCTTTGTGATTGTGGCGATGGCTACCACGACATCGAGCATATTGTCTGGTCGTGTATCCGGTTCCATGCTGCTCGCTCTCAGCTCTCTAGAGCACTGAGAGCAAAAGGCAGACAATCGGATATCCCCGTCCGGAATATCTTAGGTAGCCGTGATCCTGATCTTCTGCTTCATCTATACCTGTTCCTCAGAAACGCCGATGTCAACGTTTAATGATGTTTCCTTCGTTGTGTCCCTGTTTCATATCGCTCCTATCCGATCGATAAACTTTTACTTAGTCGCGGCAATACATACACACACTCTTTACAGATACACGGGCCAAAGGTTGTGCAGTCCACTGATCATTCAACAAGAGCCAATGGTTGTACCGCTCATGACAACTCTACACGAGCTGATGTTTGCGCCGGCCAGTGACCATTCCCGACTACGAAGCTGAATTTGACAGCTTGTGTGCGTGAAGCGAATGTCAACAAAGAATTGCAAAAAGAATGTGATTTTTAAACGCACCGTTTTTAACGTTTTTCGAAGTCGAAGTCGAAGAAAATGAAACCCGCTACGTGGCTGTGGAGTTTGCGGATGTGTTCGATTACGCTGCGGGTGGAAGCCTGAACATCTTTTAATAGTTGGTGTTGAAGAAGTTCACGTATGGTGTTGAAGAAGTTCAGTATTTTCTCGTCCTGCCTCCAGTCATGATCTCCAAGCTCGCAACCCCATACAATAAAAATTCGTACGAAAATCTCCTTCTCCAAATGGTTGTTTTGTATCATTTGCTTAAGTATGTTTTATTTTATTTCTTTATTATTGCACATTTTGCACCAAGTTGGACTGTTTCACACTTTTTCAAAAGTGCGAAAATGTGAATAAAAGTGCGACCTTGCATCAAATCGATTTGCTGTCTTCAGCGCACTTATTCGTTATCAATCGAAGAATAAGTGCGCTGAAGACACCAACATGATTCGATGTTAGAGCGCACTTTTATTCGTATTTTCGCACTTATGGAAAAGGCCGAAACAGTCCAACTTGGTGCAAAATGCACAATAACGTGTTTTGAATCATAAGTAATGAATTCGCCTCTGTGCTTAAGGAATTACTTTGAACTCATCAAGAGGCTACTAATAAACGACTTGTTTAATTAAAAAAAGGACTATTTATTTAAAAAAATATATTCTTAACATGTCTATTGTGCAGGAATCCGGTATTTCCTCTTCTAGCTTCACTGTAGATTTAGGCTTTTGACGATACTGCTTCACGAGAGTCACTGCTTTACAATAGATTCGAGCATTTCTCTTGATTTAAGTCCAGTCCATGATACAAGATCGTTATCGCTTCCAAAGGAGATCGCTGAGATACGCTTGACTTTAAGTTTATCCAAATCCGTAGTGTCTACCTGAACTACTTTCTCTACTGTAGAAACACAGAATTCGGGATCTGCACATTCAGCATCGATGGCAAGATCTGAAAGGTTTGGTGTATCATGTCTCTGGTCCATCGCTGCCCCAACTTTGGCACGGTTTGCAGCACGTTCAGCACGGCCCTCAATAAGTATTTTCCTGGCTTCGCTGATGGGAGGTTGTGGCAAATTCAAGTCGGGAAATGCTGATGGCCTAAGAATTAAGCGATCAGTGGCACGGCTTGTTGTTATAAAAAGTAAAATAATAATAAAAAAATTATAATATTATTGCTTCAAGGCGTGTATTACACTTCATACTTGGAGAGTAGAAGTTCGACACGGTGAAATGGAGGCTACTAATACGGGAGGTTTTTGTAGGTTCTATCTTTAGCCGTAGTCGTTGGATCCAGTCTAGATACCGCGATTTGTCCGTTTTCGGAGGGAAGGCATGAAATGAAATTCCGGGCGATATCTCTGCTTACATCCGGGGACGACACAAACAATACGGCTTTTGAATTTTGCAGATTGTTCGGAGTCAGCTTCAAGCAAATTTCGTCCGACTTGCATGTTCTCCGGGCAATTTGCGCAGCTTATGACGTCCATATTTCACACGTTCTATGGAAAATATTTTGAAAAATATTAGAGCACTGATTGAATAGAAGCCAGATCTTTGTATTTTAGGTATTTTATGAACACTAAGCGGATATTTTTATATTAAATTTCATTAATTCGGTTTACCTCTCTCGCAGGTAGATTGAAAGAGGGTATACTTCAACGGCTTTTTTTCACTACTAAATGACAATAAATTTTGGTTCGGAGCATCGAAACAGCTAAGAAAAACTATTTCTCAACAATTTCCACTAATTGTAAGATAAACACGGTACAAGTTTTCGAGAAATCAATATATTAATTACAGAGAAAATATGCAACGGTTTGTTTACATATTTTTCACTCACACGCGAAACTTTCATAGGTGGCGACACCGTACCTTCGATGACGCGAATTCTATCCTGGATTCCTCGAGTCGAGAAAGACGCACCACGCTAGATATGGGGTACAGACTAGGGGGCGTTGCTGATTAATGGTCAGCTGCATTCCAAAAGGAAGTATCCCGTGTTGGGCACAGGTACAAAGCATTGGAGACAGCAACATCACAATTACGAAAACACTTGTAATACTAACCTCGAGCCAACCGCGAGTAATCGGTTACATATTACTAACATAGTTATAAGGCAAACATTGTCGAAATATTGAACTCCCGGCCCCGTCAGGTTGACGCCATATGAGCCTTAATAAAAATATATATTTTGGATAAAAAAAACGGCTTTTCATCTGTAAAAACTGTGATAACGAATAAAGTTTCCAAAGCCCGAAAAAATGAATATTTTAGCATTCTTATCTGATCATTAGTTTGTGTAGCATTATCTATGGTCATTTTAACAAAGTAATTTTTGAAAAAAAAACTTTAAAAAAATCATAACTTCAAAATGAACAAAATGCCTCTCTGATTTTTGGATAAGTTATGTAAACAATCCTCAGCTTTCAAGAAAAATTATAAAAAATAGAAAAAAATGGACTAAATGGACTGAAATTCAAAAATTCTGAGTAATTGTTTCATTTATAAAAATTTTACCGAATTTTTCTTTTTACTGCTATTGATACGTTTTCTAAGTAACATCGTTTGCTACAATAATTGGTATACTTATAACAAAACTCCAGGAACACTGGTACATGAAAGAGGCATTTTAAAACATGTTTTGTATACAATTTAGTTTAATAATTATCAAAATATTAGTGAAAATACAAAAATACAAAATACAAAATTTGAACTGCTAGAAAAAGTATACTTTTGAGCTAAAATAGAGTATTTACTCGCATATTTCTCAATGTTGATGACATATCTCCTCTATATTTGGTACACCTACCCTATTGCATTTTGGTATGAAAATAGAGCATACGAAAAACCTTCCACTCGAACTCAAAACTGGGTCGACGCTCAATCATGTGTCAGATGAAAAAGTTTTTGCATGGTCGATTTCTGAAAGTGAACCCAAAGAAAAAATCACCCATGATCTAATAGAAATAAATCTTATTTTTCAATCGTCTGCCGTCTCTTCATAAACATAATCGAAAGTAAGTGAAGTAAGTAGCAAAGAATTTGTGTTTATTTTCACTGATTGTTCATTGGTTTAAATAGCAAAAGAAAATGTTAGCTAGCGGTGGTGGACGAAAAAGTTTCTGTTGCTTTTATTTAGAAAAAAATGTTTGTCGCTTTTGCAGGGAGGAAATGTGGATGCTAGCGATGAAAATGTTGAAAGCTGTAGAAGAGATCCCCACCTCCCTCTCATCTTACATGCTTCGTTTGGAGTGAATAGCTAAAAGTTTGTTCAATCATGCAAATTGTTGGCAGTCTGTTTTTACTTTCCGATTGGCAAGGGGACTTACTTGACTGGGTACGACTATTTACGAGATTGATGCAAGAAGTTTCTTTTCGGAGAAAAGGTGCTTCATTTTGCCTTGCTGCACATCCGGATTGAATTTCACGTTGATTCTAGTGGAACATTTGTAGGTTGTTGATTTTGTAGCAGCGTCTTGCCGAAGTGCAATTTCATGTTGAATGTATTGCTTCATTTATCGCTGGAAATTACTAAAGATTCGATTGCACGATTTATGAAATAAGTTCTCGTTGCGGAATGAATAATTTTCAGTTCACTCGATTCAAGCTGGAGCAAAATTGAAATCATTTCTGTGTGTTCAGAGCCACAATACGTTTCTTATCTTGGATATGGATCTCGTTATTAGTTCATCTACGTACATATTTCTAATATTTCATAACCATAATTTTGAAAATGAATCCCAACAAACAAACCTCGCTGCTGATCTGGTAAGTGCAATCGCTACCTTGTGGCCGACATCGTTCGGCGTAATATAAACAGAAAACAAATAATCTTAAAACCAAATTGATCACACCACACCGGCAGGAACAGGTGATTGGTTCTGCTCCCCTGTGGAAGGTAAGCTTCGGTGGAACCGTGTGCCGAACCAAAATTCAAATTAAGAAGCATACTCTTCTCGTAAAAAGAAATTAGGCCCAGCAGATGGAGAACGTGCAACTTGGTTGGCGAGTGGTTCAGGGATAGCCCGAATGGTTACTTATCCGGTACAAAAGGCTGCCTGACTGCCTGGGTATTTGTTG
The DNA here is from genome assembly GCF_029784135.1 of Toxorhynchites rutilus septentrionalis. Lineage (NCBI taxonomy): Eukaryota > Metazoa > Arthropoda > Insecta > Diptera > Culicidae > Toxorhynchites > Toxorhynchites rutilus. The sequence continues at coordinate 75,767,334 of NC_073746.1, forward strand.
GTTGTAGTCATTAATTTTGCAAGAGCCTGGAAGTAAATATTTTTTCGGCATGTTTTTTATTCGCTCTCCTCTTCGGTTGCAAAACCCAACGGAAAACGTTGGGTCTGTAGGGGTAGGCATGGTAGGGTGGGCGAATTTATTCTCTGGCAACCCAATTAAACCACTTTCATGCAGTACCTTATTTTCGACCGTGTTCCTTTGCGTTTGTCCTTTTTAAGAGGGCCGTGAACTTTTCTCGACGCGTGAACTGAAATTCTCGTCAAAGTTGGATTATGTTCATCTCGGGGGAGTTGATTGTACCACGGGATGTTGTGCACAGTGTGTGTGAAAAGTTTGATGAAATTTAAAGTTTTTGGTATTATGCCGCGCCCATAAAGGAAAAGATAATTCCGATCGTGAAGAATGATGGTGCTTTGCCTTCTATATAGATGGTCATAAAAAACTCAGGCCTTCTTAAGGGTTTGAAGATATCACACCATTCACTTAATCACAAACGCCGTGATAATACTGATACTATGACGCTGTTCATCAGAGCCATACTCGACAGTCGTTTCCGGTACGTTTTCCATAGTTTTTTTTCCCACTTCCTTATCATTTTCTTTCCGTCCTTCGATTCTCTGAAATTAGCGCAATAGGTTTCGATCGGATGGAGTTCAGAACAATTCGACAGAATTGGCCGCATATCACTCCTGCACGATTTTCTAGTAGTAACGAATGGTTCATTCTGTTTAGCACAAGTGCTTATGGCCTACCACATCAACCAAATCAGGTACTTCAGAGCGATTTTTGGCATCTTCTCCCGTTTGAAACGGTCATCCACAGCAAACCTGTCCTTACCCGTGAAATATTCCTGTTCTGGCAACAGTTCAAAATCTGTTTTGATCTCATCAATGACGCAACACCGGTATTTTGTTAGCAGCTTCATGTAGAGCAGTGCGGGGCAAAGGTGCGCACGGGGCAAAAGTGTGCATTGGCCTTTTTGAAGCAAACGAGCATAACAATTCGACAACAGTGTATTCGTTTGATACATTATTACATCAGCAGCTCACACATATAAACACAATACATTTCATGAAAGTGACAAAAAGTTATGATGTAAAAAGAGTTTTGCGATGTTTTGATCTAATTTTTTCAGTTTTGGAGACGACGATTTACTTACCTCAAATAACTGGGAAGTTCGAAACTACACTGTAAAGGAGTCTTTCATTCTATAATAGATGATAGTGCGTATTCGGTTTTAACAAAAAGTTCAAGAGCTTTTTTTTAAAAATTCGATAAGTTCAAAAATTGCTTGTGGGGCAAAGGTGCGTAGTGGCTGTGGGGTAAAAGTTCGCACTAGCGTTTTGCTCTGAAAAAAATTATAAAATGTTTTAAACAAAATTTTTAACGGAACCCACAAGAAAACTGATTTGAAGAAATGCACTCCAGAAATTCTCAAATGGCCCGAAATGAATCAGCTCCGAGGAAGAGGCTCATATCAGAAAGTGATTTATGATTTGAATCTTCTTTATTGACATTTCTACTTCTCCTGGGATGTGTCAGCGATAGGTATTTACGAGTGAGCAGTCTGAGGATCTGGCGGATCACTGCAGGGCACTGGAAAAAGCTTTATATGGTATGACTATTGAAGATTCTCGGCATCTGGCGTTTGATTTTGAGGAAGCCAACAACCTCCAGCACGAATTCAACAAAATTGCAAAACTGCCCGGAAGAGAATGGGATTCTAGCTTGTAACCCGCGACGCCGGGGAAGCGCGCGAGTTCGTCGCGACCGGGGATTTTGCGCAGATAAGCGGTCGGCTTAAGCGCCACTCCCGCGAGGGAGACCGACCGCCGTGTTTTATCCTTGCCCGGCAATGAGACACCCACTGAGGGCGGGTTTGTCCTTTTTCTCACAAACCCGGTTATTTCCGCGACTCTTCTGCGCTAAGAAGGACCCGCGACACTGTTTGTCCGCGTTCTACAATTCAGGCAACAGAGGCAATACGGTTGTTTCCAATGAACACCGTTTATGCCAAAATTCTCATCATTGGACCTACGCAATGATGCCAAACCCACCCACCTTGAAGTTTCAGAGGACGAGGTGCGGGGGTTGAAAAGTTGTCCACAACAGAAGAGGAGCCCCAACCCTGTGCTCGTGACCTATCTGAAAATTGTATCGGGTGTTTAGGCTACCGCTAGCCAGTAAATGCACAACATTTATGTCTACTTCAAATTACATTGATTCCTTAAACATTTATTAAGTTCTCTACATCTTCCCACGAATCTAGGTTATATTCACATCTATATTACATACGAAATCATCACAACAAATAACGAAAAATAATTGTTACTAAATTTATTTCACTAAATCCTCATATGGGTTTCGAACACCGGACCCTGGAATTCAAGCCCAGCGATCTTACTATCGAGTCTAATTCTCCATCTTGTGTGAACCCTTCTTGCTAGCGAGCAGCATGTGCACGCTGACGGTATTGCTCTATGCTTCTAAATTGTGTGGCATTTTTTTGTGTGGCGTTGTTAATTTGTGTGTGGTTTTTATTTTTGATCTTAACCCTACATGCGCATGTTATTTTTAGGGTGAAAGAAGTTTTGTACTCACACTACCTAGGCTTTACGTGCATCTATTTTATCGCCGTTCCACGGTAGGCGATGAATGACGAGTCCGTAGGCGTAGATGATGGGACGTGCTGCGCCTTCCCTTGATTCGAGTGACGATTCGCGCTTCGCGCGGCCACCTGGTTTGACTGATGTAGTGGCGAAGATCCAATCTTCGATCATGGGGTCAGGATACGGCTCCTTCCTACACACAACAAAGATTAAAACACCACACATATGCCACCATTAATTTTAGCATCAGCCACATGTCTTGGAGCTCTAAGCTTACCTTTGATTTGGCTAAACGGGAACACAAGCGAAGAATTACACTTTTCGATTTCTCGGAAAAACTTATTTTAAACTAACTAAACATGAAACAAAGAGACAAAAAAAACAGAAAAAAAACCAAAAAAAAACTTTAGTCTACTGACTAGCACGTGTAGCCTTTCACCTACGGTACCTTTTTACCGTCCACTCGCGATGCAAAAAAAACTGGTCCGCCCTGCCTATTCCACGGTCGAAGTCGGAATGGGCATATCTCAAGATCCTCAGATCAGCGAAACATTCATTGGAACCGGAATTACGTAATAGTTAACGATGTTAACTATTCCGTATTCACACCGAAATTCCTCTGCGCTTTCATTGGTCGCGCATTCAAGAATTCGCGGGCGATACCCTTTAACCTCCCGAGCAGAGTTCAAGTCGAAGCGCTCGCCGGGTTTTGAAATTTGAAGAACAAGAAAACCCCGCCGAAAGACTCTGCTATTTGGGGGAAATATCCAAATGAAAAAATAGCAAAAAAAGAAAGCATGAGTCTTTCGGAGTGTTGGTATGTGGGTGTCTTGGCTAAAACAGCCGCCCAGTCACATCCAGCACCCATTATGGCTAGTTGCTCAAATCTAAAATCGGGAGCGGCACTCGCGTTGCCAAACATCCAATACATAGAAAGGAGAGAGAATCCCAGATCCACACAGGAGAGATTGTGTTGTATCTGAAAATGAAAATAACGAAACGAGGGGCTTCCAAAAGTCGAAATCAGTACCGTGCTACAAGCTTCATGAGGAACCATCGTCTCTTCGAATCCCACAACAGCACAACGAAGCAAAAGCGCTCCAAGGCAAAGTGTCGGAATCCTCAGAACCGAAACCCATAATGAGGAATAAAAATAAAAAAAACTGCTCAAAAATAATTCAAAATGAATTTCGAATGAAATATGTTTTCATTTTCACCATGCATTCGCGAGTATAGATTACGTACATAAAAATAATTTCTATGGGAATTTGAGTGTTCGAAATGATTTATATCAATGTATCAATTGTGGGTGGGACGAAGTTCGCCGGGTCAGCTAGTTTGTTAATAAAAACAAATTCTGTTTCAAATGTTGAACCATTTCGGATATCTTATATTGTCAGTCTCCTCCCTCCCAAAAATTTCCACGTTCAAACATAACACCCACTCTTCTCCACCCATAAAAAAAACATAGAACACCCTCCTCCTGCCTACTGGACGGTGCCTACACTCTCGTGCAATGATGCTTCTCCTGCTTCTGATGATAAAGCATTTATTTTTGGTATAAGTTATCTCAGAAGTTCAATTCAATAAGTGCACACTTTTGCCCGTACGGTTTCGAAGGGAATATATATATATATATATATATATATATATATATATATATATATATATATATATATATATATATATATATATATATATATATATATATATATATATATATATATATAAGTTAACAACGAGACCAACCTTAACCCCCGAAGTGTCAACCCTGGAATGAACACGACTCCAAATTTACCTGAAGATAAGCAGTGCCCGCTCGAACAACTCAGAGCCCTACAACAGATACAACAACAACAAGCAGTTGCTCTCGAACTTTTAGAAAATAAGGAAACGAACCTTAATAAACAATGACAATGTTTGCCACACCGTAGTTAGACAGTAAAGATAAGCAACGAACAATAAGGACCGAAATAGCAATAAACGATTTAGATCATTTGCAGTATCTCACATTCAGGAAAACACAACACAATGCCGATAATAGCAGCAATAAAAGGATCGAAGGATCGATAGGGAAATATAGAACAAACAGGTAGAAATAGGAAGTTAGGAGTAAAATGTAATGATGAATAAAAATCAGTTGGTATTTTAGCTTCAAGAGAACAACATCTCTTTTATTTCAAATATATCACCTCCCGAACGTAAGTTATGTAACTTATATATATATATATATATATATATATATATATATATATATATATATATATATATATATATATATATATATACAAAAAATTTGATAAGCAAACGGAATTTTATTTGCTTTTATTTCAAGAGTTATTGGACGACAACAGTAAGGTGCGCACCTTTACCCCACATTACTCTGCACTCTACGTTTTCAATCCGGATCGTTTCTTGACCCTTTGGACGGAACTTTGCTAAACATCAAGTTTTTTGATCAAGTGTACTTTTTTTAACCTTTCTCGTACACTGGAACCTTGTGTATCGGACGATGTATTTAGGCTTTCACTGCCCCATTCACCTTTTCGATTAGCACTACCAGCAATTCTCTCAACGAGTCAGGCACATTTCCAATGGCCAGAGAATTGTTTACAATGAAACAACAATGAAATACTCGGAAATACTTATATAAATAATAGCACTCCACCAGCTTTGAATGCATCTATTAAGATTCTGGAATTGATCTCATCAGATCCTCATTTCTCCACGAGCGAGTTTTTCCAGACTGATTAGTTGGAACATTACAAGCTTATTGTTAGTGGAATTTTCTGTCCGTTCTACCGGTTCTTCTTTTTTTTCTTTCTTTATTAACGAGATTTTCAGCCAAAGGCTGGTTCATCTTTAAAAACTGGTTCTTCTGCGTCATCTATTGATTGACTGATATCCTCGATGCTACTCGCAAAATGTTCGTTGAACTTTTCAAAAATAGCTCTCACTTCTTCTCCATTAGAACTGATAGCTTGAAGGTGGACTGTATTAAGATTGATAATTTGTTTCAAGATTTTATACAGTTCTTCGGTGTTGTTTACTTTAATCGATTGCTGCAAGTATTCGAATTCGAACGGAATCTGATGCTTTGCATACCAATAAAAACGGAAATTCTCCAAGATTTGTTTAATATAAATCCCTAAATGGTTTAAAGTAATTAAAACTGTAAAGTAATTATCCCCATTTTCCTATACATTTGTTCTGCCGATTTGTTGCCTTCTCGTACCGTCAAAAACGAGCAACTAATACATTCGTTTCAACTTATTTGGTATAAATAAGCCATCCGAATATGGAAAAGTATATTATTTATATTGGCAGACAGTGATGACTGAAATGATACAGCAGCGCGCGAGTTTCATGCCTAAACTGAGGATACAGTCATCACTCACCAGAGAGAAACCATGCGCTTTTCCCTTTCACCGGCGAATATATAAAAAGCCAGTGTGCGCTAGTTGGAGGAAATCTTGGTGCGAGTGAATCACACTCTCTTACACGCTCTTTACTCTTGGGAGTTCGAGTGTGCGAAAACCTTTGTCTACTCTGATCCGCACTCTGCCACACTGAAGAGTACTAAGAAGAGTAAGAAGAGGTGCAATCTCATTCGACATGTAATCCACACGCATGTTTCACCTCGGTTCTTTTTTTTCGGCAAACCACAGCGCTAAGTTAATTGAAAGCAACTTCTGTTCTTTTGCCTGCGTGCATCCACCAGAGCGCACATGTAAAAGCTCATCAGAGTGTACTCTTCAGTGAATTACTCTGCTACACTGTAGAGAGTTTGTGCGCTCTCTTTCTACACTCTAGCGCGATCATGGTTGCCAATAATATTTTTCAAAAAACTGGAAGATGGCTCTCGAAAAAACTGGATCCTGTAAAATCGTTCTATTTTAAAGAGATCGAATTTGAAAAGATTTTCTAACCCATTCCAATAATTGAAAAATAGAATTTCCTTCTAAGCTTCATGTAGTATTTATATGTGGTTTATAATATGATGAAATAAACAATTAATTTAGCATATCATTCGAGAAGATCAAGATGACGTTTCCCACTACTCGAACATTACTCTGAAACAATATGTGAGGATCTTCTCTTCTATAACCTCTAGAAAATGCGGTTTTATTTGGGTAAAACTTGAAAAATCTCGTATTTATCGCTTCATTTCCATCCTGTCCTTTATTTCATGTCATGTCCAGATTAACCCTTTCATTACGGTAGTGTGCTCCGCCAAAGTGCTACCCCTGTACAGAGTACTGCGCCGAAAAGTATGCACATCGCGCTGGTGTGATCGAAGAGCAGTATGAATTTCATATCGTCTAAAGACGACGCTCGTACACACAGACGACGCTCGTAACGAAAGGGTTAATTGAGGTGCATGGGAACACGGTGCATGGGAACACGGAATCGGAAAACTTCAATCCTCCGTATTTTTTTCCGTTAACGCGAATTTTCATTTCTGAAGTGTACCTTCTGACCGTATTCGTTTCTCACTCACCAAGAATGTAGAATAAGAAAAATCAAATTTGGTTTGTCGTTTTTGCGTAGTTTGTTTCAGCTTCCTTTCGTCAACATTTAGAAAAGGGGACAATGGAAATTGTCAAAATGTCGTCTCCGTGAATTGATTTATGCAGTGATCTATGTGTTAAAATTCTGGAATAATTTTCTATCAGGTCTCACAATATTATTCCAATCCTAAAAAGAGCACAATCAATACCAAAGCAACACTGCTTCAGTATTATACAAACTCGAAGTCAGTATAGCACACGAGCTCTATGATACTATTTGGGTAAGATTTCATGCTATGAACATTGTCAGTTGAGGTTGGAATGGTGAGTCAATTGGTCTGAACTCCAGAATGTTTTGGAGGACCTAGAACATGGGATATTTATATAAGTAAATTCAAAGACAGTGTAGCATGCACTGTGTGCTAACCGTATTGAATTCGGAAGTGTAAGCGAGAGAAAAATAACACTGAGTTGAGTGTATTATTTATACATTGTGAATTTGATTTACATAGAATGGGTAAAAACTGAAGCACACATATAAAACAAAACTGGATAAAACCGAATGATATTTCAAAAAACTAGAAGATTTTATGATTTGACTGCACATATCTAGAACTATGGTGATTATAGACCAAAGAGGAGTGCTCTCATTGAGGATGACGGAGTAGGTGTAGGCCGAGATGGAAAATGAAAGGTGGGAAGATTTTTTAAATCTGTGACGTCACATATTTTATTTATGTGTGTTACTTTTCTTATAATAGTTCACTTCATAGGAACCGTGTTGTTATTAAAAGTAAAAATAAGCAAATGAAATGAACGAACTAGTTTTTTTTTCCTAAATCAATGCTAGCGTTCAAAATCATAAGGGCCCGACATTTTACAGGAACGGAAATTGCAGTATTTTTGAAGTGTTCTAAACTTAATTTCAATTCAATTTTACTCCTCGTTACGTCGATCAAAAACGTAAACGAACAAAGTCAGAGACACACAATCTTTTGTTCCTTTGACGGATAAACATTTGACTGTGCATGGGAAAAAAGGTTGCAAGTTTTTTTCATGTAAAATGAACTTGTAAATATATATTTAATTGACTCTGTATGAAATAGATTGAGACGAAAAATTTTCCGCTTGCGTCTTAGTTTTAGACGACTGAAGTTTTCAGCACCCTAAATGTGAAAAAAGTAATAACAATTGCTGACAAAAGTCAAACTTCCATGAAGTTGCCCTAGAATTCAAACATAGTAGACATTAGAATACTATTTCTGATATCAAAGAAAAAATTAAACATTTTAGTTCGTGATATGTTTTTTTTCATGATGCGAAAAATATGAATTGGAAATCTGTAATTAGCTTCTGTATATCCTCTTTCAACGTTATTCGTTAACACATTTAATTTTGTACCATTTGAGTAACTGACTGGTATGCCTGGTATGTGAACTTCCTATCTTTCTGGCTACTAACACAATCAAAGTTCAACACAACCAAAACCCGTGGATCTTCCCACCTTCTATTCTTCATCTCTGGTGTAGGTGGGTGAATTCAAGTTTCACTTCCCTGCACATATGGACATCACTGTTGTCAGACAAGGCGGATTCTCAGTACGGACCAGCAGCACAGACGGGACGATGTTGAGTTGAGTTGAGTTATTAACCAAAGAAAAAGTTGATGACGTTAACGACATTGAGCTTTCTATCACGAGTTTGGGAAGCGACAATGACTATAATGGATTTTCAGGTGGAATAAATACACTTCTTAGATAATAACTATGCATGAAAAATAACTTATCTATATGAAATATGTTATATATCTAAAGTGCTCCCGTGGTCGAGTGGTTAGCGTCACATCTAACACTCCGGGGGTTCGGGTTCGATTCCCTTTCTGGTCGGGGGAAATGTCGTCAAAGAAATTTCCTCCGTCTTGCACTGTGATCATGCGTATTCTAGAGCTAGCCACTCAGAATGCATTCAAGGCTTGTTATTTGTCATAGAAATCTCATCTAAGTTCTAATAAAAATGACACAAGTAATACTATGTTGAGACGGCAAAGTTCCTCTAGGAACGTAAGTGCCATTTAAGAAGAGATGTTATAGATCTAATATGTTCTATATCTGATATGTAGATCTACAGCGTCGATGGCTGGTATCGATATCTATATTGTTCTCTATCAGTATACCAGGCTCGAAGGCAGTTTAAAAATATTCGAACTTAAAATGAAAATTTTTACTATTAAGGTGAAGGTGGAAGCTAGCCATTGTAGTAGTCTTGGTAAACCCACGAGTAAAAATAGGGTAATAGTGTTTGTGAGAGAAGAGCAAAGCACACGTAAATAGATCAATTTACTTATCAGACTGTGTGGCGCTTCATTGACACGAGTCTTTGAATACATTTGAAAAAAAATAACAATTCAATACTAAAGTTAAATGTATGAACGATATGTTCCGATGAACAATTGCAAATATAAATATTTATAGAAGGTGCATTTGCATATGAAGCAAAATTCTGATTATACGCGAGCGTAACATGAGCAAATTTATAACACATGCGAATTGGGGGTCTTTTGGTATTAATTTGGTTCTTCCGCATATTAACTCGATGTTGATAATTCCTTAATATTTTCCTTCGTTGATCGTATTGTTTTCACATATTCACGTTGGAGAGCCTTAATTTTGATTGAATGTAATACTTTTCCGTTTACTGTTTTTGAGAGCATAGGCAGCCGTGGCAGTGTTCCGAGCTCTGCGATACAATTTTCTTACCCAATGTTAAAGTTGCTAAAACATACATTATAGACCCATTAAACGTAAAAATAATAATTGTATTGATATCAACACAATTTCATTCTATTGATTTTCATGACATGAAACGCTATGACTCACAAATAACATTTTATTGAGTGGTTTTTATAGCTGTTTCGATGATGTTGTCTGGCATCAGTGTCGAAAAAATAACGATGATTTCACCAATACAAACAAAACCAATGCCGAAGATTGAAAAACGAAATTTTAACTTTCAGAGCACTTGCTAGAGTTTTCCGACGTTTTTCACTATACAGTGCGACAGCAGATGAAAATTCAACATCTTGTAAGTAATCGATTAGAATTTGGTTGATATTATTTGATGGGAAGTGTGCGAAAACGATCATTTTCTTCACACTGTTTCGCAAAATTATTGATTTTCGGGCGAGAGGTGAGGGAGGGAGATGAATGAAATGAGCGCCATTGTGGCAGCCATTTGTGGCTAGCTTCCACCTTCACCTTAAAATAATAGGATTACCGGTAAGTTTCTCGTCTTTATTAACGCTTTAAATGCAAAAAATGGTTACAAATTTATTTTTGAAAGTATTGCTCATTGCTAGTCACAACTTTTTCTCATCTTTCTGGCAATTCACAGATCCCTTTGTGGAAATAATCGGCCGGTTTGTCGGCTAACCACGAATCGATCCAATTTTTGACTTCATCAAAATTGTAGAAGTGCTGGTCAACCAGGCCATGTTGCATCGATCGAAAAAAGTAGTAATCGGGCCGACCAATGTCTGAAAAATACGGCGGGTGGGATAGAGCCTCACATTTTAACTTTCCACCGTGACATGCGGCCGAGAATTGTCGTGCTGCAAAATAACTCTACCGTGTTTTTGCAGCTCATAGTACATCACAGCCAGTTGGTGCCACCAAATAGACAGCATAACCTTCTGGTCGTGAATATTCCGCGCGGCCGATGCATGGCCGGGGTATTCATACGTTGCCCGACGTTTAAGATTGTCGTAATGGACCCACTTTTTATCGCCAGTAACGATTCGATGCAAAAAACACTTTCTTTTATGCCGTTGGAGCAGTTGTTCGTGCGTGAAAAAAACGGCGTTCGACGTCTCGTGGCTTCAATTCATACATCCAATGGGCATCCAATGTCCCATCTTCCGGATCATTCCCATTGCTTTTAAACGGTCGGATATGGTTTGCTGAGATACTCCAAGTGTATCTGCAAGTTATTGTTGGGTTTGTGATGAATCTTGATCGAGTAAAGGCTGCAATTCTTCATCTTTTTGGTGATCCGGAACGTTATTCGTCTTCCAAGTCAAAATTACTACTTTGAAACCGTGCAAACCACGTCTGACCCGTTCGCTCAGTTGAAGCATGGTCACCATAAAAACTTCCAACAAAATGCGATGACTTTCCGCAGCTTTTTTCTTCATATTGAAGTAATGAGGTAACACTTCCCGCAAAAACACTCTTGTTGGTACGAAATTCGACATATTCGAAGTGACAAAAAACTAAGTTGTTTACGCTTTTTGACATATACTGAAAAAGACGCGCAATGACAGTAGCTTTCCAACGAAAGTCTAGAAATTTGATACACTGGAAGTGATAAACAAGTGAATTGAATAATAAAATTCCAAGATACAACCCCCTTTATCTGGCACTGGAATTATCCCGAAGATACTTCTGGAACGCTAAAGGTGCTGAACATAGGTCATAGGTCTTATATCGTTTTTTAAAAATCTGATGGACGATATGGCATCAGGGCTCTGCATAGTCATAGTCAACTGAGGATAGTCTGCTGACTATCTGGCTGACTATATCCGTAATTCAGTTAATAATGACTTATGGCTTCTTCACTCAGTTTTTCCGCCAAAACGACTAAACAGTCAGTCGGACGTTTAGTCGCTAACTCCCTCTACCGACTCGACTATATCATTTCATTCTTGCCAGTTGCATTTTGAACTGACTTCCCCCAAAACGAATTCGTTCCTCTCTTTCTCTTCTCCCATGTACGTGCGCATGTATCGATGTTTGAGTTCAACGTGGTTTGACATACGCTACAGGTGAGCTAGATTCTTTTGTATGCGCACGCGGGTATAAAATTAGTGTCACTCTTTGTTGGCGACGACTGCCGAAGCAGTTCTAGTGGAAGCGAAGCTACGGAGAGTAGAGTAATTTCTGCACTCATGAAAGCTGGCACGAAGACTTCTAACGAGCTAAGTACAAGACATCACGTTGAGGTCACAATACCAAAAAAGATCGAAAATATCATATCAAAGTAAAAGAGGGCTGCTGACTGAAACTGAATATATACATAACATTTTACATAGGCATTTGAGTATGGAGAAACTTTGCCCTACGTGGGTACCGTATTCGCTAACCGTCGATCTGAAATAATGAAATCAACCAACTTAAGATATTGTCCTCTCCACCATCATATACACTAGAAGATTATGTATGCACAATTTTAATTCTTCACGGTCATCCATTTATAGACGTTATAGACGCCGAAATTTAAAAACTTGAGCAACTACTTATTCTCCAGATCTTGATTCCTGAGATTTGGTTGGTTTCTTCAACTCAAGAGAAACTTCAAGGGTGATCAATATGCGTCAGACGATGTAATAATAACCCCTCTTCTAGAATGTTTACATCATTTTTCTGTCAACCCTCGTAATATTTTAACCTAACTAAGTTGTAGAAATTACCAAATAGTATATGGGATTTCAGTTCAGCTTGATGAAACGATATGTTTTCATTGATCAACTCTAGACTTCCCTGTTGAATTATACAATTTATGCAGTTGATTTAGATGACACCTCTGTGTACTAAAATTGTTTGTTTGATACTTTACCAAAAAAAACGATTTCCTTCTCCCTAACCTAATATTTATCTTTCGGCAAAATTGCGGAAACAAATGCTCATTGTGACAGAAAAATAAAAAAGTGAAATCATGATGATGCTGAAAGTGCAGAAATATATATCCTGAGAGAAATACCATCATTGTCAAACAGTACAAAACTCTCCACTACACAGGATGCGCCGAGATGTTCCGAGGGCAAGCGAATGAATGCCAACAGGAAACTAAATAAATTGAATTGAAAGTACTGCCACTGATAGCATAAGAACTACTTGCAACTCTGGCAGACTGTAGAGATCCGACGCGAATGAAAACTTGTGGCAGTGAATAAAAAAGGACGAGAAATGATTGGTATTCGATGAGGGTAATTTCGATGTCGAAGCATCGCTTTCGGTGGTATGGATTGGATTATTTCTGCATGGAATACCAATATCGTCGATTGTGAACCACAACTGTTTCATCTGAACACGATAGACTCGATGCACAGCTTTCCTAGTAATTGCTTGACATCGTGGGAAAGTGTCCCGGTCTTTTCCCAAGGAAAAAAAAATGCAAATCGAAAACTGTGACCTTACTGTTGCGCACCACTCAATCGAGTTTCAAATTGCGCTGGATCACTATCAACGGCAACTTTGTGCAAGTGTCTTTTTTTCTGTGTTTCGCCCGAGTACATATCCATTTGCGGTGCTGTGAGGGCGTAGTAAACGCTACCCACTTTGGTAACGCAAAAGCAGCCAGTGTCGTGTTCACAAAACTATTGTTTCCCTCTGCCAGCCAGGAAGTTCAAATTTTCAGCTTCCTGGAACAGAAAAAGATAAACTTTTACGCTGAACACTGTGGAGCACATTGCCACGTACCATGCCTCTCCTCGAACAAGTTGCTGGTAAGTAGCGGAAAAAAGAACCTCAAGGCGGTGCGAGTGTTGTTTCGAATTTCAACATGCAATTTCATCTACCGGAACGAAAGTAGTCAGCGGAAAGGGCATAACGAGGCTGCACGAGGCAGGGAAACTGGGTGGCTTGCAAGCGCGCTGAACTGGGGCGTTGAGTCTGGCACGATGGGCAAGATGAGTGGGGAATTCTGCATGAAGCTACCTAATCGGGATGTTCACGTTGGTGGGGAAATTGGGTTTGTCAATTTTTGTGACAACGGTCGGAAGTTTGAGTTTCAGGAGTGCTCTTTACGTTTGGGTGGATTCTCTTGTCTACATCACTCAGGTGTAGATTATACAGGAATACAACATTTCTATGAAAACTCTCCATAGTTACTCTGTCTAGGATGAGTAACACTTCAAATTTCCACATGTCAAAACATGCCTCCATTCAATCATAATCAGTCATACATGTTCTTGGAAGCGAATGGAATTTTTCGTAGCTGAAATGAAATTTTATGCAACAAACTTGACTAAATCTCTACCGACCCATGCCATCAGGGTATGCGCCCCTGAACCAAATTTGAAACCAAGTTATAGGAGAAAATACTGGCGAAAATAAAAGTTTGGTGAAAAGTTTCAGGTCTGACAACGAAAATCAACTTTCTTTTAAAATTATTATAATATTCATCAAGATTGATACATTTTTCATGGCAGCTCTCTGGTGTAGTAAACCATTTTCATATAACGACTCGTTGAGTCTTGTAAAATATCTATTTATGATGTTACAATTTCCTCATTGCTCAATGGGAAATTCATTGCACTGCTTCTAATCTTCCGTTTCTGGAGGTCAGCGGAAAAAATCGAACTTCAATTCGTCGATTTGAATCCCACGCACTCAACCGTTCATATAGAACGTTGTGTACACGTTCCGTAGACAAAATAGTAGTCTCAGTTGTTTTCCACATCTTGAATCTATAACTATTTGATGATTTTTTCAATCATTCCGACTGTTGTGTCATCAAGAAAGAGAAACTAAACTATTTGATGATTTTTTCAATCATTCCGACTGTTGTGTCATCAAGAAAGAGAAACTAAACGTGTTTAGCCAGAAGCGAAAACGTCACTAGTTTTTTTTTTATTCAGAAGCCCCCTAATTTGGCTGAAGTAAGTTTTAAGTACGAAACTCTCTTTACTGTGGAATACACTTCTTAACTAGTTAACTGTCATTGACGAGTATACTCGTCATGAGAAGTGGCAAAATTTTGTGTATTGACGAGTATACTCGTCATGCGTAATTTAAAACGTGACTATTAGCTATTTAAATTGCAATTCTAGAGAAAAACAAAACATATTCCCAAATTTCAAGATGTTTAGAATATTTTGAGGCTATGCCGGAATAAAACAAACAAATAGAAAACATAAACAGTTCGAGATGATGTCATGCGTCCCCGTATGCACTGGTTGAAAAGTTCACCAGCTCGCATAATGAATTTATTTATGTGATAATGTTTTTTTAAATGTTCGCATTGCTCAAAACTAAATATCAGTAAGGAATCGTGTTACTGGTGTTCGATTTGCAAAATCCCATTATGAATAATACCCTGTTTCGTTGTATATCACTCCACAGCAAGATTTGAATTATTTTTTTATATGTATATTATAATAATGATTGAATTCATTGCATTATTAGTTTAATATTATTACATGCATATTAAACTAAAAATGCAATGAATTCAATGATTTGTGATTGCGAAATGTTGATTTGCACGATAATATGGCCAATCCAAAATATAAGCTCAATCGGACTTCATTTACTAGTGCCGCGCACGATAAATTTAATTTTTTAAAAATCGTCACCTGAGTCTTCAAAAAAAATTTTTGATGCCAAATATCTTATAATTTTACAAAACGTCGATATTAACTGTTCAGGCTGATCCAGACAGCTATACTCCCTGCGGGTTGCCTTTTCTGATTGACCCGTCTGGTTATTTTTAAAGAAGCCGTAGAGTTCATTATCTATTTTTTGACGTAGGACTACGTCTTTCAGTAATGGTGCCAAATCAGAAAACAGAGCACATTTTTATGCATCAAATCAATTCTGCGTCTGTAAGAATTTCAAACACGAGTGCGTTACGTTTAGGGTGTAATGATTTGAGAGTTAATACCTTTGTGTCGGCTGGAAGAAGTAGTATGACCATCATTTTCGAAAGATAAAATTTGTATGAGTGTATGTTACTACTACTGTTATGCTCAAACACTACTTTGAGAGCAAACTATTGAAATCACAAAAATCTATAAATAAGCTTGAAAGTTCATTGAAGTCAAGATTGGTCGACGGTTGATGTATGTCGTCGAATGGCCGTGAAGGCACTATAAATATTGGGCTCGCCCTGGCCAACCTCAGTTTCTATTTTGATACCATGTTGAACGGACGTACAAAATTTTTCGCCTCAGAGTACATTCTCAGATTATGCGCGAAATATCGCAGAGCTTGAACTGACAGGTAGTAGCAAAGAATAAGAGAAATATTAAATAGGACATGTCGCATCTCTTTTCATACCGTTATGTGGTGTATGACAGGATCACACGTACGAATTGTTGATTTTATACGTTATCAAATAGATAACGTATAAAATGGTGGTTGGTAGGGACACAAATATGTGATCGTCTCGGGCCGCAATGTGTCTAGCACGAGATGAATACTCGCGATGCACCTTGAGTGCGCTACGGTCCATTTCAGGGCTACAAAACTTTCGACTAAACAGAAATTTTGAAAAAAAAATCGATGCCTTCTAAAATAATATTCGAAGTAATCAAACAGCCATTCCATGCCAAACCGATATAGTGGTTCCTAGATTTTTGTGAAAAGTGGTAGATTTGTTCTTTGTTGCAAACAATTAGACCCGTATTTGTAATACTCCGCTGCTCGGGATTACTCGGGATTAGGGTCTGTAGAAGCTGCTCGTTAACAATTAGACAGAACCACGCCGCCCACAATTTTCCAGGAGCCTACTTTTTCCCGTTTACCCTAAATAGAGCCACTCGTGTCACTCGTGGGGAGCCTCTCTTACTAATGTTCCCAAGGCTCCTGTGGTGAAACCTTCTATTTGACCGATAACGGACGAGGGCTGACGGCTTCCTTTGTGCACTCGGAATAACGGACAATAAATTTAATATTCAGGGCTGTTTGTTAGAAGGGAACGACACTTAAGGTAATGGCATTGAATTTTGGTATTTCGGAGGGGGTTTACAGCACACGGTACTTGCGTCTGATTCCACTGGGCTTCGGATGTCTGCGTGCGTCGAAGGAAATCTAGGTTTCCCAATCGCGTGGTATTTTGTCCCTTGCTGGGGGGAAGGAGGTTTCTGGTTGTTCCTTCCGCAGGGCCTCTTTCTGCCATGTCCTTTCCGATCTCCTGGCGTCCTCGTTTATATGTAATAAAGAAAAGGCCCACTGGTCGGACCTGACCAGCTGGCGTGGTGCCCCCATTCAATTCATTTTCCCAATTACCTTTTCTTATTAACTTTTTTTTAATACTAACGATGTTCACAGCTATCAACAACTTGAACATATAACAAAACCTAATAAACAAATAACACTTCACATTACTACTATCTACATATTGAAATCAAAGACATTTATTTTACACGACGCGCACTTCTATTTCTGGAGACGGTCACTAACAGAAAGAAAGACCACATACAACGGACAAAAGAGAACAATGTCGACAGGCCGAATACAATTCATGGACGCGGCCTCTCGTCTACTCAAACCGGTCCATTGTTAAGTACGCGGGGTCCCTCGAATGAGTTAGTACGGAGCTTGCAATGACCCTGTCAATTGACATATTTTTGTTGTCTGCGGTTTTGCTAGATTACAGTGATGGCAGCGACTGTTACATATTTTTTTCGTTACGGCGACCATTTTTTGCGGCCCGCGATATCATGGCTAACACGTGTTTGTCGCCCGTCTGAAAGAAACATTGAGTACCGCTATTTTCGATGGTAGAATAGAATTTAAACTGAAAATTAGACATTCTGTTGCCATTTTCGGTCAGGCGGGAGACTTTTTATATCACTTGAGTCCAACATGCAAATTTTGAATTATTTTAAAATATCAACACCAAAATTCTCTCTCCCAATCTCTCTTCTATTCAACTATAAATTTATACTTTCTCGTAGCAATACATACAAACACTTCTTACATATATAGACAGAGCGGGTAGTTGTAGCGGCCAGTAACCATCTAACCCATGAAGCAATTCTTCTAGTATAACCCCTTGACTCGACTAAGATGCACCACAATCGATACGAACCTTGGGGACGCTGCAGATAAATGGTCAGCTGCATCCCAATAGTTAACATCTCGTGTCGACTATTTCCCATAATGCTATTTCGATTGGAAATATTTTAACGCATTTATTACAGTGAAGTTAATCGCATATTTTTGGAAGCAAACTGTCGTATTACTTAAAAGCGTTATACAAATTCGTCATAGTCATAATGAGATTTTTTCAATTTCAAATTCGTCATAAAATAATGAGATTGTTCATCAACCCCCACTGGCGGGTCAATCCGGAGTTTTCGAAGGTATTCACAAAGTTCTTTTAGAACTTCGTCCCGTCCAGAATTGTTTTTTTTTTGTTTTTTGTTGAACACGGGGTAAGACCGCCCCCCTAAAAAAAACAATTTTTAGTTAAACGTTCCCTAGCATTTTCCCTATTTTTAGTGCCGCATATCATTGATTGTATAATAATTTACTACTAAAAATGTGTAGTTGTTGATTGTATAATTTTTTTACTTTTTATTTTGCTGGCGGGACCATCCGCGGGGTAAAACGAACCAAGACTATCTTCAAACGTTTAGTCTAGTAAAAATATTTATTAATTTTGGCTTAACGTCTTTACATGGCCTGATTCACAATTTTCAAATCTTCTTGTGTATCGTTCGTTGCTTGGTGTTTTTAGTGGTGTGGCTTGCAAGGTCTGCGACCAACCCCACTATCTCGCAAGAGGACCATCGTGATACTGCTCTGCTTTACGTCCCGAGTACCACCAGGACTGGGCAAAGACACTTATAGCGGCGTCAATTCGCTTAGAGGAGCTATTTCCGGGTTTTTGAGGCTTTTCTTGGGGACTGGCAATACCCAATGCTCATCCCACCACACCCTAGACAGTTCTCCTTTACAAAAACAAGCCAGAAAAACGATCTATGACGATAGAATTTCTGACCCGAACGAGAATCGAACCCGGAGCCCCCATCTTGGCAAGCGCAACGCTTACCACTAGGCCATGGGGACCACCTCTAGTAGAAATAACAGGAAGTGTTGTCTAAGGTACTACATGTTTAAGGGTTGTTCATAAACTACACAAAAACTTTTGTAAAGGTCATCCATATTCCACGTGCAGAGTTTAGAAAATATTCGTGAAAAAATTACCAGATTTACCGGTCTCCAGAAAGATAATGTCGGATTGCGCTTTAAAGATCGATTTAGCCTTTAAAAATTAACTGCCCCGACATTCACTTATTTTTGTTAAATGGATGAGATATGTTGTTTCGTTCAGCCAGCTCGAACCCCAGTTCCTTGACATCTCGCATTGTGATGCCGTAGAATGGATTCTCCAGCTGCAGGAAATGCTCCACCAGTTCATGTTCCTGAGCAGTGGTAAAAACTGGATAAATAAATCCGAGCTTAATTGTCGTTGATTTATGGTCCTAGGAATCCCAAAACTGACTGATGCTGTCCTGGTGGATATGCTTTAGCCATATTCAGCTTATCCAACATCCATTGCATCTGTGACGACTTCCTTACATACTTTCGAGGCATCTGTTTTATTTGATATGAGACGAGTTTAAAATAATGTTTTATTTGATATGAAAATCATTCAATATCACGACGTATGGCGCTTTTACTCTATCGAAAATGGCCCGTCACTCCCCAAGAACACCTTTTACATTATTTTGCACTTTAAACGTATTTTATATTACATTTTACATAACTTTTCACGCAGGAAGAATCCGAACAATCTACTGAAGGACTGGGACACTGGCAAATAACGGAATATACAGTTTTTCCTGGAGAAATCCTTGTTTTGGTTGCCTTCAAAATTAGATCACTTGCAATCGCAATGGACGAAAATTTTGTTTTGTTTACAGGTTTGACATTTCGTGTGCTCAGATGTTGCAAGGTGTTTCGAAATGACAAAAATATGCCTTTAATGCTTCTTGTGTAGCATATTTGCCAAAATACTGAGCATTTCTTATAAAACTAGAAGTGGTCTGTCTTACCCCACCGGGCGGTCTTACCCCGTCTTCCCCTATATGAATACTTTCGTATATTCCCGTTTTCTTACTCAGTGAATGTTCGTGTGTTCAATTCCAGAACTATTCATTGATTTACCTTCTTATTGCTCATTTTCAAGGTCAAAGGGGATTGAACTATTCAAAGCTTATGTAATAGAAAATAATCAATCAATCAATCAAAAAATTTATTATGGTGAATGTACAGTGTCGACAATAGCGATGGTGTGAAGAAATTTACTCTGTAAAAAAGGAATAAAAATAATTAATAATTAATAATTGTTTGAATACTTTAAACACGTAGTCCAGACTCTTACTCAATCATTTTTTTTTATCTGAAATATCAAAATTTTAGGAACACTTATATATTTCGTTGTTGTTTATTTAAAAAAACAAACTATGCGTCTCCATAATGGCAGTCACACTAAATTGAATCAATGGAACCACATAGTTTTTTTTAAAAGGAACCACACCTAATATGACACCAAGTCGCAAAATTTGTATTTGACCAAAAATTTTCTCGATCGATTTTTTCCCAGTATTTTTTCCAACAATTCCTTTATCCACACGGTCCTTCTTCAAGGTGAAGGTGGAAGGAAGCCATTGTAGTAGTATAGGTAAAATCACGTGTATTCATGGGGTAATAGTGTTTGTGATAGAAGAGAGTATGTTTTGGTTTTGGAACGTCAATAGATCAATTCACTTATCAGACTGTGTGGCGCTTCGATGTCACGAGTCTAAAGACGCGTCCACATTACGCCAATCGGCCTTGGCCGCCCGGTAAAGCCGGCTAAATGTGGACGTACCGCCCGGGCTTGCCGACGTGCCGAAAACCGACTCGAATCAAACCGAACCCAACCCGAAACAAGTGGGTCCGGTTCGAGAAAGTCGAACCAAAGCAAAACGAAGTAAATTAGCGTTGACGACCAGCGTTGCCAATGTTCCAGTTTAAACTGGATTCTTCCAGTTTTTTTTTGTTCGATCCAGTTAAACAGTTAAACCCTAAAATTTTCCA
The DNA here is from genome assembly GCF_029784135.1 of Toxorhynchites rutilus septentrionalis. Classification (NCBI taxonomy): domain Eukaryota; kingdom Metazoa; phylum Arthropoda; class Insecta; order Diptera; family Culicidae; genus Toxorhynchites; species Toxorhynchites rutilus. Next base: position 75,788,258 of record NC_073746.1, read on the forward strand.
GTTTTTTAGAATATTTTCCAGTTTTATCCAGTTTTTTATGTGTGTGCTCAGTTTTACCAATTTCATGTAAAATAAATTTACAATGCATAAATATTATCCCTCCTTCACCTTTCCTTTTCCTTGATTTATTTGGTTTTTTGACATTTTTGATTAACGATCGATCGATCCAAGGTGTATTTACTTTGGATCGATCTTTATTTTCTTACATACTCTCAATGTTATTTTTCTCCTGCTTAAACTTCCGAATTCCATACGGTCAGCGCGTAGTGCGTGTAGTGACTACGCAGGCAACAACGCGCTACTTTGTCTTTGAGTTTATATAAATATTATATGTTCTAGGTTCTCCAAAACATTTTAGAGGTTCAAGAAGAAGAGATTCTCAAATATTGTGTTACAGTAATGTTCGAGTGGTGGGGAACGTTATTTTGATCTTCTCGAATGGTTAATCAATGGTTTATTTCGATATTTTATGAACTACAGTAGAATCCGTTTATTATGGCCTCGCTTATACTAACCTACCGCCTATTCATACGTAATTACACGTAATAACATGACGTCCGCTTATTATTGCCTCCTTTCGATATAATGACATCGGATTCCACTTTACATATCAATACTTCACGAAGCTTCGAAAGTAGGTTAAGGTTAAAAAAAGTAGGTTAAAAAAAGATTTTAAATAAATCAAAGTCGAACTTCTTGAAATAAGAAGATTTTTCAGGATCCAGTTTTCTTCCAGTTTTTTTAAGAGCAATCTTCCAGTTTTTTGAAAAATATTATTGGCAACCCTGTTCACAACATAGTGTTCGTGACGGCTTCGTGCATCCGATGGGACTTCGGCTTCGTGCACCCGATGCCGCCTGGTACAGGCCGATTGGCATCATTCGGCATAATGTGGACGCGCCTTAAGAATTTGAAAAAAATAACAATTCAATACTGAAGTAAAATGTATGAACGATGTGTTCCGATGAACAATTGAAAATATAAATATATATAGAAGGTATATTTTCATATGAAGTAAAATTCTGATCATACGCGAGTGTAACATGAGCAAATTTATAACACATGCGCAGTAAGGCTCTTTTGGCATTAACAAGTTCTTCCTAACAGTAACTCGATGTTGATAATTCCTTAATATTTTCCGTCGTTGATCGTATTGACGTAGAACTACGTCTTTCAGGATTCAGGAAGGGTGCCAAATCAGAAAACAGGTCATGTTTTTATGAAATAAATTTAACGTTAATAACTATTTTCACTGTGAATGAATACTCATGATTCGCATACCAATCGAATCGGAAATTCTCTAGGATTTGTTTTATTTACATTTAAAATTCGCGAATCTTTAAACGGTTTAAATTCACGAAAACTGGAAGAACTTCCTTTTTTCCCACACATTTGTTCTGCCGATTGTGTGCTAACCCTACCCGTATTTCGAATGCTTATAACTCGAACATTTCTTAATAGATCGGAAAGATGTATGTATCAATTGGTAGGAAATATTTCTACGCGTCTATCACAATTAATAAAATGTTATTTTTCATGAGATGAACAATTGAGTAACTGTAAAATGTGAAGCGTTAGCTAAACACCCTAACTGCCATGTTTGGATTGGCCCGATTTATGGTTTCCCCATCACAGACTTCAAAATCGATGGACCTGTGGAAATCCGCTTTCAAATATACATGCAAGACGGGGATATTTTTCTCCCACTTAGCTGGGTTTCCCTAACACGGACTTAAAAAATTAATGTGCCTGGGGGAATCCGCTTTGCAAATACATGCAAGTCGAGGGTATTTTTTGGCGTTGAGTCCTTTTGTACCCGCTTGTCGTTGTACAGATCGGAATATGTTTCCCTAAAACGTACTTTTTAACTGAGAAGCCTGAGAAAATCGTCATTTCAGATACTAGAGGTGAATGAACTTTCGCGGTTCGAGAACTACGTAAACATGAGATGTGTAATAACTTCAGAGGGAAATGTAAAACACAATGACAATTCTTATCAAGGGAAATGTAAAACACAATGACAATTCGTTTATCAATACTTTCGTTCACATATTTTGATAGTCCTAGGTATCATATCAAACGTAAAAGGACGTTCATCAAATTTATTTGTGACGAAGAATATAATCTATTGGCCGAGGCATTTTGATTGAATGTAATACTTTTCCGTTTACTATTTTCGACAGCAGAGGCAGCCGTGGCAGTGTTTCGAGCTCTGCAATACAATTTTCTTAACTAATGTTAAAGTTGCTAGAATTACAGACTCATTAAACGTAAAAATAATGATTGTATTGATATCAACACAATTTTATTTTATAGATTTTCATCACATGAAACGCTATGACTCAGGAATAACATTTTATTGAGTGGTTTTTATAGCTATTTCGATGATGTTGTCTAATACAAACAAAACCATGGCGGAAAATTATAAAATGAAAAATTAACTTTCAAAGCACTAGTTCGAGTTTTCCGACGTTTTTCGTTATAGATTGCCACGGCAGATGAAATTTCAATACCTTGTGAGTAATCTATCATAGTTTGGTAGATATTACTTGATGGGAAGTGTGCGAAAACGATCATTTTCTACACACTGTTTGCAAAATTATTGAATTTCGGGCGTGGTGTGAGGGAGGGAGATTAAAGAAACGAGCGCCATTGTGGCAGCCGTTTGTGGCTTCCTTCTACCTTCACCTTAAGCAATTTTCAAATAATGCGGTATCAATCGTGAATATTTTTTTCACGACCAAACGTTAATGTACGAGGGTCGTTCAAAAATAAGTTTCAGTTGCTCAGAAATCGTGGAAAAATAAAGTTAGGACTAAAAACAAGGGGATTTACGTAAACTACGTTTTATTTTCTATTTTTCTACATAATCGCCGTAACGTTCGAGGCATTTTTCATAGCGTGGTACGAATTTTTCTATTCCGAGTGCGAAGTGCCTAGCGTCCAACTTTTTGAAGTACGATGTAACTGCGTCATGAATTTCTGCAGTGTTATCGAATCGTTGACCGCCGAACGCCTGTTTCTTCATCGGGAATAAGTGAAAGTCGCTAGGGGTGAGGTCTGGGGAGTAAGGAGGATGCTCGAGGATGCACAGTCCATTTGAATTTTTTCAATTGCTCTTGAGTTACGCGAGCAGAATGGGGCCGCGCATTATCGTGGATGAGAAACAATCCTTTCGTCAATGAACCTGGCCTTTTGTTCTTAATCGCGGTCCTTAATCCGTCCAAAACTTCACAATAGTACGGTGATGAAACAGACGTTCGGCGGTCAACGATTCGATAAAACTGAAGAAATTCGAGACGCAGTTACGTCGTACTTCAAAAAGTTGGACGCTACGCACTTCGCGCTCGGAATAGAAAAATTCGTGCCACGCTATGAAAAATGCCTCGAACGTTACGGCGATTATGTAGAAAAATATAAAACGTAGATTACGAAAGCCACCTTGTTTTTTGTCCTAACTTTATTTTTCCGCGATTTCTGAGGCACTGAAACTTATTTTTTGAACGACACTCGTAATATCATTTGTATGCAATTCATATCAACATCCTGTGATATAGGGACGAATGACCATCGGGTTAAAGTCCCTTAAACCCAAAAACTGAACTGAAACTATCCAGTGATACCTGAATCTCACGGAATGTCACATGTAAATATTTAATTACCAGATCACGAAAAAATAGTGGTCTTGTGTGGTGTTTCATTGACAAAAGCTCAAGTAAGTTGATCAGTGCATTATTCCCTTGATAATCCACGTCGGAATTCTTAAAATAGCACATCACACGTGGTTTCGGGTTAATTAAATTTTTCGCAAAGATACATTTTTCAGTGGGCTCCATACGACAAAGCGTTTTTGAACAATTCGAACCAAATTTCGAACAAAAAAAAAAAAAAACTCCTGAAATGTGTCTGTGAAATATTTATGTTTTGCAACAAATCTGAAGATATTAACCACTTGTTTCTTTTTTTTTATTAATTTACACAATGTCATTCTTTTTCAACCTTTTGAAATCCCGTCATTTATGCAAGAAAATGTTTAAAAACCTGTTTGTTATAGTGAGTGAAATCGTTGTCATGTCACGTTGAAATGTCTGTTTAGTCTGAGTTCAAGGGATTTCACATGTCAAATAATGGTCTCGGAAGATTAATGTACTTATTATGCTTTCTGCGCCCGAATCAAATGATAATTCCCAACATAAATCACTGTCGCTATCAATGGGACTGTGCATATTTTCCTCTTCAAAGCATATATCAAAAAGTTGCTCCGTTCATAGAATAGTTATCAAATTTTGACGCATGATTGATAAAGATTCTCATCAGAAATTCTATCTCGTCTTCTCTTCCATCCCGTAGCTTCCATTAACCAGCTGACTAGCGCGGGAGGACGAACGTGTCGGGGAGATTCACCGACATCGCGTGAGGAGCAAGGGCTAAAAAGTACGCCAGATATTAAAACACTAAATTGTGTTGGCTTCGGTGGGGCTGTTGAGTGTGTTGAGGTGTGAGGCTGTGACATTCTCGCCATTACGACGCCCCCGCGTAGGTCGCTGGAAGGTGAACGAGTGGCACACACGTACGGCATACAGGTGGGGCACGTGTACACACAGCACGTTCCGGTGAGAACACGACGCCTCCAGTGCGATCCCATCAGGTGAAAAGTCCCATCAAACCAAAGAAGCTGCAAGTCACTTGAATGTTCAACCAGGCAGCGGTGGTTCGGATGAGGTTACATGTGTGCATGTGTGTTTATGTGGGTCCCGAGTGTGAATCCAGGGGGCTTGGGCTGGCGGTGTAGCAGTAAATCTTTGAGATTTCCCATCGTAAATGACACCTTTTTGCTGAGGCAAACTCACAAGTCGAAATACATAACCGTGAAAAATAGTGCAGAGATAAAGAGGTGAGACAAAAAGAAGATGATTGTGAAATCCTGGAAGAAATGATGTTTGAGTGAACGAAAAAAAAAACAAAAACCATTGGTGGCATTTTCCTGGTTGATACCTACACTCGCGAAACAACAACAACTTTGCAAAAACAATTGCAAAGTGCGCCGGTTGGAAATTGACGGGAAAATCTTGAAAAGCGAAACAATCCGAACAACAGTAGATAATGATACAAAAGACACATTTGTGACTTTTTCTACCGCCTCGCCGAGCATAATACATATATAACGAGCAGGAAGTTTGTTTGCGTGAGTGTGTGTGTTGATTTTCACGGAAAAGCGGAGAACAAAAAGAAAATTTGTGTGGGACTCTGAAAAGAGCAGAAAGTGAGTAAGAGAGGAGAAGAAAAGCAGTGCGCTGACGGAAACAGTGAACACAGAGGTAAAAAGTGAAAAGCAAAAGGTGCAAGAGAATTGTTTTGTTGTGTGGTGGAAGGTGATAGTGCCCAGATGGAAGCGGGCGGAAGAGTTTGGTTTTCTGTGATTTAAAACGAAGAATAAAACGCAATAGCACGACCTGAGCATGTGGTTCGTGGTATCCGGGAAAAGTTAAAAAAGTGAGAACCATATTCAGCGTGTACATCAGTGGCAGCTTTTACCCGGCAACATTTAAAAATGAAGATAAAGGATACATCCCAGCGCCGTAATGAGTAAAGTTATATCGGAGCGCCGCATTCATCATACATAGGATTTTCATAGCAGGTTTTTATTGCTTTTTTTTGCTACCTCACGCTGTCATGTTGTCTCCTTTCTGAGATTGTGTGTAACTGTGTCCATTTAGTATACCTTGTATCAATGTTGAATTGGTGGGAGGGAAAAGGGATAGTCATTAGGAGAATTTATGTATCACATCTGATGAGTTTCCCGCTGCGATGATACATCCATATTGAACATTCATCAATTAAGGAATATGATGAAAGCGATAAGAGTATACATTATAGAGAGAACGATTTAACATTGAGCGAAATATTCTAATTTACGTGTTTGACTCGGAATGATTCTGTTGTAAGCAATTATAATACGGAAGGTTTCCGTAGTCAAATCTCAAGATCCGCTTCAGACACTTTGTGTCCTTACAATAAACATCTGCGAAGGAGTTTGAATCACAGCCAATGTGTTGGTCTTGCTTTGCACAGGTTCTGCTGATTTGTAACAAAAATGTCGGCCTGTTTACGCTTTAAATAGCGGATCAATCAGACATCAGTTTTAATCTTTCGTGTCTATTTGTAAGCGAACCAGGAAGGTCATACAATTAAATCACAAGGTTGGACTTACAGTGACCCGCAGCGAAAAAAATCCACTTGAATCATCATCATATCAAGAGACTTTAATGAACAATGCGAGATGAGGTTATGTTTCTGTATTATAATAGTTAAAAAGGTATACACACAGCGATTGAAACAACAATTTATTCTTGAATCATAGTTTGTGAAACAAATTAGCAAAATGTATCCATAAAACAACAAGAATAAAATCCACTTTAAAAAATCATAACATAAAAGCGATGTAATGATGCAGACTCAAGATCCTTAGTCTGAAATGTGACCGTCGTGAGTCTTAATCACACTCTGAAAACGTTTGGGCATGTTCTACACCAAATTCTGCGATTAATTGTACGGACAGATACTGAAATCTGTAGGTTTTCATTGATTGATTGAATGGTTACCGATGATTTTTTCTTGATTTCTCGAATAATCATTGAATCAGTGCGACGGTCCGTTTTACGCACACCTTCTATACGCATTCTGTAAGCCACAGATCTGAGCTTCTGGTAATATGCCCAAATTTCCTGTACAGTAACACGACTGATACTATATTGTGCAGCAATTTTAAGCCGTGATAAGCCGTCTTTACAGTCTTTTACCACCAAATTTCGGATGGGAATTGAAATTTGTTTACCAGCCATGATTTCTTCAAGTTCCAACACTCTTTTCAACTATTAGCAACTGAAGCAGCTTAAATCGAACGTAATAGGCGCGTACAAATAGTTTTGACATAAGGCAACGCCAACAATAAGGGTTGCATCAATGGTTTGTATGTGGATATTGTATAATTTTCAAGTGGATTTTTTTCTATCTCATACCTGTTTGAACCAAAAATTACCAAATTTGCATAGAACTTGAAAATATGCGAATCAAATTGGAATTATTCAGTGCTTTGAATAACGGTTGATGTGTACTTCACTTTGAGACGTTACCTTAATGGATTTGAGAGGTTAATAAATAAATGGATAAAATAACATAACAACTAAATTATTGGTCTAGTACATTAATAAGTTGTGGGCAACGGTAAAATGCAACTCATTCCACAAAGGTTAATTGTTCTGAACTCTCGTATTTTATTTTTGATAAATACGATTGTAAAGCAATCATCTCTATCGGATTGCGACAAAAACTATAAACTCTATCGATAGTTCAAGAGTTCATTGTATTGGAATTACTTATTGATAAGGTGAAGGAATTCCAGTTGAATATTTACCTAATGTCACAATATTGTCATTAAATTGTTACCACATTTAATTCTGTAAAAGTTTCAGAAAAAATCTGTATCGAAAAACTAACGGAAAAAATGGAAAGAAAGTATTATTTTCATTTTGAATTTATTTTTCTTATTAATGGGTTGTCAAAGTCGTTTTAATAAAACAAAATAAACCATGAAAAGGTTTTCTTATAATCCTCTAAATTGTATCATGTTTATACATAGTTGAACTTTGCCTGCATCTTGTACCTTCGCATTCTCACAAATGAATAAAAAAGTAAAAAAAAACTTTTTAATTTAAACGGTTTAATATACTAAAAGTTAGAAAACAATTAGGTAAGTAGCAGTTAGTATCAGTTATCACATCCCTTCCTTCATTAATCTAGGGGCATATGATGAAACAACTAACTGTGGATAATGGAAATCCGACGTTCGGCTCAAATTTCTATCAATGTGGTAAAGCGCTACAGAAAAACATGTTACAAACATACAAATTACAGGGCAAGCTAAATGAAACCGTTTAAAAAATGGCATATGGTTCAACGTTTTTTATAAACCAAGATATCTTCATGACTCAACGAAAAAACGAAGAGCAGATAATAAAATGACATTTTTTGAAAAACAAAAAAACTGTAAATGCTGTATCTTTGCTGAAAATCTGTAATTCTGTATATACAGATTCTGTATTTTTCTGGTTATGGGACATGTCTATACTATTGAAACAACGGTTAAAAGCTGTAAGTAGGTTGAAAGTAATTCTCGTAAGCTCGTATAAAACGGAACATTAGCTTATTCATAAGTTCGCAGTAGAAACAATGTTCCGTTTTATATTTTACCTCTCGACAAATTGTATGCAATTACAGTGGAACCCCGATTATCCGCGAGCGGATGATCCGCGGTACGGATTATTCGCGACAGTAAAGCTACAGGTCTCTCGGGATTTGTCAGTTTGTGCTCTTTTGTTTTGGTCATGGCTTTCACATTATCTGACCACTGCAGTACACGACCTAGTAGGGGAAGTGGAGGAAAAGTGGTCACCCTAAGGAATATGCCCATTTCCAGCGCCCACATACCGCTTCAATTCCCGTTTCTCGAAGAATATTATAGTTAAACTTATTGTTCTTAAAGATAGAAAACGGCTTTTACTATAAAAATTCAACACTTTTCATCATTAGAAAAAAAGGTGAAAAATCGAACTTTTTTTGTTTGGAGGCAAAGTGGTCACCCGCACATATCAAGCTAAATGGGATAGATTTATCCGTTTTGTTTGTCCAAATTTGTTCAAATCATATATGATATAGTAGCCACATGTATGAAATAAGCTTGGCGTATTCACCTAAAGTCTCAATTTAAATTTTCTCTTGAATACAAAAACGTAGTAAGAAACACATAACGTTCCGCATAATGGGTTTTGGTTTAGTTGGAGTGGCATATTCATCCAGGGTCAAAGTCATAAAAGGATCTTCTTCAAGAGCAGAATGTGATGAGGTATATCAGCTTTAGTAAACAGAATATTGTAAGTTGTTATTCACCTATGACCACTTTGCTCCCAAACATCAAAATTATTTCTATGCTAATTAATCGCTGAGATTAAACACAATATCAGTTCACCTCTCCTAGAATATGGGAACATTCGTCCAAACTGATGATTTGTCCAACATATCAGATTGATTAAACTAAATTTCCTTAGATACCATGCGCACAGAATACGGCCGAATGGCTATCGAGAGAGTAATTTCTATTTTTTTTTGTATTTTGACATGCGACAGCTCTACTGAATTACAGAGTGACTCAAAAGTCATTAAATTCTTCAAACATGAGGAGACTATCAATACGTCATCTATAGTCAATAGTTATACTACCAAACAAGTAGGTGACCACTTTGCCCCCTATGACAAATGGATAGATGCATTGATAAAACATAGTTTTCACGCTGAAATATCTTTTTTTCGTGTTTGAAACTTATTTTTAGTCCTATTCCGCGGATATTCGGGGTTCTACAGTATATTTGAAAAATATTAACATATCGAAGGTCAACAAATCGTTGGTTGAGTATCAAAATATGGTTATGGGTCAAATCTGTGTTTTCTTTCAGATTATAAAGACATATTTTTAATTGGCCAAATTATTGTTTATTAAAACATAAAGGGTGTGTCACATCAAATTGCATCACGGAAAAAACGCTGTAGAAATTCGCCCAGTAGACCGATCCTTTTGAAAATTTTAGACAGTAAAATAAAAACTTTTAAACAACTTTTGGCATTTTCTTTTTATTCATACTTCGAGCACAAGCCCGTATGCTCGCACCTTCCTCTTTACCCCGTCCATAAGGTTCTGTACAACGTCAGGTTGTAGTTTTTTTTGAACAGAAATCCATTTTCTCTTGAAGTCCGCCTCCGATTTGACAACTTTTGGGTTCTTCCGGAGGGCCTGCTTCATAATCGCCCAATATTTCTCTATTGGGCGAAGCTCCGGCGCGTTGGGCGGGTTCATTTCCTTTGGCACGAAGGTGACCCCGTTGGCTCCGTACCACTCCAACACGTCCTTTGAATAGTGGCACGAAGCGAGATCCGGCCAGAAGATGGTCGGGCCCTCGTGCTGCTTCAATAGTGGTAGTAAGCGCTTCTGAAGACACTCCTTAAGGTAAACCTGCCCGTTTACCGTACCGGTCATCACGGAGGGGGCGCTCCGCTTTCCGCAAGAGCAGATCGCTTGCCACACCATGTACTTTTTGGCAAACTTGGATAGTTTCTGCTTGCGAATCTCCTCCGGAACGCTGAATTTGTCCTCTGCGGAGAAGAACAACAGGCCCGGCAGCTGACGAAAGTCCGCTTTGACGTAGGTTTCGTCGTCCATTACCAGGCGATGCGGCTTCGTCAGCATTTCGGTGTACAGCTTCCGGGCTCGCGTCTTCCTCACCATGTTTTGCCTTTCGTCGCGGTTAGGAGCCTTCTGAACCTTGTATGTACGCAGGCCCTCCCGCTGCTTGGTCCGCTGGACGAATGAACTTGACAAAATCAGCTTATTGGCGACATCCCGGACCGAACTTCGCGGATCACGTCTAAACTGCTTAACTACGCGCTTGTGATCTTTTTCACTTTTTTCAGCATCCATTTTTGCCGTTCTTCACCTCCCGGTCGATGGTTAGGTTCTCGAAGTATCGTTTTAGTACTCTGCTGACCGTGGATTGGACGATTCCCAGCATCTTACCGATGTCCCGATGTGACAAATTCGGATTCTCGAAATGAGTGCACAGGATTAATTCACGACGCTCTTTTTCGTTCGACGACATTTTTCCAAATTTACGAAAAATTTACAGTGAAGCATGGCCAACGTGATCTATACACTCTTATCTGATTATAAGCGAAAGCTGAAGATATAATTCCTAAAAATTAAATTTATACAGCGTTTTTTCCGTGATGCAATTTGATGTGACACACCCTTTAATACGTAAAACACATACGTAACATAAATTTAAAAAAGAATAAAATCATTTGTTATTGAACTTATATTTCTTGGAGCACTTGTAGGTTATCTGTATTCCTACAGATCTTCCAGATTTTTCAATACAGATAGAGTTACATTCAGATGATCGACATATCAAATTAAAGCCTGGTCTTTTTAGAAAAAAATACTACACCTGCAGAAAATTCGAATTCTGTTCTCGTCATTATTGATTGTATTCGTTTTTTATTGTTTTCATAGTCTCGGTACCAAGGGCGCTGTTTTTTTTCTTATATATATGAAAGGAAAAGCTGAGGATTTTTCACATAACATATGTCGAAACCAGAGGGGCCGTTTTTTTCGTTGTTGAGTTATGATTTTTAAAAGTTAACCGATGGTCCAAAAAATCATTTTTCATTTTTCCAGAAATGGCTTTGTTCAAAAATTGATTACATTTGAACTACTGGACCGATTCAGACAATCGAAGCCATATAGCTAGCCTATTTTGGAAAAATTACATATTTGCCAATTAATTGAATTCTAGTCGCATACATCCAGTCTAGTCGCATAGAAATATCGAACGAAGACTGAAAACATGTTAACTTTGAAAAATCATAACTTAAACACGAAAAATAACACATCTCTGATTTTTGGATATATTATGTAAAAAGCTTTCAAGAAAAAATATAAAAAAGTATCGCATCACTGGTCCCGATACCATGTAAACTTTAGGAAACCAATACAATAAATAATTACGAAATCAAAATCCATTTTTATTCAGAGTGTAATATTTTTTCAAAAAAGACTATATAATTGGCTTTAATTTTATGTGTCGATCATCTGAATCGGTCCAGTAGATCAAAAGTTATGAATTATTGTGTTGGAAAAAGAGGAAAAAATTGATTTTTCGAACCATCGGTTAACTTTGAAAAATCATAACTCAAAAACGAAAAAAACGCCTCTCTGGTTTTGACATATGTTATATGAAAAATACTCAGCTTTTCAGAAAAAATATAAAAAGTTATAGCGCCTTTGGTCCCGAGACTATGAATACACTAAAAAACGAATACAATCAATAATAACTAGAGCAGGATTCGAATTTTCTGCAGGTATAGTATTTTTTCAAAAAAGATTGACTTTAATTTGATATATCGATCATCTGAATCGGTCTAGTAGTTCAAAAGTTATGAATTTTTGAAAAAAGTCATTTTTGGAAAAAAGAGGAAAAAGTTTATTTTTCGGACAACCCTAAAATGGAAATGGTCACCCTAAACCCTGAAAAAATAGAAAAAATACGGGTCTAATGTTTTGCGATGAAGAACAAAACTACCACTTTTCACGAAAATCTGAGAACCACTATATCGGTTTGGCACGGAATGGCTGTATATTTTTATGTTATTCCATTCTCACTTAAATCCATCCGAACAGAGATCTGAAAAAAGTTTGAAATAATAGTGTCGAACATAATTCTCCAAAATAAATAGAATTTGAACAAATTCATCATACATAATTTTGTTCGACATGGACTTTCATTGAATAATGATTCCAATTCTCCATCTTTAAACTTATTAGTGCTTCTGGACGATCTGCGTCTCCAACATGATAAACATCTTCATTGAATTGTCTAAACCATCTTCTGTATTAGTTAAAATTATTAAAAAAAATGTAATGCTGCCGGCAAATGATTTTTTTCTGGCACACAGTTTTCCAGTTTCAATGCGATAAAAAAAAACTCCTGTATGCATCAGATCAATTTCAATGTTTTAACAGCCTGTCCAAAATACACTCTACAAAAAAATTAGAGAAAAAAAAAGTGCGAAGTCGAAATTTGTATGTGATTTTTGAAATTCTGGAACTTTGTAAAAAAACAATAGGGTTCCTTCAAAGCTTCAGCTTTCAATTCAAGTTTTGGAATAACCTACGAAATTTTTTTTCTTGATGTTTGCAGACGCAGTGAACAAAAACTATTGGGACGAAATCAATCATCGATTTCTTCCTGTTATTCCAAAGTCTTTGTGGACTAACATATTTTTTTGCTAACTTAGTCAATAATAAATCCCACAAGTAACGTTATCGTCCCTGCAGGACCTTTCAATACAGAGGTATTTGATGATGAGTAATTCAATAATTAATGATCACAACGCATATGCAATGGTATAGAAGGAATACTGGCGAATGGCAACTGTGTGTAATGTGCTAATTATAGATATGATAATCATGTGACATGTACACGATTAAAATTCGGCTCTGTTACAGCTAAAATGCTAATGAGCCTCAAATAAATAAATGGGACAAAAAAAACCAGTCTAAAGTCTGCTTCATTTTATTAACGAATTCATAATTTGTTTTTCATACAAATGTAGCATTTTCTTTACTCTTTCATAAAAAAAAAAATTAAAAAAATTATTCATTGCTGTTTCGAAGAAATTCTCGTACTTTTCCCGTAATACGGCACATTAGGTGGCGCACACCCTTTTCGTCCACCGTTTTGGCGATTTGATTCCACCAGTTCTTCATTTGAGTCATGTTCCTAACAAGTTTTCCCTTTGCCTTAAGCCTCCGCTTCGTGATTGCCCAGTATTTCTCTATCGGCCGGAACTGGGGGCAGTTTGGGGGGTTGAGGTCCTTCGGTATTACGCTGACCCCGTTCGTTGCGTACCATTCCATAACCGTTTTGCTGTAATGGCAGCTTGCGAGGTCCGGCCAAAACATTATTGGACGGTCGTGGGCACGGATAAACGGCAGAATCCGTTTCTGTAGGCACTCTTTTTTGTAGACTTCTGATGTCATTGTCTTGTCAGTGAGAAAGACTTTGGTTTTCTGTCCACAACTGCATATCCCCTGCCAAATCATGTACTTGCGGGCGAATTTATCCGTAAACACGAACTTAAATTTTGCAGGTACATCCCCCCGAGCCGTCGCCAAATAAAATTTTTGACCTGGGATTTGCCCAAAGTCCGCCTTCACGTAGGTCTCATCGTCCATCAGAATACATCCGTCGAACTTGCTCAGCACTTGGTCGTACAGCTTTCGAGCACGGATTCTGGCCACATTGTTCTGCTTCAGCGTCCGATTTGGCTGTTTGCTGGCTCGGAATGACCTTATTCCTTCCCGGAGACGAATTCGTCGCACCGTACTGTGAGCGGCCTGGAACTTATTGGCCAAATCGCGGTCTGAAGGATTGGGATTCCTCTTGACGGCCTTGATGACTTTCCCACGCAGTTTCCGGTCGACAGTTCCACTCCGACGCTTCGAATGCGGCTTCCGAGCCGTCGTCAATGTTTCCTTGTACTGCTTGATAACACGCCATACGGTATTTCTGGGCATTTTAAGCTGTTTAGCTAGCTTAGATGCCGACAACAATGGATTTTCAAGAAAACTGTGCACAATTTTATCTCTCCGTTCGGCTTCCATGGCGGTTGTTTACAAAATGCTATCGTTTGGTGTTATAACATAAATACATGGTGAAAGGTAATGAATTTCCCGACACGTGGGTGAAAAAAGTTTCCAAATCCGTCCACTAGGAGCGCCACAATGAGCAAAAGAATTTGTTCCAATATTAAATGAAGCAGACTTTAGAATTAAACTTTCCTTTTTTTGTTTGCAATTTAGTGGCGTTAATTGTTTACACAAAATATGTCGATTTGTAATGACAATCCGTAGGAATCTGTAAATAACAAAAAAAAAATCTGACCTCTCAACATGCTTACGATGTACGCTAAGGTGCCAATGAAAATGGTCATCTGAAATTTAAAAAAGATACCTCAAAAAAATATGTACATCACCTCGAAAAAGCACCCTATGTTAGCTCACGATTGTTTTTACACAAAGATGTAATGATAGTGGCGGGAGCGTATTGCGACAATCTTTTAGATTCTCACCTTTGCACATCCTCTCTCTACATAAATTAAGTTTATTGATTTTCTATTGAGCAATTTTATTGAACATTTTTGAAAAACATTTATTGAACAACATTGTGCCCCGATGCAAGGTCGACATTTTCCTGCTTGAATATTCACTTTGAATTTATTCATTGGAATGCAATACTCTGGCCCTAGTATCTGTTTGAAGTCAATGTCAACATGTGTTTCATCATTCATTCCTTAGAAACTATATGCAGGGTTGCCAACTATAATTTTAAAAAATCAGGAAGAATGAAAATAAAAATCAGGATAAATCAGGATAGCTCATATTGGGTTGTCCGAAAAGTTAATGTCGATTTTTGAGAAAACAAAAACATCATTTTCAATCAAGGCATTATAATTTAATTTTAAACCCATAGTTGCTTGGTTGCTTGGTAGTAGCTCATAATACAAAATCCATTCCAAATCCCACCAGAAACAGAGTATATCTTTCTTCGGGCGAAAACCGGATATGTGAAAGAATTAATAAGCATGGTACAAATCCTCGCATAAGCTGAAATGCTAGTGTTTCGTCTGACCTTTTGTTCGTTTATATTTTTTCCGAAAAACCTACAGCATCACTACAGTCAATTGCAGAGAAATCAATGTTTAACATTTCACAGAATTCATCATCGATGCTTTGGAATGAATGTTCACTCGACAAATGTGGAAAGCATATCAGCATATCAGCAGTGGAAGAGTTGTTGAGTTTTTCCTAATTTTTATGATATTAAGTAAGGTTATAGATATATTTACCATAGTCCATCATTAAAGTTGATTCTACTTTGAATCAGACGAACAAATTACATATAATATCTTTTTATATTGATTGTGGATTAAAAATTTTTCTCTTGAGTAATTTTACACATTGAAACGTATTCCTACATTAATAACTCTGGGGATACATTTCCATACACATTATCCTCGATAAAGTAATGTTGTTCCTCAAATTTAATCTCGTTGTAATTTCATAAATTAGTCAGATAATCTGGTTTCATGAAATTTTCTAGCACTGTTTTGAAAAGCCACAAAACAATTGAGGGTAGACATAAAGTTGAAGTACAGATTTTAGAAGTTAAGTACAGCTTTGCGTCTAGAGAATTTAACTTAATATAAGATATACACGAGTGCGAACATGTCCTGAAGCAAATAAAATCATCCGTCTCAAAAGCTTTAAAATGTTCGTATGTATGGGAGCAGACAACTCTTTCTTTTTTTTTCTTTTTTCATCTCTTTTGGGATTGCACCCAAAAAAAAGTCCAAACGATGTCAACGGGGATCGAAATGTAAATGCGTGATAATATTACACCCCATTATAAAATGAAGTTGGAAAGTGTTTTCTATGAGTAAGAAGGAGAGCTTAACGTGAATCTATATCTATCTCGGTCTGGACGTGTATGTGGCAAAGTACAGGCAAACCTTTTTTTGTGCGGGGGATAGGGACCACATGAAAAAAAATCGCATAAAAAAAATTGTGCAAAACTCCACCAGTAGCTTTAAAAACCATGTTCGGTACACATTTTGAAAAAAACTATTTTTGTGCGGTAGATAGGGACCGCATAAAAAAAGTTTTCCCCAAGAAAATAACTCAAATCCACGCCGTTCACCGTTCAATTTACTTTTGTTTCCCTGTTTAGTGATGGGACAGTTTGCCTTTTCGGATGCGCATGGCTGTTTTCCGCTTTTAGTTGCATGCCGAAACGATGATATCATGTCATGCAAAAACTTAGAAAAACTTAGAGCATTTGATGGGAGGAGGGGGATGATTTCTGTTGTCGATAATTGAGACGCAAATATGTTTTTTCGCACTGAAATGCATATAAACCATCGAAAAAAACAAAATGGACGATAACTTTGTCAAATATGCTTCTTTTCATATACTGCACAAAAAAAGCACAAAAAAACCCCACAAGAACAGAAAACCGCACAAAAAAAAAACAAAACATGTTTGAACAAAATTTATTTTGGGTGTACAAGTAATTTCTTAAATCCGTTATGTTTCCGTTCCGAGCAGAATACTTTTTTGAGCCAGAGTTTAGCAGTCAAGTGCTTAAGATCGATTCGTTCGATCTTAAGCACCAAAATCAAATCGCTATTTCCGCCGACACAAATAGGGTATTGATCGCCATTATGATGCTGACAAGAGCAAATAAATATTCAGCCCGAAGATTAGAATTTATTATTCTCTTGCAATGCAAACACAACTGGCAGAACGCAATTCGGGGAGCTGTGCCTGTTGAGATAATCAGTTACGAAAGCGCATGGAATATTCGAATGCTTGAATCTGTTTAAGGTCACAGCTCCACAGAAGCGCGCTTGGTTTGAGAACCGATCGCAAATCTTCAAATTTGGTACTTGTTGCGCATACCACAGGAATTGATTTTTGGTCCACCTCAGCAGAAATTCGTGAACGGTTTGCCGTTTTTGGCGGAGGCCTAATTTTCTCATTCTAAGGCAATAAAACAAGCCATAAAATTCATCAACTTGCGTCTAATTCGATTACAGCTCTGGAGGCAAACTTTGTGGCGCCTCCGAGATAGAGACAGGCGCTCAACGCGCGTCTGCTAATTTAAATTTGGACATCGCTTAACTAAGAGCTCGCTCCGAGCAAGGCAAGCAAATTAGAGTGTACACAAAGAACTGATTTGGTTGTTCGCTGCCTCAGGCATGAGTAATTGGTAAGGTAATATTCCCTAATTTCAATTTCATGTGAAAAATCTAGGGACGACATTAGACGGCGCTTCCCGGAGACTTGAATGTTCCATTGTCAAAAAGTATCATCGTTTCCCACTCCAGTTTTTGGTGGGAATATACAGTTTTCAAGTGTTCTGTATTGTATCGCTCATGATGATGATAATAAATTCTTCTCCATTTTTTTCTCGTAATGGAAAATTCCCACTAGAAGTCTCGGTATTTCGATCACTATGCATTTTAAACGCAATTTTGTTCGTACATGAAATACAAATATATGAGATATAATTAATCAACTTAACCAAATTTGTTCGCTCCACTTCATTCCCCAGCATGAATCAGCGAAATGCAATTAATAGCTTATCGGAATGAAACTAATTGACAACGTTGACTCCGAGGGCATCGTGAGGCCACAGTTTGTATTGATCTGCAAATGAAATTTCGTTTTTTTACACGCCCGAGGGTTGGATTGAAATTTAGAAATTCATTCTTATCGTTATGCGCTCAAATGGATAAAAACGTTATAGTTTGCTGGCGAAAGCAAAAAAAATAATCAGATACTATGTTCATGCGCACGAGAGTGTATGAGTTTTTGCGGCAAGTGTTCTCACGGATAGGATTTAATTACACAAATGGATGCTTACAGGGATGCTCCTCTTTATTGCACAGCAATGCAAAATCGATATTGTCACTAATGTGTTTAAATTTACTCGGCCATTCAATCGCCAATTAGGCTCCAAAACATATTATGAAAACACAAATTGAAGGCTTGGGAATAAACAACTACAAAATATTTCACTTCCAATAAACACATCAAACATCGCGGAGTGTGGAGTGTGGTGTGCGAAATTGCTTTTTGCATAAACGCACCGGTAACGATACCTCATACCATCATCGATCGGATGAGGCGCCAGCCTGGGAATGATATCAAAAACGGAAGCATTATTTGCACAATTCCCCATTTGGTTTGAACGGTGGAATCGTATGACACAAGTCGTATTATGAATCTGATTGATTTGCATATATCGATTGGATCCTAATTTTGCAATCTCTGTTGGTGACACTGATTCTAAAACATTCATCATGTTTCGGATGTTTACACCCAAACTAGCGATGGCAAAAAACATGTCATCTTTGGCACAAAAGATGCCATTTCCTGCGCATGAGAGTCAAATGCGCAAATAATGAGCTATTTTGAAAGCTTAATAATGGTTTGTATGTATGCGAGCAGACATCTCTTTCTGATTTCTTCTCTCTTTTCATTTGGGATTGTGCAAAAAAAAGTCCATACGACGTCAATGCGGATCGAACCAAGGCCGGCTGGAATGCAAAGTTACTTTACACGACCACGCTATCTATATAGCTGCCAGCGCTATTATAAAGGAGCGTGATAAAATTACACCTCATCATAAAATGAAGTTGGAAGGTGTTTTCTAAAACGATAAAGAAGAACATGAACGAGAATATATCTTTCTCTGTCTGGGTCGTGTATTTGGCAAACTATACGAAAAGCTTGTCACCTCCTTGCCCGGAAGCGCATGAGATGGAGACAAAAAAAATTATAAATTATTCGGGCGTCGCGAAGATCCTGGTCACTCGACCCAGGTGCCCTCTACGAGACGACCTCCAGGTCCGAAGTCTAGGGAACTGTTGATGATTTCCTACGTCATTCCACACAAAAGGGAAAACTGTGCGATACCATAAAAATGATGACAAGGGTTTTAAATGTACTTACAATATTTATTTGAAATTCATGTAAAGTGTGTCAGTGTATGTATGTCTGTGTAGTGTGTCTCCAATCGGGCTGGGCTGGGTATGTGGTCCTCTCTTCGATGAACGGAACGGAACGTGGCCAGGATGGAAGAAGGCTGATGTTAGCTGGTCTACTCAGCCATTGGGTGCGCGCGCAGCATGCCGGTTTTCAAAGTTTTCCTGCAAATAAGAGACCTCGTCTTTCTTCACTGGCTCCTTTTATATCCTCGAAATTGAGTGGCCAGCTTCCTTCTTGGGTTCCAGTTCTCTAGAGAGAGTAGAGAAGATGAAACTATACCCACTGACCACTACTGATTCTCTTCCCAGCTTGCCCCAGCTAAGGTATGTTCTGTTCTGTTGTTCTGTTGTGTAAGTGTGATGTATTTATATGGCAATCGACGGACTTCCTCAATCTGTCGCCAAGGAGCCTGGAAATCAGGTTACAAGCTTTCATATGCTTTCATTAAAATGTGTCTCCTGTTTCGCTCCCTCATATATATTATACAAATGATATACATGTATTGGGGAGTAGAACATTTTATGTTATCTTTCAGCTCATTTAATGTAATAAATCGGGATGCCAGAAAATGTGCTAAAAATTAACTTTGGGTGTAGAAGAGGAGATGGGGTCATGAAAATAGGCAAATTTTAAGCTATATTTTATATTTTATATTGCCATTTCCATTGAATCAATAAATGGAAAAATAAATATAATGAAATGATCACTGTGAGATTCAAATAACTATATAATGCAATTTATAATACAGAATATAATACAGAATTCAGAAAAATTTTCAAACTTCGTACACCCAAAATTAATGTTTAGCTCATGTTTTGTCATCCCGATTTAAAAATAACAGAAAATGTCATGAATCTCAAATATTGGTAAGCATTTGTATAATATATATAGTACAGCAATATAAGGTTAATACGAGCGAGCGAAACGAGAGACACATTACAAATAAGCACGCATTACTTTGCCAAATATGTACACGGCCCAGACCGAGATGGATATGAATCTCCTTGAGGCTCTTTTTACTTTTAGAAAACACTTTCCAACTTCATTTTATAATGAGGTGTAATAGTATCACGCATTTAGGCAACAGCATCATTAGCTATGTGGATAGCGTGGTTGTGTAAGGGTGGGTTTAGACTAGTGATATATTCATGTGAAGAAATATGATGAGATTTATAGAAATCGCATCAACCGTTTACACTAGCGTGAACTTCTATAATGAATATATTCATATTTTCGGTGAATTTATTCACCTGAAGTAGAACTGCATCCAACTTTAGTGATTTCTCACCAGTGAGAAATTCACAAGCGTTTACATATGCAGAATTTATTCATGTTATATATACCTCGAATAAGTGTATCATATTTATTCTCACCCGTTTACACCTATTTTCACGTGAATGAATCCATCTATAGCTATAGATCTCCCTAGTGTAAACCCGCCATAAAACAGCTTTGCATTCCAGCCGGTCTTGGTTCGATCCCGTTGGCGTCGTTTGGACTTTTTTTTTGGGTGCAATCCAAAAAGAGACGAAAAAAGCAAAAAAAAGAAAAGAAATATCTGCTTCCATACATACAAACATTTTAAAGCGTTGGGTGACATGATTTTATTTGCTCATTTGACGCTTCAAGGCACGAAAAGGCATGGTATGCCTTCTAGCAACGCTAGTTTGGGTGTAGGTTGCATAAGATTTATATGTTGTGCAGTAGTAAAAGTTGACGACCGAAAGGTACAGAAAACAATGACAGTTTTCGAATCGCAAACAAACAAAGACGTCAAAAAATGAATTGAAAATCGAATTGATTATGAACATACTCAACTTGCAAAAAAATGGATTCCATTTTCGTTATTGTTGATTGTAATCGTTTTTTTTTATTGTTTTGATGGCTATGGACTAGAGGGCGCTATATTTTTTAATTTTTTTTCTTGGAAGCTGAGATGCTTTTTTTTCTTTTTTGGGTTATGATTTTTCAAAGTTACCCGATGGTTAAAAAACATTTTTTCAATTCTTTATTAATGAAACTCTCAGCCTCCTGGGTTGGTTTGTCTCAGTTAAAAAAACAATGTTTTCCCCCTTTTTCCACTACAAAAAATCATAACTTTTGAACTACTGGACCGATTCAGATGATCGACATATCAAATTGAAGCTTATGAGTTATGAGTTTCGTTGAAAAAATATTACTTTTGCGAAAAATATGGGTTTTCGTTTTTGTTAAAAAAAGGTTTCTAGGTTAAAAAAAGGTCTTGGAAAGCTGAGGTTTTTTTACATAATATATCCAAAAATCAGAGATGTATTATTTTTCGTTTTTGAGTTATTATTTTGCAAATTTAAGATGTTTTAAGTCTTCGTTCAATATTACTACTCCAATCTTCTCGCAAATGTGGTATTTTCTAAAGATCACTATCTTCAATTTGATATGTCGATCATCTAAATTGGTTCAGTGGTTCGAAAGTTATGAATTTTTGAAAAAAGTCATTTTTGGAAAAAAAGAGAAAAAGAGATTTGAGACTTTTGAACATTAGACAATACGGGTCTAATGTTGACCGATAAAGAACAAAATGACCAAACATTTGATACGTGATTACTCACAAATGGGTGCATATTTTCTAGGCGTGTATTCAAAGCATGTTTTGTTTACTTGTCAACTGGTCACTTGTTTAAGTTTGCAAAGTTGTTTTCAATATGACGCGAATCGAATTGGAAACTAGAGATTTTGTTTTGCACATTTGGTGCACTGAGAATACAATCAAATCGCGTGAAGGACCAAACTTCATGCGGGGTGTGAAACGAATAATTGAGAAGTTTGACAATTAATGTTTCATGGAGGATCTGTCAATAGATGTACGTAAACCCGGTTCTAGGGATGCTAGATTGGACCAGAAAGTCGCGAATTAGCGGCCAGGAAATGCACGAAGGCCTCTGTGCAGAATTTATTTTTAGGTATCAAATCCAAAGTACGATTGTCCTACAGAAAACAGTGATCTGCGTGAACTCTACTGTATCAAAAATTTGAAAAACCTATTCGCAATCCTTTTTTCTAGTTTGAGATTACTTTGCGACACAATCCTTACATTGAAGCGAAACGGTTCTTGTTCGCCTTCACTGGTTGTTGCTCGAATTCTTAATAAATTTTCTGCTTGTCATCTGTTTGTGGTTCGTTGTAGGTTGTGTTAGATTATTTTTTATTGCTATTGAAAGCACTGTGTACGAGCTAATATGTCCGAAGTTCAGGCAGTTCGATAAATGAAAGGATACAATTAAGATTATTAGAACATAAGTAATGATTGTAAATTTTTATACCCTTGTTTGATATGCATTGTTCAACGTTATTATTCCATGCTGTGGTAATGAATGAATTTATGCAAAATGATAAATTCTTAGAGATCTCTACGGCACAACATAGAACACCAATACTTTTAATAGAAACCTTTTTAGGATTGCGCAATAGGAAAAGATCAAGTCGTCTTCGTGATTCATTCCCGTTCAATAACTAAAATATAGACAGCAGCACTCAGCTAAAACACGAGCAATCATTGGGCTGGAAATGGCAACATTGTGGCGTCACCCTCAACATATTCTTATTCAATCAATCGAAATAATTAGTCTACCATAGATGTTATTTTATGATGTAAAACGATTGGATTGTTCCAATTTTCAAAATGAAGGAATGGGAAATATAAAAAAAACTGACTTACGTAGGGTCGATACACTTTTCCGACAGTAACCAATCAGTTTTTTTTTGTTGACAGTGGGAAACGCTCAAACTCAAAGCATTCACAAACATTAATCTCAACACGCACACTCAAAGATATCTCACTCGAAAATCCCAAGCTATAAAATGTGACATTATCACGCCATAAAGTTCTTCTATTTTTGTTCCAGTGCTAAATAACGACGAAGTCACATTGAGCGATGGCCAACATGCGTATGTTATGCCACATTGTTGGAATGATTTTTTTTTATTCATAGTTAATTTTAACGTTCAGACACAGCGGTATAATGGGTGTAGTTCGATGATAAAAAAAAACATTTAAAAAAATGTCAGACAAATGTGGATATAAAATATGGCCATGTTTATTCATGTTATTTTACGTTAATTCTTATGCTTCCGAAACTCTAATGGATAGTGGAACACAATATGGGTTATTTGTAATATAAATCAAAATGACGATAGAGTAATGTGACATTTCATTTATATTTAAATTGACACAAGGTTTAACACACCAATCAAAATAACTAGTTTAAGTTGAGGCGTTTCGTTTTTCAAACTATTTCTTCAAACGATGAAATGACATTAGTTGTCCATGGGAGCAAATATGTTAATATGTAGCATGCACTGGACAGCTTTTCCACATAAAAAATACTCATTTTGTTATCTTTGCCGTATGGCATCATTTGACTTGCGTTATGTATTTTTCTATCAGCAACGACAGCAATAAAATTTCATCCACAAACACAGTTCGAAAACAAACTGAGATGAACGCGGAAACGTAGCTAGCTTTATGGAAGATCTAAAAAAATGAAAATATTCAGCATGTTAGCTGACGGTTCCTGCCGAACGAATGGTTCGTGCGTCGGTTGCTCCATAGCAATAATTTGCTGCTGCTGCTGTAATGTGACGCAAATTCATATTTGGTTTTAAATATATCTATATCAAAAGATGCAAATTAAAAGCGGATTTGAAGCGAGTCCGCGGAGTAGTAGAGGAAAAAAAAATGAAGGTGACAAGAAAGTGTTCTGTCAACTCGCTAGGGGAAGGGCATCGTTTTCAAATATATTGTATGGTTCCTGTAATACCAGTATATTATTGGTATGAATCTTAAAATTAACATTGTACCAAAGAAAATATACCAATGGTGCAAGATCACACGACCTTTTAGGCCAATTGTGAGCTCTATTTACGATATGGATGCTTCACTTGCCAAATCGATTAACTCCATTTTTTGAATATTATCAAATTTTAATATCAAAGCACTTAATTAGCTCCTAATTGTACAAATTCAAAACAAATTTCTTTAATAAAAAGTATTGACACCACTAAATGACAAAAACTTTTTAGCCATCGAATAATGAATCATTTATGTCAGAAGCCAATCTGATTAACTCCCTCCTATAATGTATTTATATCATAATGAAAATCTAGTTAACCCGCAGCACTACTTTTCTTCTTCTACGGAGACATCTGTTAGTTGTTCGTTTAATTTCGTTATTCGCGTTAAGGGCATTGAGCTTCGTACTACGAATTGGGGGAGTGAGCATGACAATATGGGTTTGCAAAAGGAATGAACCCACTCTTAAAATAAAAATTATTACCAAAAATTATTTTTCCCAAATCAAATTAGTACTTTATGTAAATGAAAATCTCTTTTGCCTGCAAGTGGTGAAAAAATGTCGTACAAAAATTGTGTCTAAAGATAATTTTATATTATAATGGTAAGTTTTGGTGGGAATATCTGAAAACTTATAGAAAATATTTCAAATTAGGGCCAGGACAAAGTACTTCAAGTAGTTAAATAACGCAGAAAAATCATACAAATTTAAGCAATTTAAAACTGCCTTCGGGCGACAAATCTTATAGAGAATAATTTGCCTCATAGGAACTAATGTCGTATCATGTTGTTGACACCATACCGCTGTCATCGCGAATCGCTTACAAAATAAAAGACGAGAAAAATAGTTGTATTCGAGCTGCTACAAGAGCAAATACTTATAAATTTAAAATTTAGTGTGAATTGGAAAAAAACGAACCGTTATAATATTAAAATGGATGATGTTAATAACAATTATTTGAGTAGAGAAAATAATGAATCGGATGATCGGATGAATCGGATTGCTGGCAGAAAGTTTTTGTATTTATTCGGATTTGTCATCTAATCACAGCAATGAAAGAATCGCAGCAAAAATTCGACTGGACGAGAAAGAATCCGTAATCCTGATAAATGGGACCGAAATGTCCAAAAGCATAACATAATGAATGGTGTAAGATACAGAAATAAAAGTGGACGTTTAATATCTGATAAAACAAAGAATATTCAAAGACTGAATTTGAATTAATAAATGGCTTTCACTTGCCAAATCGATCAACTCCCCTAATCACGAAAAAAATGTAGTAATAATAACAAATACTTCAAGTTTATTCCATCTTATACTTTATTTATGTCGTTAGATCAAATATGCGCTTGTAATAATACATTCTACAGCGTATTTTCGAATTTGTAATTTGAATAGAATTTACAAAAACAACATACAATATTTTATCATTTTTCCCGGCTTCTTGTTTTATGGAGTTAATCGATTTGGAAACTGAAGCATCCATATGTCGAATTATTGCAATAAATCCATCGTAAGTATGGATATAATCAATTTTCATAAAGAAATATAGCGTCATTTTTGTGACCCTCAGCATTTTAGAAAAAAAAACTGCCCGATGATTCTACCATGAAAAGGCACACCAAACTGTGAGTGTTGTGGATACAAGGGGATTGGTGAATGCCGTGTGAATTTGATTCACACCAGTAACGGAAATTTTGTTTATTGCAATAGTAAATCTCCATCCAAGTATACCAAGTATAGTATACCCAAGCATATTTTTTTGTGGTAACAGCACGAAGGAACAATAAGTTTCACTATTTGGTACTTCGACAAATACATAAACCACTTTAGTCGAGTTTCTGTAACATCTCCCATAAACATAATTTTAATAACATACAGTAGAATCCCGATTATCCGCGGAATAGTCTGGCAACGTCACCTTGCATAACGAACATCGCGGACAACGCAATAAAGGACTAAAATGAAGTACAAACGCAAAAAAAGATGTGTCAGCATGTTTTATCAATACAGCAATCATTCAAACATCCATCTGTATGGTCGTGTATACCAGAGGACAGCTAATGTGAGAGCCATGACCAAAACAAGAGATCATGAGCCTACACCCAAACTAGCGTTGGGTGGAAACATTTCATCTTTGGCAGAAATGATGCCATTTCGTGTGCTGGAGCGTCAAATGCGCAAATAATAAGCTGTTTTGAAAGCTTAAAAATGGTTTGTATGTATGCGAGCAGACATCTCTTTCTGTTTTCTTTTCTCATTTCATTTGGGATTGTGCCAAAAAAAAAGTCCATTCGACGTCAATGGGGATTGAACCAAGGCCGGCTGGAATGCAAAGCTATTTTACACGACCACGCTATCCATATAGCTGAAAGCGCTGTTATTTTGAAGCGTGATAATATTACTACTTATCATCAAATGAAGTTGGAAAGTGTTTTCTAAGAGGATAAAGAAGAACATGAACGAGAATATGTCTTTCTCTGTCTGGGCCGTGTATTTGGCAAACTATACGAAAAGCTTTCATATGCTTTCATTTAAATGTGTCTCCTTTTTCGTTCGCTCATATTGGCTCTAGCATATATATTATACAAATGATATACATGTATTGGGGAATAAAACGTCTGTCATTTTTCAGCTCATTTAATGTAATAAATCGGGATGCCATAACTTGTGCTTAAAATTAACTTCGGGTGTACCGCTCACGGTTAATTGAAGTTCTACTGCATTGAATTCTAAAAAAATATTACGATTTTTTTGCTTCGCGCCTCTCACTCTGTGGAAGCATTTGATTGAATTTGATCTATTTTGTTTATTGAAATAAAAAATCTCCAAGCATTTCTTCACATTCGGTCCTCATCAGTGTTATCAAATGTTTGTACCAAAGAGTTTCATTCTTGAATTTTTTAAATCTTTGTTTCTCGCCGGTTATAATTTCGAAGTCCTACTCCTACTCTGAGTTCAATTTTGTGAAAAAAATGGCATCGAAAAACGGGTTTATACCAACAAATTCACAAATTTATCAGTGTTTCTGAACACAACAATGTACGCTATTTAATATATGTGAGTAATGTTCGTGAACGATACAAAAAATCTAGCTCACTTGTAGTATATGTCAAATCACGTTGAACTCAAACATCGATACATGCATACGTGATGCATGAGAGAGAAACGAATTCATTTTGGGGGGGAGTCACTTCAATATGCATTGAAGTCCATTGGACGGGGAGGAATGAAATGAGATAGTCGAGTCGTAGAGTGAGATAGCAACTAAACGCACGAATGAATGCTTAGTCATGTTGACGGATAAACTGATGGAAGATGCCAAAACTCACAAGCCATTAAAACTTTTCAGGGTCCCCGGAACTTTATACTAAAGAGTTATTTATGGAATTTCGACGTATTCGCAAATAATATCCGAAATGATAAACCAAAAAAAAAAGCGTGGTCCTACGTCCTAAGCGGTCGTGTCTCGGATACAACCCCTCGAATTTTTTTGTAAGTTAACTTTATTTCCAGATGTAACATTTAGTTGTTATAGTAGGTTAATCTTGTGTGGTGTGCAAATTAAATCGCTAAAAAGCGTGTCAGTGCTAATAGTTAAGGATAGGTGGCTGCACTATTCTTCACAGACATCGTCGAGTCGGGACGAAAGATTTGGTTCGCCCACAGCAGCGAGAATCAAATAGATTTCGACACAGTGAGTTAGCTGAATAAAAGCTTTCTCCAAGCAATGACGTCAGTAGCAGGGTTTCACCTTTCGAAGCAAACTTGAAACGATTCCGTGAGTCCGTTCCAATCACATTCTATTGTGGAAGGAAAAATTTCTCCATTACTCGAGAATTAATCAAGCAAATGAAACCAAATTCGGCATGTGGAGGCTTTAGGGTGCAATAAATGTTTCTATGATGGTTAGACACTCCTACCCACTTTCTAAGGGGGTGCTGCCATACAAATGAAACACAAATTTCTGCATAATTCGAGAATTAATCAAGAAAATGAAACCAAATTTGGCTTGTTGAGGTTTAGGGTGCAATGAATGTTTTTACGGTGGTCAGACACTCCACCCTCCTCTCTAAGGGGAACTGCCATACAAATGAAAGACTAATTTCTGTATAACTTGAAAACTAATCAAGTATATGAAGCCAAATTTGGAATGCGAAGGTTTTAGGGGACACGAAACGTTTCTATGGTGAATAGACACTTCTTCCCTCTCTCTGAGAGGAGGTGGGAGATTGTCATACAAATGAAGCATACATTTCTGCATAATTCAAGAACTAATTAAAAACGGAACCAAATTTGGCATGTGGAAGTTCTAGGGGGAAAGAAACATTTCTAAGGTGGTTCAACACCTTCTGCCATAGAAATGAAACACAAATTTCTGCATAACTCGTAAATTAAACAAGAAAATGGAGCTTAATTTAGCCCGTGAAGGTTATGGGGGCACGAAACGTTTCTATTATGAATACACTCCTCCCCCCTCTCTAAGGGGGGCTGCCATACTAAGGAAATACAAACTTCTGCATAACTCGAGAACTAATCAAGCACAATTTGGGATGTGAGGTTTTTTTGGTATAAGAAATGTTTCTATGATGGTATGACACCCCTCCCTCCTCTGGAATGTAGAGGAGGTCCCATGAAAAAGTCTCACGTAGTAGTAAAAAACGTGAATGTTTGAAGGTATTGATAACAAAAAACAAATTTTGGGCGGGACGAAGTTTGACGGGTCAGCTAGTATGCTTATATTAGTTACCTTTATTATCATATTGTATACTGTCAGTCACCGGTGACCGACGTGGCAGTCAACGTGCTAAAGATTTAAGGCTAAATAATTCAATTTGATGTTTGGAAATAAATATGTAAAATGTTGTGTGTTTTTTTTTGTCGTAATCCGTCTTCCGCTTAGCCCACGGCTACATCTTCCATCAGTTTCTCCGTCAACATGACTAAACATTAATTCTTGCGTTTAGTTGCTATCTCACTCTACGACTCGACTATCTCATTTCATTCTTCCCCATCGAATGGACTTCAATGCATATGGTGAGCTAGATTTTTTCGCATCGTACACGAAAATTCCTCACACATATTAAATAGCGTACATTGTTATGTTGAGAAACACTGACAATTTTGCACGCCAATTACACTGAACGCTATTGCATGCTATTCACTAACACTAACGCGAGGACCTCCATAGCATACCTGGTAACATTCTAAGTTCGTTGGTTTGAGTTCACGGTGGGTAGACAATAAACCGTCATTTAATGACTTTTATAACAACTTTTTCTGCCATACAAATGAAACACAAATTTCTGCATTACTCGAGAATCAATCAGGCAAATGAAACCAAATTAAGCATATGGAGGTTTAAGGGTGCAATAAATGTTTTACGGTGGTTAGCAGGGTTAGTTATTTTCGAAGCTACCCTTAGAAAAATCCTCGGTCGAAAACTACTAAATACATTTGGTAATGCAAAATTAGTAGAATGTACAAATTTTTTGTACATATTGTCAACAAACCCGCATCCCTACCAGAAATTAGTATATTTTACTCGATAACATTAGTAAGCTTGGATATTGTCATATCTGAAAATTGGTGAGAAAAGCGCGTATTAACCATTTTCATTGTTCCCATAAGGCAATACGGAGGTATAATAAGGATATAACTCTGATACGTGCATTTTCGGCGAGAAAATGTAGCCGATATTGGGCTTCCGAATCATGGTTCTGCTTGACATATATGTTTATTAGTACGGTCGAAAATGACTATAGATTGGTAGTATTTACCAAAAAATTCGTTATATTTACTAATTATTTCTCTCAGTGTAATAAATGTGATTGAATTTTATTCATACAACTCTCACTTCCACTACAGTCATTTTCGGTGGATTAATTTCAGTGTATCGGGGTGAAGTGGAAACGAAATATTCTCTACGCATACAGTAACATTGATTCTTTTGTTTCGTTCCTTTCCTCTTTCGTTCTCTTACAAGTATAAAAGCAGAAGCTTTCACTGACGATTAAAACTGCTTGAACGGGTTATATTTATTTTCATTTCGCATGTTAGAGGATGCTTGCTGCTTTCAAACGTAAGTTTTATTTTACCAAAATGGATCGTCGCGGACCGTGTTCAAAATTCTTCAATCACTTGTAAATAACATGTTTCTCTGTTATTTGGAATACATGTTTGTTACAGAAAATATAATAAAATGAAAGACGGCACAGATCGGACTATTTCTTTCTCAAGTTTTTCACCCTCTCTAAAGCCGGGTTCAGACGGTGCGAGTAAGCATACGAGTCGGTCTAGTCAGTTACTGCAGTGCAGCTACTCACACCGTGTGAACACATCATGCCAGTTATTGTCATGTGTGATCCGGCGTGCGAGCTACTTCAAAGTTTTTTGAATTTACTCGCACTTGCATGCTTCACAACGTCAAAAACAGAATTTAGCGTTCGAATCAGTGATGCCAAATGTAATGAAATGTCTCTATTTTTAAGATATTTGAAAATATGTGAAGATATTTATAGACTTGAAAATTATTGGAAAAACAAATAAAACCCTCATAGTTTCTAAACGAAATAATTGTTATTTCGTTTTGCACGCTGGCGGGGCACGCTTTCTTTTTGAGATAGTTTTCTTGAGAATCTCTAATATAGAATCATTATCAGATCACAACTTACAAAAAAAAGTATTGTTCTAAGAAACAGAATACATATTCGATTTAAAAAAGTACATTTTCATTCATTATTAAAATTTTTGAAGCGTATTTATTGCACCTGCAAATCGACTATCATTTTCATTTCACAAAATAAATAAAATTAAAAAAAAAAATCTTTTAGACTACCATTTATAACATCACATCCTTTCGGAATTATCTGAGCTATGGATGTTTTCGAGATTCTAAAAAATATCGACAACAATCCCAACGATATTCCAAAACAAAGGCACATCAATGTCATTTCTAATTTAACTCTTGCAGGTACAGCATCCCTCATGACTGTATCTTGGCGTTGTATTCGTGGAGCAATTAAATCCAACAGTTTTTTCACTTGTTCAGGTGTTATTATCAACACTGCTCTGTAATCTCGGGGATCCTCATCGTAGAGTTCCTTCAATATTGTATTTGTTGCTCCTTTTCTTTGCATCTAATTCCTGGCCCGAATCCTTTTCTCTTTCTGCTTTTTCGGATAGTACCTTCAGTTCAAAGAAATTCAGCACAAAGTATGTATTTTTAAACACGATCAGCGTTTGTTTTGCTATAAAATTGTGTGATGATACATTCAACTGAAAACCTAAGATGAAAACTGCCAATAAAGAAGTCGATTTTGGACCAATCATTTGACAAATTCGGACCTGATTGCTGTTTCTGACTATTTGATGGACATTTGAAAAGTCGCCTGGCATCCCTGGTAAACCCGTGCCGTAGTATCTAGTTTCTCGCCAGCAGCTCACACTGTGTGAACGGACAAGGCGAGTCAACCAATTGTCAAGCGAGTCCACCGGGTCAGTAGCTGCTCATTGTCAAGTCAGCTACTAGCAACGTATAAATGGGCCTTAAGGGTGAAAAGAATAGTCCGATTTGAGCTGTCTTCATTTTATTATATTTCCTGTATCAAACATGTATTCCATGTTACGAAGAAGCATGTTATTTGCAAGTACGCTGGATTCTTTTTTATGCGTTTTTTGCATGATATTTTTTACGCTATTCGCTCAAAATTACGCGATTTTTTATGCGATTTGCTTGAAATTACGCGATTTTTTTTACACGATTTGCTCGAAATTACGCGATTTTCGACTAGGTCTGCGCTTTCAGCGTGCCCACGCAGAATTGTGAGCGCACGCACAAACGCATACACAACGCCGGAAGCACGCGCACGCACATACCATTGGGTGCACAAACACGCACACACACACGTAAACATGCACAAAAACGCGAGCGTACACAAATATACAAATGGACGCACAGGTGCGTACAAACGCATATAAACGCGCACAAACGTGCACACGCCCAGACGCACGCGCGGAAAGAATCGAGCACGCACGTGCACACACGCACACAAATACGCACAAATACGTGCACGCGTACGCACACACACCCACACATGCCCATGCACAAAAAAACGCGCACACCTGCACACAAGCAAGAAAAAAACACGCGTAAACGCACGTACACACGCGCACACAAACACGCACAAATGCGCGCAAACACGCCTACACATGCCTGCGCATAAAAAAAGCGCACACCTGCATGCAAGCAAAACAAACACGCACAAATGCACGCGCACACACGCACACAAACACCAAAAAAACGCGCGAACATACACAAACACCCACACAAATACACGTGCACGCACACAAACAAGCACAAACACAAACATCGGGCTGTCGAATACTCGGCTATCCGGACTCGAAGCTGATCGGTATCCAGTATCTGACCAAACCACTATCCGTTTCATCACTAATTTCACACTGACAACTAGCGCCGGTAAATAATTACTCCTGCAGGCATACTACACAACACTCACTGCACCGTTTTCATTAGTTTCAGTGAATAAGTTTCGAATGCAACAAGGAAACATTCATTTCTATACAAACTGCCAGAATACATGGATGCTTCAAATTAATTTCTAAGTGACGATTTCTAACGTCGCTTTTGTTTGCAGAATGAAAGGAATCAACGTGAAATGAAAGGAATACGTACGAAAGAGACGAGATATTTTTCTTATTGTGCGTGAAAAGAGAATAGATATATTTATAGCCTGCATGGTTCTGGTTCTGTTCTGAGAAGCGATAGACACATTATTGAGTGACGATGTGCTAATTGAAGTGAAATTGTCAGGCCCTGGTGGTTAGACACTCCACCCCCCTATCTAAGGGGGAGCTGCCATACAAATGAAACATAAATTTCTATATTACTCGAGAATTAATCCAATAAATGAAACGAAATTTGACATGTCTTAGAGTGGCTGCCATACAAATGTAACACAAACTTCTCCATTACTCGAGAATTAATCAAGCAAATGAAACCAAATTTAGCATATGGAGGGTTTAGGGTGCAATAAATATTTTTACGGTGGTTAGACACTTCACCCCCCTCTCTAAGGGGGAGCTGCCATACAAATGAAACATAAATTTCTACATTACTCGAGAATTAATCAAGCAAATGAAACGAAATTTGGCATGTGGAGGTTTTATGGTGCAATGAATGATTCTATGGTGATTAGATACTCGGACGCTTAAGGTATATGATGCAGAAAACAGATCCAAACTTTATGCACAAGTATTATTTGGTTGATATTCTTAATAAATTAGTTCAATATGCTTTTAAGCTTTCTACTTTGGTACCTATTTGATTGAAAACATAAAAAAATCATCGAATAAAATGCTTTTCAAATGAAGCGAATAAGAATCAAACTTCGGACACTAAATCAAATTGCGGGCAGATTGAACTCAAATTTCGGAAACTTTATTTTGTAATTTTCTGGACGAAAATTACATTACACTTGATTATATGTTATAGTCAACTGCGAAACACTTACCAAGCAATCACAGTAAACTGTTAACGATGATGAGAACTGATGAAAAACGGGAGAAATTTAAATATTCATGAACGGGTAAATTATACGTGGTCACGCTAAGAAAACGTCAAACACAAAGGATAATAAGTAGTGTTGTAAGATTTCAGCCGATTATGTTATAATTTAAATGTAGTTCTCATGTGAAATGGTAGTGAAACCAAAGGATTACTCTAAGGAAGCAATTGTGATCTTAATTTGCTAGTTATATCATCAGTGCATCAGGTTCAAGATTTTAGAACAAAGTGTCCGAAATATGATGTTGTCCGAAATATGATTCAGAACGGTATTCTACAATTACATATTGACATTACATAATGGACTAAAAACATTTTTTTTATCCCTTTTATTTATTTTAGGCTCATTAGCATTTTAGCTGTAACAGAGTCGATTTTTTTAATCGTGTACATGTCACATGGTTATCATATCTATAATTAGCACATTACACAGTTGCCATTTTTCGGCGTTAGAGTATTCCCTTCTATACCATTGCAAATGGTACACATTTACACATTTACACATTTACATTTAGGCGTAAGAGTTTTCCTTCTGTTCTTCCATTACCCAGTTAGATCGGACAGCAGAGACAGTTGATTGATCATTGTTGAGTTATTTATAAAACAGCAGCCCGATGTGCCTTGCAAAGCAGAGCAGTTGTATGGATGAATCGATTTTATTTCGAACGTAGATCGATCTCCATAGCTGATGATTGTTGCATGGACGTAGTTATTCTGTAACAACACAAAGATGGTCAACGAGGGCCCTGAGTTTCGAACTCACGAGGACTAACAACATTTGATGTTTGCGGTAACGAAATTGATTATCGTTCGAAAGTGGAAATGGATTTTAATGTGATAAAACGCACTCCTATATCGTCTTCTATCTATATAAATAAAAATGGATCGCCGAATGTGTTGATAAGAGCAAAACTCGAGAAAAGAATTGTCCGAATCAGGGCTGTTTTCATTCTATCATATTTTCTGTATCAAACATTAATTCCATGCACGGAGAAACATATTATTTGCAAGTGGATGGAAAATAT
Organism: Toxorhynchites rutilus septentrionalis; assembly: GCF_029784135.1. Lineage (NCBI taxonomy): Eukaryota > Metazoa > Arthropoda > Insecta > Diptera > Culicidae > Toxorhynchites > Toxorhynchites rutilus. The sequence goes on from NC_073746.1 coordinate 75,822,920, forward strand.
TGCACCAGAATTGTGACTGAAAATAATCTGATATTATAATGTCGAGTTTTGGTAGAAGTACTGAAATTTTATGATAAAAAAATAATTTTAAAGGGTAGATTAGAAGATCAATCAATAAACAGCTCTGCGATTGGACCAATGAACGTGCGCTTAGTAAAAAAACGTGGATGTGATAACGAAAAATAAATTTTGACGAAGTTTGCGGTTATAATGAACTCATTCATGAGTATCGATCGTATTTTATTCCCACATATATTCACTGAGGTATTATTTCCTCACTTCCAATAATCCATTGTAGGGAAATTATTTGTAGATTCCATTCCACATCGATGGGGTTACTTGTAAAACAATCACTCCATTCAGCGTCCCACGGAGAAATGTTGATTGAAATTTAATCAAACCCCCCCCCCACGCAAAAAAATTGCGTTTTTCGCTGTCGGTTTCCGGACTTCATTTATTCCGTTGTTACACGAGGTTGTCGGGAATCATCAACGGGCATGGCGCACGCGAAAATTCCAATTGTCTTACGATGGATAGATTAATCCCGACTGAGAGGGGCTTCAATCCTAGCAGCCAGTCTTAGTCTGAAGTCGATGAAATGCCAATCGGAGTTTGAGCATAGTGTTCATAGAAGAGCGGTTGTTTCGTATTGAATAGAATTTGTATGTGTTGTGAATAATTTTGATTCTCCGGTACATGGGAACAGAAATAGAAATCATCGAGCATAAAATTAGGATTTATTGTAGCTCCTCTCGAAGCGAGTGGATAATCCTAGTATAATACCACACTGAAACGAGAATTTTCGACAAATGAAATGCCCTAATCCAAGAGCGAGCAAGTGGGGCTCAGCTCCTACAATTCGTCTTCAACTCAGGAGCTCTGTGAAAAATTGCATATGGATCCATAGCCCCAAACAAACGAGTCCGATTGGCACTGGGGCAAATTTCCTTCCTGGAAAACAACTATCACCTACCAGGAGAGGAACAGGGCGATCTGGATGGGCAATATGAATTACAGCGGTGATCCAATTCCCCGTTGTGAGCTTGTTACTGCTTGTTACTGTTAGAGCATTTCAGAAGTTGGTACTTGATTCTACTCCCGCATTGGCCAGGGAAAACAATGATGGACTATTCAGTTCGCAAACTTCCAATGATATTCCGTTGGGATCGATATCGCATGATGTCTGGTAAGCTAATACAAGTTACTTTCCGGGTGCTTGGGTATATTATGAATACGCCAATGAGTGTATCTCCTATTCGCACAGCAGGATGAATTATTACAACGGATGATGTGCTGTCAGTAATAATGAGTTCAAAGCCGGGCTATGTTCATCGAAACACAATGTTTTACTCCGAATGAAGAACCTTTTTTGTGTAAAACTTTTTTTTCAATTCATAGAAATCCGTTGTCAGCATGTTACGATTCCGAGGAAATCTCTTAATGCAAAAAAGTATCATTAAACGGTTGAACTTCCCTCTCCTCGAGGCCAACTTTTTAATCCAAGCCACATCAACTGGTGTTACAGCTTACCAGCGATTCTTCTACCACGCGAATGCTCTTTCTCGGGCACAGCGAAACGTATTTATCGTTCCACTTGGCATTGTTTTTCACCGCTTCTTTGCTTGGTGGGCTCTTGTGAACTCTGTGAAGTATCTTTCTGCATTTGTAATGCGGTTTAACGCCCTCGTTCCGCCTCTTCCGCGTAGTTTTTGCCAGGGTGAGCTCACCACAGGCTCGATGCACCCACTGGAATCGTATCAAATCAGAACCACCGCCCTTTGCCGGAGCAGGAACTGGCGGTCTCATACCCTTGCAAGTATACTAATTCCGAATCGCGCTCTCCAGTGCCGACCGCGTGTTCATTTTCCCTCCAAAGAACGTGCAAACTACGTGAACGGGTAAGAAAGGAACAAAATTTCTCGTCCACTGCATTAGCCTGAATGGTTGAATGCGGGGGGAAAAGGGGAATATCTTCCACCACATTTAATCCAGAAGAGAATTAAGATTTTAAGACGAGAGAACGGTTTGTGTGCAAGCTTTTCCGAATCACCTGCGTTGGAGGGCGGCCAAATTGATTTATTTTCTCGCTGAACTTCTTCTACTGCCAAGGACTGGTGGACTAACCTGACTGAGCGATTTATTGCGGGCAATGGAAGGAGCAGTAGATTGCTGATTGAAGTTGGAATTCTTTAGTGAACAAGTACCATAAGTGCTAGTTGCTGTTGAAGGATCAGGCAGACAACCGTCAAAGTGAACGGAAAGTCTACAACCTGAAATTCATCCAAAAGTTGCCAGTCATGTTTCAGTGAACTCAGAAGATGCTATGGGATGGCTTTACGGGACGGCAATCGCCTCTTTTGTGACTTAATAAAACTGAAAGATTTACTGTTTACTTCTTACAAGCATTCCAAAGAAACTTTTGAATAGATGAAGCTGAGTGAAAGTCCGATATTACACAGAGGAGATTTTACATCTGTAGATTGAAACGGTTCGTTTTTTTTGCCACAGTGATTATGTTTTTCAAATTAATTATCAATTAGATAATCGACCATTTCAAACTTATGTGGGGGAAAGAGGCGGGACCTTCATTATAATTATTATTATAGGAAGGAGGAGTCAAATTCAATTTCACTCGAAATCTTAATTTTTTTTTTAAATATTCAGGTCGGCTTTTTACAAAATCTCGCTCAAAAAATCAAAGTTAGGGCTGGTTTACAGCATATGACTTCCAAATCAGTATTTCTCCAGTCACGATGAACGCCAGCAAAGTTTTGTCAAAACTTACGCTAGGGGGTTTTACACGGGGGATGGCATTTCGGTTCCCGGTGGAACTTTTGCCCTCTCAACGTAGGTATTACTTGCGTCATTTTTATTAGTAGTATTTAGTTGAGATTTCTATGCCGAAAAACACGCCTTGAACGTATTCTGGAGTGGCAAGCTCTAGAATACGCGTGACTACAGTGCAAGTCGGAAGAAATTTCTCTGACGTAAAATCCCCCGGCCAGAACGGGAATCGAATCCGAGCCCCCGGCATGATAATGTGTGACGCTAACCATTAGGCCACGGGAGCACGAGGATGCTATTTAAGAACATCTACTGTGTGATGAATGACGAAACATACACTAATGGGCGCAAAAAAAATCCACCCTTTTTGGAATCAAGGTGTTTCAATATTATAAGTAAAAAGTAGGTTATTAGTACGCCATTTTGCCATTTCCGTATCGTTAATTTATTTTTTAGAAAAACAAAAAAATTACTTTTGTTTCTAAATGAGTACTTTTAGGGTACGACATAAAACAAAATCCACATCATGGTTTATTTAAACAAAATAATAAAAACAAATAATTAATAGTTAATATGACCCCCTTTGGCCTCGATAACCAACTGACAATGTTTTGGCATACACTCCACGAGGTTCCGGAGGTGTTGGGGGTCCAGCTCTTCCCAGCGTCCCGTTCGTAACGTAAGTTTTGTCCACCTTGTTGTCCAAAATCGCCTAAATTGCATGAATTATCCAGAGAATTCATGTCGGGCCTTTGGGTGGCCACACCATTGGTTTGACCCGGGGCGATCGGAAAGAAGCTGCTGTTTTCTTCGCAATATGCTTCGGGTTTTTATCTTGCGGGAAAGTTTGATCTCATTTTTATCATGGATCCCTCCAGGTTCTCGCACAAAATGTCGAAGTAATCACCAACAGTCATAATACCGTCGACCTGCGCTAAGTTTCTCGACGCAGCCCACGAGAAACAGCCACACACAACGATGCTTCTCCCACCGTGCTTCATAGTCGATTGTAGATGCCGATCCTGGAGACCCTCGTCGCTCATCCGTCACACTCGTAGTCGCCTTTTCTTGTTAAACAGCACGAACTTGGACTCGTCCGACTGAATAATGCGCTTCCAGAACTCCAGCGGCTTGTTGACATTGTCCCTCGCCAACTGAAGTCGTTTTGTTTTATTGGTGTTGTCGATCATCGGTCGCTTTTTGGTGAAGTGTCGTCGAACGGTGCGATTAGAAATGTCCAGATCCAATCTTTCTTTAATCGTTCAAATGGACGTTCGTGGGTTTTACTTTACTTCCCAAATGATTAGCGTACCCGCACTTACATCAGTTTTACGTTTCGGTCCTCTTCCCGGTCGATCGGTCACGCTGCCGAGCATCTGATGCTTCCGAATGACCAACTGGACCGCATCACGCGCTTACCCCATACTTCTTAGCAATTCAGCGGCTTAGCGGCTTTTTATGAGCAAATACAAAATTAAAAATTGTTACATGCAATCAGCAATTAATTATTTTCATTGAGATTGAGAACAAACGTAGAACTCTCTGAGAGGGGGCATACTTACTTTACCACAAATTGAAATTATTATGATCGGCGACATATTTACGAATTTGAAGACTCAACAACTATTCGGATTTGTGAGGAAGTGTGTTGGGCTTTTATATATTCGAGGTATTCCCGCATGTTGCTTCATCAAAAAAGTGGTCGTTTTAACTATTTAGAAGAAGATCAAAATTATCTGATTGCAACCTTTTTATACCCAGGTCAGACAATTGAGGAGCTCTCGGAACGTAATCAGATAGAAAAAAAAATCATCAAAATCAAAATCATCACACAAAAATATCTTGAGACGAATCAACCGAGAATAAGCCGTCTTAAAAACCTGCTATTCGAAATGAAAGCGAAGAAGCTGGATAAAACGCTAATGATATGATTTAACCATTTTGATAACATTTTTGACATGTCAGAAATCACACCTTATTTTTAATCACGTGTGAATGCTATTATTTTATAATTCATCTAATTTTAATAAGATTTTTTTTCAGATATCCGGTATCCGACGAAATTTTTTTTGTCAAAAATCGACTCTATGGGACTAATTTGTTTTTTTTTGGAATACGAGGCAAAACGAATGGATTAGGGTACCAATGAAAATGGCCATCTCGATTTTTCATACAGGATTTACTGCGAAATGTTGATTTGCACGTTAAAACACCCTATGCAAAATATAAGCTCAATCGGGCTTTTTTTAATGTCGTAGGAATCAGCATTTTTAAGAAAGTTCAGTTTGAAAAATACTATTTCAATCATGATTTAATCGTTCTTTACATAATGGTGGAGATTTTCATCATAACATTGAATGCCCAAAAATATGAGTAAACAGGTTTTCTTCAAGTTGATCCTGTCCGAACCATGATTTATTTCACCAATAAAGAAAAAAATCATGCAAAGAAGGGTTAAACAAATTTGGACGAAAAATTGTGTTCAAGATACGACTGCATTGTTGACGTAGAACTACGCTGTTATTTTACATAAGTCGCATATTTATAACTTCGGCTATTATTTTATAATACTGTTAAATTTTAGAAATAACTGTTTAGTAGAATGGTATGGTAGCCCTGAAATGTGTTTTTTTATCGTAGTTGACGATAATTGATTGATGATTCATTCTTGCCCCCGCGGAACAATACACTAGCTGATCGTATGTCGCAATTTGTTTCATGTCAATGCAAAAAATGGGGATCAACATAGGGTAGGAGCCTGCCTGTTGGTCTCAAATGTTCCTATCTCACGCCTCCACGAAGATCATATGACGACATTTTTAGATCGGGCGTGAACTGGAAACACACACCTGGTCTTGGATCCGAGAACGGGTGTCGAAAGTGGCTAAGTGAGGGGGTGCGAGCGAGTCAGAGCGCTATATCTCTCCCGGGGAAGGCCTTCCGGGTCATGGTGGCCTTGCCAACCCGCTGTCTCCCGGGCAAAGGAGATACACCCAATAAAATGGAGCTACGATCACGAAGATTAATTAGAATGCGATCACCCGAGGAGGGTCCCCGAACTGGAGCTGGTCCTGGAACGGGTGTAAGAGCGAGCGGCCAGCGGCTGGAGGGCGATGTGCAAGAGCGGGCCACCAGCCGGGTTCAACCCGAAGAGCTACCGCCACACGGAAACAGCAGCCATCGACATCACCCAAGAAACGCTGCGCCTACGAGACGTGTTGCGACTGCCAGACGACAGTCGTCCACACTTGTGGGTACCACTAGGCGCCGGATCATGTGGACACACGAAATGAATGAATTCGTGATCCGCGCCTATTACATCTGCACTGCTTTGGAGACGGACATGAGCGGTCGCCCTCGAATACTAACAATGTTCGAGGAAGCGTATCCAGAGTTCGTCGGGAGGCTTCATCAGAACGCGATGAACGCGAGGCGTAGAGCGATAGTACGCAACAACATGCTCTCCCAAACGCAAATCGACGAGATCAAGCAGCAGGTGCAGAGAGAAATAAGCTCCAGGAACAACAGAGCAAGCGATGTGTCGAGACGAAGTTCAGTACGGCTGAGCAATTCATTCGCGAGTGGGGCACGCGAATCAGCACCAGTGGAGGCCACAGTACAACAACCCCCTGAGCCGGAAGACCCACAGCCAGATCAACAACTACTACGCGATCTGGTCTTCCACTACGACGAGGCGATCTCACAGTTCCGCGACACAGACCCATTGTCGCGCCCCAGGATCCCGAAGTTGCAGCATTCCCGTAGGCTGACAAGTGCAGTAAAGCTCATGAACGAGCACGTTCTTCCGCTGCACTTGGTTGATGCTGAGAACATGGAGGAGCTGCAACTGAAAGTTTACTGTGCTGCTGTGGCGACCGCCAAAAGTTTAGGATACCGTATTAGGCCAAGAGGCGGACTGCTCCAACATCTCCGTGAAAGGCGTGAGCCTCCATGGCGAAGGAGATTGGAGCAACGGATCCTAAACAAGCGCGCCGCAATTGGAAGACTGATGGCGTACAAAAGAGGCAGCAGATCGGCGAAATTATGTCGCCAAGTTGCTGTGATCGTGCGGCCTACTGAACTTCGCCAGCTGGGAGCTCACCAGCTGACGGAAAAACTCGACACACTGGTACAGCAATTGAGCGTCCTTACAAAACGGCTGAAACGTTACTCTGACTCTGCAAAGCGCCAGGAACAAAATCGGATGTTCAGAGATAACGAGAAAGCGTTCTACGACCACTTTAGCGACGAGAAGCCCGACTACCGCGAAGGTTTGCCAGATATTAGCGATGTGACGAACTTCTGGGCTGGTATTTGGGAGACCCCAGTAGAACATCGCGACGGGCAAATGTGGTTAAGACGGGAGGAGGAGAGTTGTGGTGAAATTGGAGAGATGCCAGCTATCATCGTCGGAGAGAACGATGTCCGCGAAGCCTCGCGGTACCTGAGGAACTGGGCAGCACCGGGCCCCGATGGTGTCCAGAACTTTTGGCACAAGAAGCTGACCGTCGCACATCCAAAGATAGCTGAGTGCTTCAACATGGTGCTACGTGACCCACACAATCTCCCTGAATTCGCCACCCGTGGCGTCACATTCCTCCTCCCGAAAGACAGCAACACATTGAACCCATCAAAGTACAGACCGATAACGTGCCTATCGAGTCTGTACAAAATACTGAGCAGCATCATTACCGCCAAAGTTTCTGATCACTGCGAACAACATCACATCATCGCAGAAGAGCAGAAAAGATGCAGAAAAAATACGCATGGCTGCAAAGACCAGGCCATCATCGACGCAGCCATAGTCGGCCAGGCGGTTTATAACCAGCGGAACCTAAGCATGGCCTATATCGATTACAGGAAGGCTTATGACTCCATACCTCACTCGTTTCTCGTCCGGGTATTGGAGCTCTACAAAATTGATCCCGTCGTCGTTAGGTTCCTGCAGCATGCGATGAGGCAGCGATGAGTACGTCTCTGCACCTCAGTGATGGGGAAAATGTGTTGCAGTCTAGAACGCTGCAGATAAAGAGGGGGATATTCCAAGGCGACTCTTTCAGCCCGCTTTGGTTTTGTCTGGCACTGAACCCCCTCAGTAGGACGCTCAATAGAAACGGTCATGGCTATAAAATAAGGTATGGTGACGGCGCCCACGAAGAAGTGACCCATACCTTTTACATGGATGATCTCAAGGTCTACGCTGATTCACGTCAGCGTCTAGGTGTAGCTATCCGGGTTGTCGAAGAAATAATCAGGGACATCTGTATGGAGTTCGGCCTCGACAAGTGTCGCTGTGTCCACCTGCTGAAAGGACAACTTACCGAATCCGGAGGCTACGAGGTCTATGACGGCGAGTTTATAAGAGACATGGTTCGTGGCGAATCCTATAAATATCTTGGATTCCGACAGCTCACCGGGATTCGCCACTCCGACATCAAGACGGAGCTGCGAGACAAGTTCTTGAGTCGAGTGAACTGTGTCCTGAGGACTTTCCTCAACGCGGGGAACAAGGTACGCGCGATCAACACATTCGCGGTTCCCCTGCTGACCTTCAGTTTTGATGTAGTCAAATGGAGCAAAACTGACCTAGAGGACCTTGAGAGGAGGATGAGGAAAGCATTCAAAGAGGCCGGAATGCACCATCCTCAATCGGCACTGGAGAGAGTTTCACTACCACGCAAAGAAGGGGGACTTGGAATCGTCGACATTTCTGCACTGTGTGTTGCCCAGGTACGACAACTGCGCGAGTACTTCGCAGAACGCGCCAACCAAAACGCGCTATACCGGGCTGTCTGCGCCGCTGACAGAGGATACAGCGCTCTGCACTTGGCGCAAGCGGAGTACCAACTAAACTGCAATCTGCAGACAGTGGAGGAGAAGATTGCAGCTTGGAAGCAGAAGGCAGTGCATGGTGCCCACCCCCATCAACTGGACCGGCCACACGTCGACAAGGCCGCATCTAATCTGTGGCTAACGCGTGGTGAACTCTCTTCAGTAGTAGAAGCCGACATGATAGCCATCCAGGACAGGATAATGCCGACGAGAAACTGCAGGCGGTACGTCTGGCATCAAGACGTTGATGACATTTGCCGGATGTGCCATCAACCAGGTGAAAACATAGAGCACATTATGGGAGGCTGTCCCGTTTTGGCCAACGCAGCCTACACCGAGCGCCACAACAACGTGGCCCGTATTGTTCATCGACAACTGGCGCTCCAATGTGCTCTGCTGGAAGACAACGAACTAAACTACTGGTACCTGCCTGCACCTGTCCTGGAAAATGACCGTTTCAAGCTGTACTGGGATCGCACTGTTCTGACCGACCTCTCGATCCACCACAACCGCCCAGATATAATGGTTTACGACAAGAGCGACCGCAAAGTCACCATCATCGATGTCGCTATTCCACTGAACCAGAATCTGGAGGAGACCCACGGTCGCAAAATCTGCAAGTACCGACCATTAGCCGTGGAGCTCAAGGAACTGTGGGGGCTAAGGGAGGTCCCAAGAATTGTTCCAGTCGTTCTCTCTGAAACTGGAATTATCCCGAAGACACTTCTGGAAGCGCTAAAGGTGTTGAACATCGAGAAGGAATTGGCCGGCATCCAAAAGTCGGTCATCCTTAGCACTTGCGCGATTGTCCGACAATTCCTCGGTCAGGACTAAACAGCACGAGCATGCAGATACGTGCATTCCGCAGAGCCTAGTCCCCCTTTGGCATTCAGAAGCCCGGGGGCAGGTGAAAATTCTGGCTAGGTTCGCCTAGTTAAGAAATGAGATAAGTCTGAAAAAAAAAAAAAAAATCAAGGGGGTCTCCGTAGCCACATTGGTTGCGCGTTCGCTTAGTAAGCGATCGATCGTGAGTTCAAAACTCAGGGCCCTCATTGACCATCTTTGTGTTGTTACAGAATAGCTACGTCCACGCAACAATCATCAGCGATGGAGATCGATCCACGGTGAAAATAAGATCGATTCATCCATACAACTGCTCTGCTCTGCAAGACACATCGGGCTGCTGTTCTATAAATAACTCAACAATGATCAATCAACTGTCTCCGCTGTCCGGTGGTCCAACTGGATAATGGAAGAACAGAAAGAATACTCTTACGCCTAAATGGCTACTGTGTGAATGTACCATATGTAATCGTATAGAAGGAATACTGGCGAATGGCAACTGTGTAATGTGCTAATTATAGATATATGATAACCATGTGACATGTACACGATTAAAATTCGGCTCTGTTACAGCTAAAATGCTAATGAGCCTTAAATAAATAAATGGGATAAAAAAAAATGCATGAAAAATTTACCTCGATCGCTATTCCGGTGGCATTTTTCACAGTTAACATAGACTCGGCTACAGTCGATTGTATACTTGTTGCACCAGCACCATTATTTCACGTCTCATAAGTACATCAACATATCTTTGGAACCGCATGGAAAGAACAACAATGACAATACTTGCATGTATCGAATATCATGCTACATGTTATTAGTATTGTCTCTGTGGAATCGCACCTCTAGACATCGTTCGTACAACGTGAACCAAGCCCCAAACAAGCGTTCGCCATAGCATGCATACAGAGCCATATATTGTTGACTTAAAGCTACTAGAATAAACACTTCTCATCATTTAGCATTATTCTCAAAAGAAACGCTTCTGTTAATATTACTGGCCTCGAAAAATGTGGATTACTTTCTCATGCTCAAGATAAGCGCAGCTGTCATCCTTAGTGGAAAATTTTCAGAATGACATTTACTTTCTTGGTGACTAAACAAACGAAATAAACTCTTTCTGTTAATCTCAACAACCTCGAAAAGAGTAGCATTGCTTCAAGATTAGCGCAAATTCAATCTCCCCTATCTCCCCTCCTTGTTTATATTCATCATCACGGCTGCATAATTTGCACCACCAAACAAATTTGCGCTCTTTTCAACAGAAGCCCTTTCTCTTGATATTGCCGGTCTAGATTAGCTTACCTCTCATCCTTTGTGGAGAGAGTTTTGCTACTGTCATGCAAAACCAAATCACCGACAAAATTCTTGAACATTTATTTTCTTGGTGAGCCGACGATAGCCTAGCTTGATGATTCCTCACACAATTGCGCAGCGCAGCCTTAATGCAATGGCGTCAGTATGATGAAATGATTGCAATGCCAGAGACATCAGCGAGTGAGTGATTTGGTTGCGTCCACAGCTCAATCCAAAACGAAGACATTTGATGGCGCAAAACAAGGAAGAATAAGCGATGTTCATTGCTTTGAAAACAGAACGAGACTGAAAGTTTGCCTCAGCGAGATCCACTGTTTATACTGTAGGCAAATATTTCCCTTCGTTCTTCTTCTTTTCCTTTGATCACGGAGACTTTTAATCTTACGATTTCTCCTTCGTTCTTCTTCTTCTTTTTCTTTGTTTATGGAGACTTTAAATCTAACAATTCATTCGTCTCCGATCTCCTTCGTTACTCGTCGATAAGTTGCTCGTTATTGACAGCTCTGTTCGGGAAAGCACACAAATGGATAGAACGAATATATGGGAAAATGGAAACGCTCATAGTTTTCATGAATTTTAACCACTTACACACCAGGGAATTGTAATGTACAGCATATCAAACAAATTTTAGGGAATTTCCGATTCGTTTGGTATGTAAATCGCCTAAATCCGTTCGCGTCATTTTCGTTTTCCAAATTTTGTATCAGTTACTATCTGTCTCATTAAAAAAAGCATTGAATCATAGCGTTATTCAAGATTTTTGGCAACCTCATAAAGAAAGGTTTGCTCTTGGAAACTTTTTGTTCCCATCAGAGATTTTAGTACTGTAAAATAGATTGCAATAAACTTTCCAAATAATGATTTTCAAATTTATGTGATTTACTTTGTGTTATCCTTGAAACATCAACATCAAAAGTTGTGCTTTAATTAGTGAGGGCTAGTCGTGGAATATTCGATAGTTTTGTATTTTGCATTTATTAAATTATTACTTAGCTAAAACAATTAATAGCTATAGAAACAAACAGTTTTTTTAAAGGGGTACTCCCGACATTCTACCTTCGGAATGGAAGTAAAGCCGTGGTCCGAACCGTGGTGACGAACCAGCCATAAGGTTGGAAGTCACTATAATACTAAACTAAAAAAAGTTCTAAATGAATGCTCGATTTTGTTAACGTGAATGGATCGGGCTTTTTTGAAAAATCCAACGTGTATCTCCGAGGACGAAGGACGATCATTCTTGTCCAAACTCATCATCTATCAACAAAACTGATAATATAGTTGTAACTTCATTCAATCGAAAGATGAAACCCAAAATTTCTACATTATCGCCCTTATATTAGAGAATGATTCCTATCATTTCACACGCGATTTAATTCTATTTGCTCAATTCTGAGGAGAACCACTTAACTTATCGACGTGATGAACTTGACATCCTCCGCAAGTCGTCATCACCGAACATTTGCATTCGAGTATCGCTTGATGGCATCGTTTTTTTTTGTAGAGGAGGTGTGTCTAAAACGCGCCTGCCGGGCAATTGGATTCGCCTGATTTTCTCGTAAACCAGCAAGAATAGAAATGCAATGGTTATAGGCAATCGTGCTAGTCAATGATAGAATCCTACCATGCAAGTTTTAAATTTTTAACATGCTTTATAAAAATAAGAAAAATCATTTTCTACATTATTCCTATAAGGCCGATTCAGAGGCGACAACTGTGAGTAATATTTATTGAGTTGAGTTCCCAGTGGATATCTGAAGAAAACGGTAAGAAACGATTCATTTCCTTTTCAATTTGATATTTTCCGCATCAGCTTACCATCGGGCATTACGGCATACCCTCGATCGGGGCAATATGCTCGCTTTCGGCCGGATAACATTCTCACGAGAGAAACAGCTTGTATGGGAGGGATGCCAGATGATTTTTTTCAAATATCTCTGCATGACACGAATAAATGTCTTCAAATGTAATCATAATGAACAAAAATAAGCAAACTATCACGAAATTTTGAAATCATGTTCGATAAATCACACAAACAATTGAAGGGCTTAGAAGGAAAGGGATATAAGTGATTTGATAGATTTCTCTTCATCAACTTTTTCTTTAGTTAATAACTCAACTGCATAAACGTTCCAATTTGAGTTTGTTATAGAATCCGATAGATGAGGTTCTGATGAAGATAGATAGATATACATTGTCAAATACAACTGGGAATGTATTTGCAGCTAAGTGATGGCCAAAAGAGAGAGTCGATGTAGAGAAATCGATGATGTCACTTACACCCCTTTCATTTTGAGCCCCTCAATTGTTTTCCCATACTTGGAAATGACCTCAGTATATTTTCACAAACATTAAATGTCTTCACAAAATTAAATGTCTTCAAAACGAAAATATGTCCACATCTGGCATCTGTATTATGTGCTCAGAGAATGTAGGAGAAAAATAGCGCGGACTGGAGAATTAATGCACGAATACCGGGAGAACACGCTCACCGGAGAAACGGTTTCTTCTCTTCGCTAGTGGACATGAAGTGAATAGATTGATGCAATCTCTCATTCATACAAGTTGTTTCTCTGAACTTTATAGTCTCTGAGAGAAGCTCTTATGAGCATATTCTACTTCTACTGAGCCATTTAATACCGTATGATTGGAAAATATAAAATTTGGGCGCGAGATTCGTAGCACTTTTGTTATTCACTATCTAAAATACAGAACGATTCAAGATGACTGAGGGTTAACTGATCTACGTAATGACGTGGTTGTCACCTTAATTTCTAAGAGCACGGTAAAGATAAATCCATTCCCGCTTAGGGGGTGCGTATTACACACTTCTCCAGTACTTCATTTTTTATTGCCACGTTGACATGTTGTTTCGCAGCGAGGAGCGTCGAGAGCGAGAGTGAAATAAAAACATGTCAGTTCAAAATGAAAGAGGTAGTCAAAGAAAAGCGAAAGCTGGAATCGAATTTCACGCCTGATGTACGCTCAACGGGACGAAGCGATAGGTTTTCATTCGTGAAGTTACCTAGAACGTAATTGGTTGATGTACGTCGTTCTACATGTTGCTTTGGGAGTGGTTCCGCCAATGAACATGTACAATTGAACTTAATGACCACTGTCCGACTAATTGAAAATCGTTGGAAGAAGTAGTTCATAGAGCAGTGTTCGAAATAAATTAAAAGCTCTCTAGGGCAGCCCTTCTCTAGCGGTAATTAAAAAAGCAAATGAATTTAGCACACGGTACTTGAGGGCACTTTAAGGTTAATATAAGTTATGTTCACACGACTACACTTGGATTTTTTTTTCTAGATTTTTCTTGTGCTTGCACTTCCTCATAATTTAAAGAACTTGGATAAATCCATGTTTTCCGAGCATTTAACATGTCCATCGGCTTGACAGTTCTCGTAGAGAAGAGCAGAAAAAACCATCTGTACAAGCTGCGAACTCCATTATTTCTGACAAAGGTTGGCATTTGGGGCAGTCGATAAGACTACGAATATATCTGTATACCAATGCCCTACTTCACAGACGTTTCAGACATATAAGAAACGCTCATTTGTCGCGAATACCCAAAAGATTTCTCTTCCACTTGTTTATTTTAACTAGCTCGTCACGAGAGTTCGCTCTCTGCGATGGACTGGAAAAATAAATAACGCATCCGTTTTGCTTCAATAACGTGCGCGCGTGCTTCGAATGCTTCTGACGGTTGGTTGGTCGGAAGCACATTGCGAATCTTGCCACATTCTTGCCATCCTTGGCATCTTTGTTTGGCTAGTGGTGTTCTATCTCTTGAGATGCTTGAGATGGGGTGGTGAGGGAGCTCAACAAGTTTATTTTCATCGTCAGACAAAATGATGGCTCCCTCCATTCCGTGGCCCCATCATTCGCGTCCTTCCCTATGGTTGGTGCTAATATTCCTCGTTCCGCGCAGCGGAATTCTTTAAGTATGTTACCTCTTCATCAGCCCCGTTTATGGGGAAGTGAGAATTATTCTCTCCACAAGACGAACGGAATTTGTGCAATCTTTCAATTTTCAGCAGGGATTGTTTAGAAAACGTCGATCAATTGTGAGCTGTGTGTGGTGGTGGAGTTTGGTGTCGGGCTTCATGAGAATATAATCTTTGGGAATGTGAGCTACTTTGAGATTGATGGATTCATTTGAATATATAGAGCAAACACATTAATCTTGAGTTTTGAGTTTCAAGCGATTAAATGATTTTTTTTATGTGCGTGAGCCTACCAGTTCAAAGAAAACCAGGGGCATGTTTCAATATTTGTTATTAAAAGTAAGGAAAACTCATGTATTAAACAGACTAGAACAAGGGCATGGTAAATTGAAATACACATTTGAGCATGATAAGGTGAGCATTTCGCTAACTGAGGGAATTGGGGAAATTCATTGACTGAATACCAACAAACCTTCCATTTCATCTGAAAATTGATTTATTTTTTTGATTAAAAGTGAGTAATTTGAAATTGTTGTCAGGATAATTTTATTTGTGTACATCCTCACGTCACGCTCTGGATTGCCATTACAAAGTCTGTGTTTTTGTGCTGGAAAAATCTTTTCATCGTAGTTTTCTCTCAGAAAATCTCTATTGATGTCTGTATCAATGTTTAAGTCCAATTTTAAAGCACATTAGCTTAGTTATAACTGATTGGCATAGTTGTCCAAATATGTTGGTGGATAGGATTGGGCAATCTAGGATCAATATTTCGAAGAACGATTTTTTTACATTCCGATTTTCAATTTTCTTGATCGATCCTTTGCATTCGAAGAAATCACGAAGATAAATTTTTTTCTTTCGATTTTTACGATGCTGAAAAAACTTTTTTGTAGATTTGTTTTCCAGTATACATCGATTTTAATCGCACCAAAGACCACCTAACAAATTATATGAACATGATGTCAACATTTGGATCACTTCATTAACCCTTTCCCGTATTATGTAATACGTCACACATCAAGTGATTTCACTACTCTGCTGAGCGTTCTAGCGCCCTAAGCTATGCAAGTACACCACGAGTGAGACTCGATGTTATGCGGGAAAGGGTTAAGCTTGCTGACAAAGTGATTCTTTCACGATTTACTTCCGTACAAATGCTGACAGGATCAGAACTAGTGCGAGCAACTGAGAAGCGCGATGTACTGCAACCAGTGGCTTCAACGATCACTGAACTAGATGGTGGAACCTGTTCCAGCCGGATGGTTGTTTTGTGCTGTGGATCAAAACAAAATGCTTTTGATGATTGAATAGAAATATTAAATTTGTATTGCCTGTATATTAAATTTGTATTGCCTGTATTAAGAAAAGACGACACTCATATAGAATTAATAGATAAGTTGGAACAAAACCTTTCGATATTTCCAAAATCGATTCCTTGGTACCGATTTAATCAGTGAATCGATTCCTACACCGCACAGTGCGTTAAGCCGAAGACAAAAATTAATTTATAAGCTTTTTTCGGGTATCCAATGCATTTATAGTTGTTTATGCATGCCTATTACTATGGAAACAAGAATTTGTAAGTTGGATCAAGCATCGCAACCAGTGTTGCCACACGTACATATTTATCTGGAAAGGTACAGTTTTTTTTCGTTACTTTTGGTACAGATTATAGATTTTCGTCAAAAAGTACAGATTGGTACAGTTTTTTTTCCGCGTGGGAAATTTCTCTCGAATATTTTATTGAATGATAGTACGCAATCTAAATTTAGGAAGACTATGTATAAGCATCATCAAAAACACGAGTGATTCGAGGCTAAAAAATGTTAATTTACATTGAATTCGACCCGGATTGCGTCACCTGGGCGACTTGGGGTCATCTCCTCGTTAGATGGTGACTTCGCCTCTCTTACATTGACCTCATTATAAATTTCATTACGGAAAAATAAATTCATAATAAAAATTGCTGGCGACGTTAATTCGTAAGTACTAGTATTTGTGGTAAGTAAATCTAGATATAAAGTAAGCCAGTAAATATAATATTTCCTAGTAAACAAATATGTATTTTTTCATATTTTATGATTTTTCTCTACAATGAATAATTCCAATGGTACAGATTTTTTGAAGAAAAAGAACAGATGAGAAAGATTTTTCCCCCTCTGGTACAGATTAAAATGTGGCAACACTGATCACAACTACTAATAAATGAAGTTGAACTGTCAATGTCTGTCGAGATTGTTGCATGAGAAGGTTTTTGTAAAATTTCAACGGATTTCAACTCGTTTTTGAAAATCAAATCTGGTATGCCATTAAATCAACTGAACTGGAATGGAATTATCAAAGTAAGTAGAAAATATTCAACTTCAAAAGTGGCTTGATTCTAATAATACTCTAGAGAAACGGGGTAGTTGAATTTGAAAAGAAATAAATAATGACATCAAAATTCAAACCTTAAATATCGTTTTGAAAAAACTTCCACCGACTTCCGCTCTCAAACCTGCACAGAATTATTGCAAGATATGTCCTCTTTGAGGGTATATATGACCTAGATGCAGTTTCCTGCAGTTCTAAAAATAATTTAAATTTTTGAAGAATTTTTGAAGAATGGGTCGAAAGTATTGAGAATAAAAGAACTTCATGCGTATTCCGCTATCTGATAACTTATCTGCCAGAAGGTAGCCCAGAGCAATTTTCATTCATCTGTACCATCTGTACCAGAGGGTTTAAAAATCTTTCTCATCAGTACTTTTTTTCCAAAAATCTGTATCATCGAAAATATTCGTTGTAGAGAAAAAATCTATTTTATTGGCATGAAAAAATACACATTTATTTACTACAAATGCTACATTTACATTTGCAAGTCATTCCTGTGTTTGATGGTGCTTATACTTAGTTATTAAGAATCTAGATTGCATACTATCATTTATTAAATTTTCGAGCTGCTTCAACAATTGAATTAAATCTATTGATCACAAAATAGCGTTCATTGTATCGTTTCCGAGCCGATTTCGAAGCTTTTTTTTCTCTTATTCTGATTATGTTCAGAAAAAAAATCACTCGACAGTTGCCGAGGAGTGAGGCATAGTGAGAATATTACAAACAAGGCATCGAAGCGCTGAAAATGTGAGCGAACCGTCAATTCTTTTTAGGCATTAATTTTTTGTCCACCAACCCTACACAAGCTCGTCTTCTGAAACTAATTTACTTACGGAGTAGTATCTTTGAAGTAAAGGGTGTGTCACATCAAATTGCATCACGGAAAAAACGCTGTAGAAATTCGCCCAGTAGACCGATTCTTTTGAAAATTTTAGACAGTAAAATAAAAACTATTAAACAACTTTTGGCATTTTCTTTTTATTCATACTTCGAGCCCAAGCCCGTATGCTCGCACCTTCCTCTTTACCCCGTCCATAAGGTTCTGTACAACGTCAGGTTGTAGTTTTTTTTGAACAGAAATCCATTTTCTCTTGAAGTCCGCCTCCGATTTGACAACTTTTGGGTTCTTCCGAAGGGCCTGCTTCATAATCGCCCAATATTTCTCTATTGTACGAAGCTCCGGCGCGTTGGGCGGGTTCATTTCCTTTGGCACGAAGGTGACCCCGTTGGCTTCGTACCACTCCAACACGTCCTTTGAATAGTGGCACGAAGCGTGATCCGGCCAGAAGATGGTCGGGCCCTCGTGCTGCTTCAATAGTGGTAGTAAGCGCTACTGTAGGCACTCCTTAAGGTAAACCTGCCCGTTTACCGTGCCGGTTATCACGAAGGGGGCGCTCCGCTTTCCGCAAGATCAGATCGCTTGCCACACCATGTACTTTTTGGCAAACTTGGATAGTTTCTGCTTGCGAATCTCCTCCGGAACGCTGAATTTGTCCTCTGCGGAGAAGAACAACAGGCCCGGCAGCTGACGAAAGTCCGCTTTGACGTAGGTTTCGTCGTCCATTACCAGGCAATGCGGCTTCGTCAGCATTTCGGTGTACAGCTTCCGGGCTCGCGTCTTCCCCACCATGTTTTGCCTTTCGTCGCGGTTAGGAGCCTTCTGAACCTTGTATGTACGCAGGCCCTCCCGCTGCTTGGTCCGCTGGACGAATGAACTTGACAAATTCAGCTTATTGGCGACATCCCGGACCGAACTTCTCGGATCACGTCTATACTGCTTAACTACGCGCTTGTGATCTTTTTCACTGACGGAGCATCCATTTTTGCCGTTCTTCACCTTCCGGTCGATGGTTAGGTTCTCGAAGTATCGTTTTAGTACTCTGCTGACCGTGGATTGGACGATTCCCAGCATCTTACCGATGTCCCGATGTGACAACTCCGAATTCTCGAAATGAGTGCACAGGATTAATTCACGACGCTCTTTTTCGTTCGACGACATTTTTCCAAATTTACGAAAAATTGACAGTGAAGCATGGCCAACGTGATCTATACACTCTTATCTGATTATAAGCGAAAGCTGAAGATATAATTCCTAAAAATTAAATTTCTACAGCGTTTTTTCCGTGATGCAATTTGATGTGACACACCCTTTAATATATTTGGGGAATTAATTCGTAGAACCTTGGAAATGCCTCTAACACAACGTTAACGTCAAACTGGAAAAGTTTCTGAGATTTAAAATTGCCGCGGCCTTCGGCGTCGGATTATATTACAACGTAATATTCCTCGCAGATATTAGTAAGAAATCATTCAGCTCTTCGTGTAGCATCCTAAATTCAGATTTTTCAGCCTGGAACAAACGATTCAATCCTGTCGATCTCCCAAAAAAGCATAATCAGCGGCACCAAGCAATACTGCGACGGAAAAGTCGTCATGTATCTTAATGTTGCTTTGTTTAAATGCAAGAAATTTCACATGCGGAAAAAATCTGTACTAATCTGTACTTTTTGACGAAAATTTGTACCCTGTACCGTAATCTGTACCAAAAATAACGAAAAAATCTGTACCTTTCCTGATAAATCTGTACGTGTGGCAACTGATGGGGTTGAACACTAATGGGGCGGGATTTCGACAACGGGTTAATCGCTGGGATTTCTTCGTGCAAATGGGGGACTCCAATCTCGATCGCTAGATGGACCGCAGATGGTTTCGACGGGGAACACTCGGGGAACACTCGGGGGACACTCGGGGAACACCTTTATTACAGCAGTAGCGTTGAACAACGAACGACTCGTTGAACTATTTCGGGATATTCATAAAAAAAAAACTCGCGGTGTTTTTAACAAAACTTCAGTCCCTTTAATACGTCTTCCATTCTTGAAGGTTCGATACAAAGTAACAAACTGGGTGAAAAAACGTTGCTATAGGAGCGAAAAAACATTGGGTTGCTAGGGTGCACAAATCGCAAGATTACTAGATGGCTAGATTGTTAAACTGCTAGGTTACTAGATTTCTACATTTCTGGAAAATTCTACTTCATATCTAACATTAACCGGCCACCTTGAAAATACAATTTTCAATAACAACTAAAATCTATGTTATAATTAATAATTCTTCTTCTTTGCGTAAGGGTACCTTCAATATTGATGACTTCAGTATACCTCCTAAAGATTGTGGAACCGCCACGTCTCTGAAGATGTTGTTGCAGTATTTCTGTTGATCGTATTTTGCATCTGGAACTATTTCGGGTACTTCGATTTTGACCGGTGACAACATTGATGGCTGTGGGCTTGAAATCGCCAATAGAAGTTCAGCCGATTCAGTGGTAGCTGATAGAGGTCTGATTTGGTGCTGACATTATTACCACCTTGGATCAGCTTCAATTGGTGCACTACAATGATTGCAGGAACAGCTTGTGGGAGAGAGAAGCTTGATGAGTGAGTACTTGACGTTGTTCGAGTTCTTCCGTTGGGAACTCGGAGCGTGGGAGATTTTGAATTGGCCATACTTTCTTGGGCTCAAGGGATGCTACGAGAGTGTCACTCAGCTCGAATCTTGGAAAGCTGATTGGCTCCAACGGGGCTATCTCCGACTTGGATACTTTGACGTTGCTATTATCATCTTCCAAACGTATATAAATCCATGCTTCATATGATTTTTTTAATGTGTTGTAGTAATACGAGATGAACGTATTTTGATCAATCCGTAATTTTGGAAGAGATGTGGGTTTTTGGCAAAATGGTTTCCACTTACGATGAAGATTTGGAGTGATTTCATCACCCCAACCTAAGCACAGGAGGGTGGCTTTGGCACAGTGCATGTCTTCATCTAGTAGTACTTTGTGCATAATTTGTAAGGACGAGATAAAATCGTGCGTGCTTCTGTATTTCCAGAATTTTCTTTGGAGCAGGTGATCGTCGGGACTAAACAAAACATAGCGGGATATTTTTCCAATATTACCCATAAGCACAGTTGAGATGTGTCGGAAACGCAGAACAATGGTGAGCAATTCGTCCTGAGCAATCTTCAGTGAGTGTTCAAATATGATTCGATCTTTAGTCGTTGAACTGTCCTTCTTCGTGACGGTGTATTCTTCGATAATATTAGGGTACTGCAATTTGAGATCTGGGTGTCTTCCTTGAATTTGTTCTGACGAATCGAATCGTTGAGGAGGGTGCTGCTCATCTGCCGTATTATTCGTTCCGGTCACCTCCTCAAGTTTCCACAAACGTTGTAGTTGATCTTCGATCGACGGGACTAAAGCTACATGACAAGTTACTGCTTCTCTTGATTCATCGTGCTTCATTTGACCAGTGACGATCCAGCCAAAGACCGTTTCGACCAGCATGGGAAGATTCTGGGCCAAGCGAATTCGTCCATCTAGCAAAAGAGTGTAGAAATGACCTGCGCCAATTATGAGGTCGATTCTTCGGGAAATGTTAAACTCAGGATCGGCTAACAAAACTGATTCCGGAATTTTCCATTGGGTAGTAGAATATGAAACTGCTGGGGTATCACTGGTAACTTTTCGCAGGACGAGAAAATTCATTTGCTGCTTGAAATCATTCACTCTGGATCGGAGCTCAGTTGTCACCTGATATTTAGCGTTCGTGAGGGTACCGTCTACACCCGTTATGGGGACGTTGACTGTTGTGCGGGTAAGATGCAATTGATGACACAACCGTTCACTGATTGCGTTCGGCTGCGACCCTGTGTCCAGCAGGGCTCGAGCCAAGTGCTCTTGTCCATATGCATCTACGATTATTAGAACCACGGTAGAAAGAAGTACACTCATTTTGTTTCCTTCTACAGCTGCGCTGGATGCTGCTATGTGAGCACTATTGTCGGCAGCCAGAGTCTCGGTGGTGGCAATAGCAGATACCACGCGAGAGGGACCAGGTAGGGGCTCGATTTCTGTTTTCGGGGTTGTCTCTGATTTAGGTTCCGGATGCAATTGAACTTCGATGTAACCGGGGTGTATCATCGTGTGGTGTCGCTTGGTGCATTGCTTGCACACAAACTTTGAGCGACAAGTACGAGCAAAATGGTCGCTACGGAAGCAATTGCTACATAGCTTTTTGTCGTTTACGACCCTCAAACGATCTTGAATATTCATTTCGTTGAATAAGAGGCAGTCCATCAGCGAATGCCTTTGTTTTTCACAGGCGGGACATAACGGATATTCCTTGTTAACACTTTCAGCCATAGCGTTGGAACTGACACGGGAGGCATTCTGCTTTTGGATTCCAGAATTGTGGTTTCCGGTTCTGGATTGGGATGGGCTTGGCCGGTTGACCATAATCGTCTCCAGTACTCGAGTCCTTTTCTGCAGGAACTCAACCATTTTATCGTAGGTCGGATTTTCATCTGATGCAATTGATTCCTCCCATGCGCTGTGGGAGGCGTCATCTAATTTGTCTACCAGCAGCTCTATCAGAATGGAACTAAATTGTTCGACAGGTTCTCCTAACTGCTGCAGTACCTTGGTGTGCCGTTGAAAATCATCAAGAATGCGGTGGAGCGCCTCCACAGAATCATTTGGGATCTTTGGGTACTTCAGGATCGCTCGTATGTGCTTTTTTCGTAGTAGACTCTTATTGGAATAACGCTTGATAAGCGTGTCCCACGCAACAGAGTAGTTCGCAGCGGTGATGGTGATAGAATGAATGAGATTCGCTGCTTCTCCCTTTAGAGCAGCGCGAAGATAGTGAAATTTCTGCACACTTGATATCTCCGTTGACGAGTGAATCATGGAAAGGAAGGTGTCGTGGAAGGTCAGCCATCCATTAAAATCACCATCGAACTCAGGCAGCGTGATCGTCGGCAGTTTAACGTTCGACAGTGGGTTGGGAAATGGTAGTTGCGCGGGGATAGCTTGAGTAGAGGTAGATGCCACAGGCAATTGTTGGGTGGAGTGCTTCAGTAGCAAACCAGCTTTCACTTGAAAATATTTTTCTTCGACCTTGGCTCTTATTTCGGCATTTTCCAGTGCAAAGTTTTCATCAACATCGAGCTCTTCGTACTCTGATTGTACTGTTTCGAAAGACTCCATCAACTTCTCAATACGCTCCAGTCGTAGTGGAATTTCGTGGCCATGTTCATCAGGATCAAAATTCCGCAAGAATGTCTCCAAACGCGTAATCGAGTCAAGAATGTTTTTTCGCTTCAGCTCCTTAGCTTTCATTCTTTTCTCGTTCTGATTTGACATCTTGACGTTAGCTCCGAACACAAATGGGCAGCTAAAATGGTCGAAAAAGACCCAGCAGTACCGAAAAATTGAGTAGATCTTATTGGAACGGTACTCACCTTGTACCTCTTCCAAAGAGGCCTTGTATGATTAATTCTATCAGCAACTAACGGGAAATAACAGGTTGAGATAACTGGACAATGGGCAGTTATACACGGGTAATGTGGGTGGCAGCATTAACGAATTTTTCCAATTTCGTTAGAAGTTCGGGCAACGGGGTTTATCTCTGTTAATCTTCTTGATATCGTGCGGATACCGGATGCTCTGGGTAGTGTCGGTTTTCAGGTTATGTGACCGTACGTCTTCTTGTTTGCGGGGCGAATTGTGTGACCTTTATCCTGGTCACGGCACCAAAATGATGGGGTTGAACACTAATGGGGCGGGATTTCGACAACGGGTTAATCGCTGGGATTTCTTCGTGCAAATGGGGGACTCCAATCTCGATCGCTAGATGGACCGCAGATGGTTTCGACGGGGAACACTCGGGGAACACTCGGGGGACACTCGGGGAACACCTTTATTACAGCAGTAGCGTTGAACAACGAACGACTCGTTGAACTATTTCGGGATATTCATAAAAAAAAACTCGCGGGGTTTTTAACAAAACTTCAGTCCCTTTAATACGTCTTCCATTCTTGAAGGTTCGATACAAAGTAACAAACTGGGTGAAAAAACGTTGCTATAGGAGCGAAAAAACATTGGGTTGCTAGGGTGCACAAATCGCAAGATTACTAGATGGCTAGATTGTTAAACTGCTAGGTTACTAGATTTCTACATTTCTGGAAAATTCTACTTCATATCTAACAGCAACACTGGCCCGGATCATGTATACAAAAAAAATTACAATTTTTGTCACACGTACTGCTCGAAACTCAACAAAAAGTGGAAAGAATGTCATCGAGGAGATAATAAAAAAGATAAAACATAAAACGTGGCTAGCTTCGGAACCATTTCTGTTGCCTGGTTCTTTTTTGTAAACTTGGAGCCTACGGACCGGAAATATATTGCGCTCAAAAAGGTGATTGCTCTCAAAGTCTGTACGCCCTGAAACAAACAAAAAATAAACTCATCCCGAAAAACAACATTCAGGAACTGGTTAATTGTTTATACCTTGCACATAACTAAGCCTACAAAAACGAAACTGATCTGTAAATGGGGCATGAACGGTAGTTCTGCACACAGTACTTACAACCAAAAGTTTTCATTGCTATGGTGCCCATCAAACTAATTGATGTTGAAACAGGAAAAACCATTTGGCAAAATCCCCGTCCAGGATCTACAGATTTCTGCAGACCTATCATGTTTATGTTCGCAAAAGAGGATGCAAATCTTATTTTGAATGAGTAATCTTCAGTAGAGTCACTCATCAGTGAATTACTGCCTTCGACACATCAGCCTACGGTATCGTTGCAAAGTAGCTTTCAATTTTTTTTTGTTCACCATGTTAGATGGGAAAGCATGTAACACGCTATCCCAAGAGAAAGCAGCGGCTAAGTGCTATGTCTGTGGGGCCACGTCAACGAGAAGCCCGAGAATTTCGGAAACTTCAGGTTGGTTCTATCGATGGATCAAATGGCTGGATCAAATCTTTTGAATGTCTGTTGAATATAGCCTACAGATTTTTTTTAAAAATCTGTAGGCTATATTAAAAATTTGAGAAGAAATTTATCTGATATTTTAGTTTTAGGCTACCGTTCAAAACGTGGCAAGTTCGAAGAGAACTAACAATAAAAATTCACAAGGAACGCAAAAGACTTATCCAAAGTAAATTTAAGGCTCAAATGGACTTTATAGTTGACAAGACGAAACTTGGATACGGTACGACCAACGATGAAAACACCGCGCGAAGATTTTTTTCCGATCCATCGACAAGTGCTGTAATCACTAGAATAGAAGTAAATCTCATCATAAAATGTTCTACCATTTTGAGAATTATATTTTAGAGGCGAATGAACTGGAAAGTTGAAAGCCTCTTTAAAACAAAGAAGAAAAAGAAGAAGAGAATTATATCCAGCGGCAAGGAAATTGATAACACAAAATACTAAGCAAAGTTGTGGGAAACAAGGCAACTCTACTTAGTTCTACATAGCTGGTACTACATGCCTTTGAGCGCACACAGGCTTTTGATCCACAATGCCAATATTATTTCAATGTTCGATCTACCCTTTGGGGACCTTGGGGAAGAGGGCTTGGAAGCTACCCATAAAATCATCAGGAAAACCCGTTTAAATCACACGAGGAAATCATCTCGAGTCAACTCAAACGAAGATCTGCTAAGATCGTTGCTATTAAACTCCGATCCATCGATATCCCTTAAGCGAAAATCGTCAGCTTTCAAGCATTAGAAGGATGACAAAGAATTATCTCAGTATTTCTTGATTCGTGGAGCAAGAAACTTCGAGAGCGAATGACGTAGATATTTATAGTGACGATGACATTGAAAATTAGAAGAAATCATAGATGCAGAATGCAAAAGAAAAGCTTCTAATACGGAGCAAGGTACAGTTTTGTTTATGAACTAAAAAAGATGAAAATGTCACCTTTTTTTGTTTTTGAAAGAAACCCGAATAAACCATATGAAGTATAATCAATCCACAATCTTATTTCTATAATCCATTGAATATGAGACACTTTTGCCATTGATGCAATAAATGTGTAATTAATGACAGCAATGTGTATCCAAAAATATCAGCACTTTTTACTTTCGACAAACAAAGACTTTGTCGCTTGACCTATGCGATTATTCGAATGACACGAAACATTTATGCAAACATTAGTTCTGATACTTATGAACACACTAAAGTGTTACAATGCCTAAATTCTGCTGTTATGATTTTTGTTCCACATTCTTTTTTGTTGGGAATTCAACGCACCGTACGCCGTTTAGAAAATCAATTCGTCAAGATCGATCTTCCTCAAGATCGCCCGATCCTCATCCATGTAGCGCGGTGGTATTCTAATGGGAGCTTACACAGTGCTTCATTACATTGCGCTACGTAAATACCTTTATTGTAATATATTTCTGGTACAAACACCAAATTGTAACAGTTGTAATGAATTAAAATGTAGCTCAAAAATGTTAAAACTCTAAATTGGGATAAACGTCAACCCATGAAAAAAGTGGTAAGTTACTATGAAGCCATGCGTTAAGAATACGGATATGTTGTGATAGAAATTTTTCATGCTAAATAAATTTATCGGGTATGTTTTCGCAGCTTCAGTAACGAAAAAGATATATTTTGAATGATTTGAGCTTCCTGAATAGAGCCAATCTTATTTGTTCGCTTTGGTCTGTGCGAAAGATAGATATAATTGAGTAGACTGCAATCGATTTCCTAACACGGGCTAGATCCACTTTCTAGTCTTCATTTGGGTAATTATAAATTTTATTATTACAATAGATTGTCGGAGATTGTCTAAATCGATTGGAGTCGAAAGCGCATAAAATTGGACAATTTTCGTGATACTGCATACATTTAGTTTTTCAATTTGTACCCTCAATATGTTCGCGAAAGTCTACGTCACGCTACACATATATGTCAAAAAATATAACTCTCATCACTACTAATCTAAATGCTATATGAATGATATTATTGACATTAAGTCATAACTAATATTGGAACGTTATTTTCAAAAATCTGGCTGCCATACAAATGAAACACAAATTTCTGCATTACTCGAGAATTAATCAAGCGAATGAAACCAAAAAAATATGTAACCTTTATCTACAGATTCTTAGTTCTAAGAAGTTTTAAAATCTATAGAAATATTTTATTCTGTAGATATGGTAACCCTGGTCGTGCGTCGGACTATCCGGACTATCCGTATTGGCAGGAATCAATCTTTGGAAATCACAATGGCGCCATTGTCTACAGTTCCAAGACATCATACATCATGGATTTGAGATAACACAACAGTTCAGTCAACCTACGAGCGGATAGTCCGACGCGCGACTAAGGTTATCATATCTACAGAGTAATCTGTATTTCTACTGATGGCCATGTTCGGTAAAAAATTATCAAATATGAGACGATAAGGTTATGGTCAGATCAGATGACCAAACACAGTTGCACTTTCTATTAATTTTTGACATGAACTTAGTTTTAGACTCTGACACTCCTTCGTAATTCTAACGTTTCTTTTCCAGTAAATTAAAACAATCAATCGTAGACTCAAATGTAACTAACTGATGAGCAGTTACACAATCCAAACAGTGCATTCTTTGAGCACTCAGTATAAATATACTAGCATCAATGAAAACAATAAGCTCACATTTCTACAGCAGGTAGAATTATGGACTGTGTACTTTTTGTTTATTACATTTCATATAGTGTTTTTCTTCTATTGCCGCTTTTTCCTCCACCATGCAAAACGATACGCCTCAACCCAAAGAGTGCCGCCATCGAGTTGGCCCGAGTCCAAGGAAAATAAATAACCATGAGCAATTTTCCCCAAAGTGAGCATACAATTTTCATTCCCTCCCGCTTCCGTTTCGCGTTTCGTCTACCAAGGGAAAGCTACACTGTTGTTGGGCGGAGAGAATACCTGTTGAAGTATTCCATAAATCAAGCACATTATTTCGTTTACTTACTATTCTTTTTCCGTTCTAGCCTGGCCTATGGATCGGCTGAATCGACGGCTCGTTCGTTCGTTTGTTCATTCGATCAATATTATTTATGTTTGTTTCACTTCAGTCGTGACTGTTTGTTGGGAGGGTCCCGGAAATCCCGCTAGAGATAAATAAGTGGGGCGAGAGAGAGAGATAGAGAAAGGTGATAATGATGACCAATGATCTTCCACATTGTGTGTGTGTTACGGGTTCATTTTCAAATAAACAGTTCCGATGAATGGAATTGTTTTGGCTATTATATTTTACGATAAACCGGCTCTGGCTATCCTGGAAAATTGTATCGATCATTAAAGGTGAATGACTGTACCAGAAATTATAAATAACGAAATCATAGATGTTCGTTATTATTTTTGTAAAGTTTGTCAAAATAAATGCTTCATTTTGATTCAAAGGCCACCCTGATTCTTTTTCGTTGCAACACAAACAGTTATAATTTTAATAAGATACATTCATACATTGTTGTATGCTTAGAATAAAGTATATTTAACGTCAATTTCGTTCAAAAGAGTTGTTTACAACAACAGTTAAAAATACTAAGTTAAAAGTTAAAAATACGAAAACATTCATTTACGCTCAGCGCTTGCACACACACACATATATGAAAATCATGCAGTGTACGGTAGTCACCATTACCTACACACTAGAATATAAATTGAAGCATTGTTTGTTTACAATGACACAAAGCAGCAAGATCATCACCTGGTTTATAGAAGTTGGACAGAGTGTATGTACCTATTCGTATTTGTATGTGGCCAATACATTTCTACAGTAATATTTCCATACAGGTTGAAATAATTGATGCCCTCGTATCATGGGTTCCGTCCTCTACAGAAATTATATACCTTACTCTTCTGTTCTCGCGAGCATTACTCATATCTGTATGAGCAGCTCACATCCATCCAAATCCATCCAAAACACTCGTTTTCACGAGTATACTTTGAAATAACTGCACCTGACGAACATCTTCGTTGACAATTTTGTGGAGCTGCAAAACTAGGTTTTTCAAATATTCTTACTTCATGAATTCGTACAAAATAATGTCATAACAATTCGAGTACCGAAGCTCGTCAGAACCAGAAGACTCATGGGAACCGTCAGACATCTTATGCTTAAAGGAAATGATTGTAAACTTTGTGACATACGTAAACGAATATTGTAAATACATGTCATATTGATGAACGGTTGTGTCCCATTCACAAGAAATACGTTTACCCGAAGCACATTTACTCGAATGTAACACATACCCGAATGACATTGAAATGCGAATTTCGAAATGAATGGACAAGAAAAAAATATGGCATACGTATTCACCACCGCAGCGCAGTTTTTATCATAAATTTTTTATTTCGTGATGAACTTTATTCTGAGATCAATGTAATGGGGGCGATGTCCCCATTCAACGAGGTTAAGGAACCGAGGTGGCACCAAGCCGCCGAGGTGACGCAATTCGAGTCGGCCGCCGACCCGCCGTCGGAAGCGGTGACCTCTCGCAAGCAAACCTGTGTTCTACCGATTGCCCGGTTTGTTTGAAACATAGGAGACGATCCTTTAGTCAGGTTCGACCGTGCGTTAGCGAGCGTCGGACGGCATACATTTACCTGGTGCATTACGTATGCATGTCATGCATTTTGATATCAGAATAGATTTTATTGCGAAAAAATGAATTCATAATCAACCAAAATACCAAGTACCAAAATTGTCAGCATTCGTTTAAGTAAATGGACTGCGTCATCCATATGAATGGATAAATTTCATAATTCGTTATAAAACTACATTCTTTCATTTTTGATTATTTTGGAGAGGATTTTATTCAACGCCCCTATTTCTCAAATTGCACTACCCACGAACAAATCTTTTTGAATGAAAATGACCCTACGAGACAAATATTATCTTCATATAATACTGATCAGAAATAAATAGACAAATACTTCCTAATAATAAAATTTGCGTATTATTCGAGTATATCCTTTCGGGTAAGTGTCGCATTCGGGTAAATGTTACATTCGGGTAACTGTTACATTCGGGTATTTTTCGCATTCGGGTAAGTGTTAGTTCGGGTAGTCGGGACATTCAGGTAGCTGTCGCATTCGAGTATTTGTTACATTCGGGTGAGTGGAATTCGGGTGAATGTCTTTGGGGTAACTGTCTTTCGGATGAGTGGGTTTCGGGTAAATGTGACACAATTTCCTGTAGTGGTTTTTCCTGTTTCCCACTACAGGCATTTTCCAGAAATAAAATAAACTTTTTTTTTCTCTTCTTTCCAGGTAAAGTATCGAGCGCCGTGGATGATTCCATCGTACCGAAACATTTTCAGCCCCAGCAGGTAATTTACTACATTCCAGTGTGTTTCGTCAAGAATGAACATCTGGGAGAAAAAAAACCTAAGTTGACTAGCGTGCAAGTGCCCGTTTTATGTTGACGTAAAAATTACACGTGAACTATTGTTTTTGATTATTCATGAGCCCCTATCATGGTACAAATTAGGTGTTTAATGTAATTTGTTTACGCTAATTATGATTAGTATTTCTGATCGCACCTTCGCGTGGAACTCTCAGCTAATTCCCGAAACAACCACTTGTTGGCGATTGCCAAACGCGACATGCAAATCTGTCATCTAAGCATCATTATATAATTACCCTCTCTCGCACACGGGACCAACCGGAGCACTCCATCGAGCGCAACTAATTCAAATTTTATTGTCCGGCACGCCAGCTCATAATTTTTGGCAGTGGTCCAATTCCCGGCTTTTGTGTGCGAAAAAAAAAACCCATGAATCTGATTCATAACCGCCCAATTCGGGCGACATAAATCACACCTGACAGTTCGTTTTTGTCGTAAATCATATTCCACTTTGAGTCTGATCGTCTCAGCCAAGAACAGCAGCAGCAGCAGCAGCACCCGTCAACAACCAAACAACAGTCGGTTGTGATTATTCAGCTTTAATGCACGGGACAGGAGTTACGTTGGGAACAATTCGTCCCAGTTTACCGCATTACAATCGGAATGAAATATGGTCGATGAATTTTAACTGTCACTTACATTTGCTCGCATTTCACAATTGATAGAAACCGCTGATGTTTTCTCGCTGCGTTTTGATTCTCGATTATTCAAAGTTTAGTGGAGGGAATCGATTGACCGAGATATTGTCTGTAGTTTCCATCCAAATTCGAACGACCACTTAACTGTATTAGCCTCCAAAATGGCACAATAATTGCCTTCCTCTTCCCCCGGGAAAACCAATCGCAGCGGAAGCATGATATGACACGTCTGGAACGCACTTATCGACCGATTTCGGCAAACAGAAAAAACGCTTAACAGGGTACCGTAAAAGAAATATAAACGCTGATAGAGACATTATGTTTACGAACCGTTGCGGTGTGGTTTTGGATATGTTCGTCGAAAGGCTCGATTTCATACGCGTGGTGTATGATTTCAGCGCTTTCCCACCATCATCATCATCATCGACCTCGACGGCCCTATCGGTAGTAAAACTGTGTTTGTAAACGCGTTAGAAGCTCGCAAGTTATCGTCTCGACACTCAAGGGCTCTATAGGCAATTGGCAAACATGATATGATTGGTTTGAGGGGTGGTTCGTCTTAGCGAAATGTGTGCGTAGACTAGTAGTCGTGATATTACCGGGTGTCGCATTCAGTGTTGGGTAAGTTTTTAAAGGAATCAAATTTGAATATAGAGAATTTATTCTTCTGCGTCCTTCCATTCCACAAGTTAGGCGTCGTGCACAAATTACGTAACGCTAAAAATCCAGATTTTTGACCCCCTCCTCCCCCTACGTAACGCATTTCCTATCTCTAATACACAGAAAGTAACGCAACCTTGACCTCGCGTTACGTAATTTGTGCACGACGCCTCATGGCTTCAATTTCGGGCAAATAGGAAAATCGGGTTTTGTCCATAAGTCCACAAAGGAAGCTCAGTTGATTATAGCATAGCTTGGAGTAAACACTTGGTTTGGTGTGAACACCCATTATGGTGGACATGATGGATAATGCAACTCCATTGTTATGCGTTAAGATAATGGAGTAGCGTTGTCCATAGTGGTAATGCGGTAGAAGAAAATGAATTTATTCTCAAACTAGCTGACCCGGCAAACTTCGTTCAGCCCAAAATTTATTTTTCGTTATCACATTCACGCTTTTTTACTAAACGCACGTTCATAGGACCAATCGCAGAATTGTTCATTGATTGATTTTCTAATCTACCCTTTAAAATCACCTTTTACTATAAAATTCCTAGTACTTTTACCAAAACTCGTCATTATAATAAAGTAGAACCCCGATTATCCGCGAAATAGTCTGGCAAGGTCACCGTAAATAATGAAAATCGCGGATAACGCGATATATGACTAAAATGAGGTGTAAACTCGAAATAAAGAAATAAAGAATTTCAGCATGAAAACTATGTTTCATCAATACAGAAAACATTAAACTATCCATTTGCAAGGTCGTGCGCACCAGTGGTCAGATAATATGAAAGCTATGACCAAATCAAAAGAACAAGCACCTACGTCTCACTGACAAATGTTGGGAAGCTTTATAGAATTACTATGGAACTTGCTTTCGCGTATCATCCGCTCGTGGATAATCCTCGTTCAAGATTTTTCAACCACTTGCAAATAACAGGTTTCTCCGTTACATGGAATATATGTTTGATACAGAAAATATGATAGAATAAAGACAGCCCTAAATCGGAAAAATCCTTTCTCGAGTTTTACTCTTATCAACACATTCGGTGATCCATTTTTATTTATATAGATAGAAGAAGATATAGGATTACGTTTCATCACATTAAAAAAAAATTAATTGTTATGTTTGGTTGGAATATGTGTATTCTTTTTACGGGACCCCCTCTCCATTTCAGAGGAGGAAGTGGTCATACCATCATAGAAACATTTTTCATATTCAAAAACCTTCACATGTGAAATTTGGCTCCATTTGATTGATTAGTTTTCGAGTTATGCAGAAATTTGTGTTTCATTTGTATGGTAGCCTCCTCTTAGAGAAGAAGGAGGAGTGTCGAACCACCATAGAAACGTTTATCGATCCCTAAAACTTCTAAGTTCAATTCCATTTGTTTGATTAGTTCTCGAGTTATTCAGCACCCTCCCCTCCTCCTCTTCAAAAAGGAGAAAGGAGTGTCAAATCACTATAAAAACATTTATTGCTCCCTAAAATCTCCATATGCCAAATTTGGTTCCATTTGCTTGATTAGTTCTCGAGTTATGCAAGAATTTATGTTTCATTTCTATGGCAGCCCCCCACTTAGAGAGGAAGGAGAAGTGTCGATTCACCATAGAAACGTTTCGTGCCCCCTAAAACCTCCATATACCTAATTTGGTTTTATTTGCTTGATTAATTCTCGAGTAATGCAGAAATTTGTGTTTCATTTGTATGGCAGCTCTTCCTTAGAGAGGGGGGTGGAGTGCCTAACCAACGTAAAAACATTTATTGCACCCTAAAACCCCCATATGCCTAATTTGGTTTTATTTGCCTGATTAATTCTCGAGTAATGCAGAAATTTGTGTTTCATTTGTATGGCTAGCCTGATTCTAAAAAAAATCATATGAATATCCCTTACAATTTCCATCAAGCTAACCATACATCGGAAGATGAACACTTTTACAGGGAAAAAGGAATCTTTTCAAGTTTTTGGAAAACAAGGCATTTTTGTATGGAGACTCCGGATAAAAATAATGTTTTACTCATAAGATTTTCGTGTGTGTTAACTCTAGCGTTCGATAAGTTTCAAAAAATAAAGAAAAAATTTCAGACATGTAAATCGCGATAATTTATATAAATAAAAATGATTTGGTGTACGTTCTTCACGATTTAACTCAATAACAGAACAACAGATTTAAACAGTCAGTATCAGGTTTGATTCGTCTTAGTCTGCATCAGGTTTATATGTCAAAAAAGAAATGCATAAAATTATCCAGATAAAAATAATTTCTGTGGGAACTTGAGTGTTCGAAATGATTTAATTCAAAATATCAATTGTGAGTGGGACGAAGTTTGTCGGGTCAGGAAGTTCATACATAAATACATCATAAAAACATACATAAAAATACATAAACATAAATACATACATTAAAAAAATGTCACGAGTTCAACATTTACTTTGTTTTTTTTGACGTAGGACTACGTCTTTCATTTCTATACCGGGGTGTAAAATCAAAGTTTCGAAAACGAAAGCGTTACGCCGGAGACCGAGATTTTGAGCGTTAATAGCTCCTAAACAACTGAACGAAATGGTATGATAAACACTTCATTCGAAAGATAAAATGTCTACGCGTTATATACTTGTTACTTTTTGATCCAAAAACTTGTTTCAATAGTCTTAAAATTGCTTTCAAAACAGGCTATTGAAATCACCAATCGGTATATAAGCGAGCGGCGCTCGGGAATCCACTCAGTTCTAATTGAACAGCGATTGGAGCATGTTGTCACTGTTGCGGTGAAGCTCTTTATTTATCATGAAAGCGCGGATGAACGGTGTCACCAAGAGCCTGTTTGTGCACCCTAGGCCAGAAGGGAATCTATCAGGAGGAGAGTGATGCCACAAACGGTTCCCTGGGAAGACATCGCTACACACACATACACGCGCGGCTATTAACAGGTGGTTATCGAGTTGGCATTAACCACTGGTGGGCTTCCAGTATCGAGGAAAATGTGGAAATATCTAATCGTTACTGAAAATAATCTGCCAGTTCCTCTGGGAATTTTCAAAATATATTCATGTGAAAGAGTTTAATTGAATGTTTTCTATCCATGTTACACTGTGACCAAATATGTTTCAATCAAGTGCTATTAACAGGTGGTTATCGAGTTGGCATTAACCACTGGTGGGCTTCCAGTATCGAGGAAAATGTGGAAATATCTAATCGTTACTGAAAATAATCTGCCAGTTCCTTTGGGAATTTTCAAAGTATATTCATGTGAAAGAGTTTAATTGAATGTTTTCTATCCATGTTACACTGTGACCAAATATGTTTCAATCAATTGCTATTAACAGGTGGTTATCGAGTTGGCATTAACCACTGGTGGGCTTCCAGTATCGAGGAAAATGTGGAAATATCTAATCGTTACTGAAAATAATCTGCCAGTTCCTTTGGGAATTTTCAAAATATATTCATGTGAAAGAGGTTAATTGAATGTTTTCTATCCATGTAACACTGTGACCAAATACATTTGGTTTTGTGGTTTTTCAATCAATCGCAATTAACAGGATAGCTTCAGAAGATTATTCTTCCCCATCAGTAGGATATTTCCGTATCCAATATTGTATGCGCCCGCAATCGATTATTGCTCAGTCGCCGAAAGTTCCGAGCTCAGAGAGTTCATTCCCCTCTAGTTTGCCTTCCAAATTGCCATCGTAAACCACACCTTCTCTCGATTCAATCACACACAAAAAGCATACTTAAGCGATATTCTGGTGGTGAGACACATTCATTTTTCGTGAGGACATCGACAAGACAACATCGTTGCCTAACGTGCTGGAGGAGGTGGACGGCGAAGGATCGACACATACACGCGCAGAACTCTTTCCGTTAGGATGCCATTCAGCATCGAGAAAGTTCCGGAAAGATCTAATCATTGCTGGAAAATAATCTGCCAGTTCCTTTGGGAATTTTCAAAATATATTCATGTGAAAGAGTTTATTTTAATGTTTTCTATCCATGTAACACTGTGACCAAATACATTAGGTTTTGTGATTTTTCAATCAATCGCAATCAACAGGATAGCTTCTGAAGATTATTCTTCCCCATCAGTAGGATATTTCCGTATCCAATATTGGATGCATAAAACCTTGTGCCTCCAACGTAACGCTCTCGTTTTCGAAGTTCTCCAAATATTCATTCATTCAGAATGAATTCAGATTCAACTTCATACAAATGATCTCTAAATCAACGATAGTCCTACGTCACCCTTGCGGTTATACCATAGATATAACCCACTTCCTGTTTTTTTATAAAAAAACATGAAACACTTGATGTGACAAAAACTTTTTTTTCTGTAAAAGTGCCCATCTTTTGATGTGTGGGTGACTTGTTGGAAATTGTAAGGGCTATTCATATCTATTTTTTCAGAATTTCAAAAAAATATTTTTGAGAAAAATTAATTTTAATTTTCAAAATATTTTTTTTCAATGATTTTTTTAATAATTTTTTTATGGAAACATAAATAATAAATAAATAAACACAACATTTCATTCATAAACAATTTTTTTAGGTTTTATTGTTTTTGAGTGAGAAATGTTCTGATACTGTGTGTTTCAACTTTTTTTCGAAAAATCTCAACACAAAAACTATAAGACCTGCAAAATGTTGGTTTAAGAATGAAACATTGGAAATTATGGTAGTTTTCATTAAAAATATCAAATAAATTTTGAAAGAAAAACATCACTTAAAAATTAAAACTCATTTTTCTCTAAAATATGTTTTCGATCAATTCTGAAAAAAATAGAGCGTCCATTTTTCGATGCATGGGTGACTTGTTGGAAATTGTAAAGGCTATTCATATACAGCCATTCCATGCCAAACCGATATAGTGGTTCTCAGATTTTCGTGAAAAGTGGTAGTTTTGTTCTTTGTCGCAAAACATAGGACCCTATTTTTTACGGAATAGTCTGGCAAGGTCACCGCGAATAACAAAAAAATCGCAGATAACGCAATAAAGCTCTAAAAATGAAGTGCAAACACGAATAAAAAGGTATTTTAGCTTGAAAACAGGACCCTGATCTTTCACTCGCAACAAAGTAAATCATAGTAGGCTACGAACACTTATTACGTTTGAGAATACCAAAATTGCAATTTTTTCAGGGAAAAAATGTCGATTGCACAAAATCCTTGCGACAAATCATCCATAAATTCCAGCGAATCTCCCGACTATTCGAATTCCTTCACGGGCAGAAAAATTGTTCCATTAACTGAAGAACTTCGTGAAGAGCGCCTCTGGATCCAGCTTCCTTTCGTGTTACAGAAACGGCTGGATTCGTTGGAACAACGAATGCTCGATGTGGAAGACAAAGTGAAACGTCTGGAGCAGATCTGCGAGGACAGTACGCTGTGCCCAGAATGCGGTGCAGAAAGAATCAGCCAGTACTGCCTAAAAGATGCGGATAACGACAAGATCGACCAGCGAGAAAGTCAAATTTGTAAATACACTTTCATTGATGATGATGATGAAGAGAGGAAGCAAGATGAAGTGCCTGCCGGATCATCGCATACGACGTCGTCTGAGAAATCGCCACAAGAAGAATAAATCAGAGATGAGTGGAATAATTACCGGAATAAGGTCCCACCGAATCATATTATTTCAAAAATAAATTTAATTCGATGAAGTACAATTCAAAATAACAAGTACATGAAAGAATATGAATCAATCAAAATGATTTTAGATAATCTTAAAATAAAAATGAGGATTCAGCTTTATTTATTCCATGCATACATAAATTCTGTCAAAAATATACCGGAATTTGTGTTATTAGAAAAAATGCTTTTCTTGACGTGGGACTACGTCTTACCGTAATAGTACATGAGCTTGAGCTTGAGCTTGGGTGGACTGTACAATTCGTAGTTGCTCTCCGTGATTGACCTGAACCAACCAAATTGCACAAAGAACACACAGAATGACGCTTGGGACTAGCAAATCATTCTCGTTGTGCAATTTTCGGTGATTCGAGCTTTAAATGGTCAATAACGACGTCCTTACAGTCACCAGGGGATGGGAAGGAATGTTAGTATGATATTCGCCGCCCGAAGGCCAGAAGGGTCGCCTCTATAGCGTGGTTCCCTAGCGTTTATCATGGGAGGGATTGTTGTTAGTGGGAATGGTTAAGAAATATCAGGATTCACTGCGGTAAGTGATGTGATTATGTAAATGCGAACAATTGACCTCTCGACAAAACAAAAATCCGGAAATCTCATGTGTTACAATACGCGGCATAGATTATCTTTAGGTATCCTGAGAAGGAAAACCTTAAAAGTTGATACATTTTATATAATATATTATATTAATATATTCTAGTATTCATTCGATATACTTTTCATCGATATTCAATCGCCTTGGCAGAGATTCAATAGTGGGAAACCTGATAAGGTAACCGAGAAAACTCCTCCAAGGCCAACCGATCCTGCGATATGTTCTGTTATTCATCACACATACTCTGAGCTTGATCACGAACATCACCTCACGGTGAAAATGAGATGAAGTGTATATAACCTTGCATACAAAACATCTCGCCCCCACCGGCGCTCGTAATGAGGCCCTCTGTATCACACTTCAATCCGGAACGCTACTCCTAATGATCCCCGATAATCGTTCGATTAATCGATTAATAGAATAATTCCCACAGAAATCGATTATTAATCGAACGAATACTGTGCAACCAATAATCGAAGCGAACGAATAATTTACGTCGAATAACCAATTCAAACCTAGAGAAAAAAAACGTACGGCCGCTGCAGTTTTATCCTGAAATTCAATCACCATCCCCGACGCTCCCATAAACTCGCAAACGAAACTCAATGCCGTCAACGCGAATTGAGCTTCGTCCACGAGTCCAGGAAAGCGCAAAAGATAATAACTAAATTTCAGGCGGAATGCACACTTTTTGATTCCAGATGGTTTTCTAGCAAATGAGAGATATTAGTCTAACTAATTATTCCTTTCAATATAACGATTAATCGATTAATCGATTATTTGGGATGATTAATCGTATCGAATAACAAACTGCTAAAAAGTATTCGATTAACTGTTGAACGATTAATAAAACGTTTTAATCACACCACCGAAATAACAGAAAAAATGGAACTAAACACGGAGCGAAACAAAAACATGTCTATACACGACGACGACGCTCCGCGCGAGACCGGGAAAACAAATATTTTATTAGAATGAAAAAAATATTCATTTATTTACTACAAATACTTTATTTTCGTGTGCTCCCGTGGCCGAGTGGTTAGCATCAAACCTAACATTCCGGGGGTACGGGTTCGATTCCCGTTCTGGTCGGGGGAATTTTTCGTTAAAGAAATTTCCTCCGCCTTGCTCTGTGAACACTCGTATTCTAGAGCTTGCCACTCAGAATCACGTCTTACCGTAATAGTACATGGGCGTAAAAGTCACGGTTTTTTTTAACAGATGACGTCACTAAATAATAAAAAGAAATTTATTTCGAGAGCTTCATCTGTCGCTAGCTTATTCAGTTATGATTGTGGTATGTGCAGTGGTTGGAACATATTCTCGCTGCCAGTCAAGCACTACTTAATACTCTTCCTGACCTATCCTTTTCTATTTCGCTACCGGTCTAAATGGAGCCTCTAGCGAAAAACGTCGTATTAGTAATAATTCGATATGGAATACGTGCGAATGGTGCCATTGTCAATTAATCAGACAGCAAAGAATATTTGACATGGGACAGATAATATTTCACCTAATCAATAATATCGCATTGTTTGAAGAAAGCAACAGTGTTGAATGTACACGAATGCCGCAAAATTTAATTAATAGAGGTGTAATTTGCGCTGGACATTTTTAACAATAAGGAATCGACTCATGCACCAGAGATTTTGGTAGACCGAAGTGTGTAGAAGAAGAGATACATACTGGCAATCAGAACACAAATTTTGTATATTGTTCTCACGAGAACAGGAATGAATCATGTATCAACCATCATCAGTTGCTTCTACAAAGCCACGGAAAATCACCGATTCTTTCTAGGACCACCAATCAGTTAAAAAATAAATTATATGCAACCAAATGGCTACTGTGTAATACACAACACAATTATCCTTAGATAAAAATAAACACGAATAATTTCGGCTCTGTTACAGCTGAATTGCTAAATGAGCCTAAAATAAACCGTTCCATGTCAAACCTATACAGTGGTTCTCAGATTTTAGATAAAAGTGCTGGATTTGTTCTTTTTCGCAAAATATTAGACACGTATTTTTTAATTTTTTCATTGGGGTGCCCATTTTCATTTTAGAGTGGTCTGAAAAATCCATTTTTTCGCCTTTTTCCCAAAGAAGACATTTTTTAAATTCATAACTTTAGAACTACTTGACCGATTCAGATCGACATATCAAATTAAAGCCAATTACCTCGTATTTTTTGGAAAAATATTACGTTTTCTAAAAAATTGGGGTTTGTTTTCGTAATTATTGATTTTATTCGTTTTTGGTTGTTTTCATGGCTTTGGACTTTTTTATATTTTTCTTGAAAGCTGAAAATTTTTTACATAACAGAGATGTGATTTTTTCGTTTTAAGGTTATGATTTTTCAAAATCAACCTATGGTCCGATAAACAATTTTTTGCCTTTTCTTCCGAAAATGAGTTTTTAAAAATTCATAACTTTTGAACTACTGAACCTATTCAGATAATCGGCGTTTAAGATTGAAGCCAATGTACTAGTCTTTTTTGAAAAAAATATTACACTTGCAAAAAAATTTGATTATAGTCGCATAGATCTAGTCTAGTTGCAAAGAAATACTGAACGAAGACTGAAAACAAGCTAAATATAAAAAATCCTAACTCAAAAACGAAAAAGATACATCTTTGATTTGCAAATATGTTATGTCAAAAAAAACTCAGCTTTCAAGTTCAAATATAAAAAATATAGCGTCCTCTATCTATAACCGAGAAAACTGGGAAAAACTAAAACAATCAATAATTACAAAAAAGAAAATCCAAATTTTTCGCAAGTGTAATATTATTTAAAATAAGACTAGATTATTCAATTTGATATGTCGATCATCTGTATCGGTTCAGTTGTTCAAAAGTTATGATTTTTCGTTTTAGGGTGGTCCGAAAACTCACTTTTTTTCCTAGAATGACTTTTTTTTTTAATTCATGACTTTTGAACTACTGGACCGATTTAAAGATCGTTATATCAAATTAAAGCCAACTCGCTTTTTTATAAAAAATATGCCAGTTGCAGAGAATTTAAATTTTGTTTCCGTTACTATTGATTGTATTTGTTTCTTATGGTTTTCATGTTCTCGGGACAAAAGGTGTTATATTTTTTCTAGAAAGCTGAGGATTTTTCACATACAATAACTCAAAATCGGAGATGTGTTCTTTTTCGTTTTTAAGTTATGATTTTTCATATGAAAAATGAACTGATTTTTTGCACAGGTCATTTTTTGGACCAATAAAGAAAATGAACATGGTCGGTTCTTCAAATTCTATAATTAATTTTTTTCCATACCTTCATTGCCACTCAGGCTAAGTCCCAAAAGGTCGATTTTCGGCCAAAATTTTAGTTCAAAAGTCTGAATTTTTGTAGTGGGAAAATTTGTTAACTCAATCATATCTCAAAAACGAAAAAATACTCAGCGTTCAATAATAATAAAAAAATATAGCGCACTCTAGTCCAAAGCTATGGAAACAATAAAAAAACGATTACAATAAAAAATTACGAAAATAGAATACATTTTTTAGCAAGTTCAATATTTTTTAAATAAAAGCTATAAAGGCTAGTTATGTCTTCAACTTTATATCTCGATCACCTAAATCGGTTCAAAGCTGAGGGTTTTTTACATAACATATCCAAAAATCAGAGATGTGTTATTTTTCGTTTTTAAGTTATGATTTTTCAAAGTTAACATGTTTTCAGTCTTCGTTCAATATTTCTATGCGACTAGACTGGATGTATGCGACTAGAATTCAATTAATTGGCAAATATGTCATTCTTTTAAAGGCTAGCGATTTGGCTTCAATTTGATATATAGATCATCTGAAACGGTCCAGTAGTTCAAAAGTAATACATTTTTGAACAAAGACATTTTTGGAAACAAAGTGAAAAATGATTTTTTGGACCATCGGTTAAATTTGAAAAATCATAACTCAAAAACGAAACAAAACGCCTCTCTGGTTTCGACATTTGTTATGTGAAAAATCCTCAGCTTTGAAAATATTAAAATATATAGCGCCTTTGGTCCCGAGACTATGAAGCAATAAAAAACGAATACAATCAATATTAACGAGAACAGAATAAGTAGATTGGCTTTAATTTGATATGATATTTGATAATTTGATAATCGGTCTAGTAGTTCAAAAGTTATGAATTTTTGAAAAAAAGTCAGTTTTGGAAAAAATTAGAAAAAGTTGATTTTTCGGAAAAGCCTAAAATGGAAATGGTCACCCTACTGAAAAAAAATTAAAAATATAAAATACCTTTTTTTCGTGTGTAGACCTCATTTTAGTCCTTTATTGCGTTATCTGCGATTTTAGCTATCCGCAATGACCTTGCAATGACCTGTATCTTCAATAGTAACGCATGTAAAAAGAGTTTTGTGTCGATGCGTTGTTACATTACTTAATATATCAATTAACACCAATTCAGTAACACAAAGTCATACAGTAATTTTTCAAACTTCATTACACTTTTTTTTTTTTCATTATAATTATTTTTTGATTCTATTTTTTTCTATCCCATTTATTTATTTAAGGCTCATTAGCATTTTAGATGTAACAGAGCCGAATTTTAATCGTGTACATGTCTCATGGTTATCATATCTATAATTAGCACATTACACAGTTGTCATTCGCCAATATTCCTTCTATACCATTACATATGGTCCATTCACACAGTAGCCATTTAGGCGTAAGAGTATTCTTTCTGTTCTTCCATTATCCAGTTGAACCACCGGACAGCGGAGACAGTTGATTGATCATTGTTGAGTTATTTATAGAACAGCAGCCCGATGTGTCTTGCAGAGCAGAGCAGCTAGTTGTATGGATGAATCGATCTTATTTCGACCGTGGATCGATCTCCATCGCTGATGATTGTTGCGTGGACGTAGCTATTCTGTAACAACACAAATATGGTCAATGAGTGCCCTGAGTTTTGATCTCACGATCGATCGCTTACTAAGCGAACGCGCAACCAATGTGGCTACGGAGACCCCCGTTTTGATTCTATTTGAGAAATTGAAAAATTCGGTTGGGCATGCTACTTACCGAATTTACCAGAACAGATTCCTCGATATTTTCCCATGCCTCAAAAATCGCAATATTTAGCTCATATATAGTAGCATACTGTTTTCCTTATGCGTGAATGCATCGAACTAGTCGAGTTCAACGCATCTGTTTATGATACACTATGCAAGCATTTGCATAGCCCGTGCAGCAAATTAAAATCTCGCCCGATTATGGGATAATAACCCACCCAGTCTGGCAACACTGCATTTTCGCCGCTGATTTGTATTGACGTTTTGTTGGAATAAACATTCAATTCGCAAACAGATTCAACAGAATAGGACGTGTTTTGAAAGGAGAAATAAAGCAGTGGAAAAAGGAAAAGTTTTTGTAAGGGTTTGAAAGTGAACTAGAAAGAAAGTGAAGTGATCGGAAAACAACAAAGAAGAACAACACAACGTAGGAAACGAAAGGTACGGATTCAACAGCATCTTTTTTCTGATCCTTGATCCACTGTTTGGTTTCTTTGTAAATTGTGAGAAGGCTCCTCTTTATTTCGATGTCCAACATGTTTACATTCTTCTTCATTTTGGTAAAATGGGGTCAAATTATGTGGAAGTACGCAAAGCATTTTGCGCGAACGGCAGCAAAATCCAACACTGTCGGTATGCGATCTCGCCAAAAAGCTAAAAATGCCGGAGAGTACCGTGTTTAGTGTGTGCAATTCGTTTGACCAGCGCTTAACTGTGGATCGGAAGGTTGGAAGCGGAACAAATCGAAAAGTATGCTCCCGACAGATGAACCGAAAGATAGTTGCCATTATTGAGAAACATCCCAACCTTTCAGTTTGAAATGTGGCTCGAAAGATTGGAAAATCAAAATCATATGTACGAAAAGTGAATCAGAGGCATGGAAAGCGTACAAAGTGAAAAATGTGCCCAATCGTGATGATAAGCAAAATTTCACTGCAAAAGCCGTGCTCCACGCTCCACACTCGAAACTAAGAAAAAAGCGAATGGCATTAATGATTTCAAGAGGAGATGGAAAAGCGCCGCCGCCAGTATATCTAAGGGTACTGTACGGAACCTAATGGCAGATGTTCCCAGGAAAGTTCGTGAATTTTACAGGAAACGTAACTAACATCGAAGTAAGCTTTCCTTGTTTTATATATAAGTCTATTTTACTGAATTAAACAATCGGTTTTGTTGTATTACGTGAATTTTTGTTTTATTGGCATCATCTTGGTGTCCGAAATTTAACGTGGACAGGCTTTATTGTACAGATAGCTTGCTATACACTGTTGCAGTACACAGAATTCTTTTTGAGGTTTACGGCGACAATGCTCGGTCCGAAACAACATCCAGAGTATAATTCAGAAGCTTGGAAAATAATGATTTTGATATTGCAAGTTAATTGACCTGCAATGTGTTGCCAGAGAGGGAGGACAATATAACAAGTGATATATTATTTACATTTGTCTGCATGAAGCATTAGTTTTCACGAACATCTAGCGAGGTATTCTCAAGACACTCAAGGTCCCAATATACGCCCTCAGTTCTATTCAAACGTGGTGAGAGTTTCCGATTCCATTCCCGCCAAAGTTCGAATAGCTTTGAATTCGCAGCTCAAAAATACAATCAAGGCGTGTTATCATCGTAATTGCATCTACTTATTACACTACTTATTGGATAGTAACGAGTGCAATACTACTTTGAGTAGAGCAA
Source organism: Toxorhynchites rutilus septentrionalis (assembly GCF_029784135.1). Taxonomy (NCBI): domain Eukaryota; kingdom Metazoa; phylum Arthropoda; class Insecta; order Diptera; family Culicidae; genus Toxorhynchites; species Toxorhynchites rutilus. Next base: position 75,867,558 of record NC_073746.1, read on the forward strand.
AGAATGTCATTTGTGATAGAAACTTATTTTTTACTCAGTTTGATGGAAAGTCAAATAGTCAAATAAACATCAAAGTTCAATGTTGTACAATCGACGAAAAATATAATCAATAAGAACGCTGAGAAAAACGACGACACCGTCATCAGCTTGTTACGCATCGGGACCATATGTACATACTAACAATGCATGCAAAGTCAGCAAGATGTCGAACTCGGTTCGACACAACATCCGTCTGAGGCATGGATGCGACACGAGAGTGGTTCTGCTCAATGGTGTCACACTCCTTTTGGCAGTCGTCCTCTATCTGTGAACATGAATTTTAAATCACCACTCTCGAATGGCTTCCAACGATGTTAGAAGAAAATAATTACAAGTCTTTAGTTCACTCGCCCTGTTGCTTCCGGTGGGTGACAAAGCCCAGTAACAAACGAGCGATGGCGGAAGAACAACCGGAGATGTCAAAGGCTGTGAATTTAAATTAGAATCATTTTGGAGCTCTGCCAACGAATCTGTTTGTCAAACCACAATGTCTTGAGCAGCATTTGGAATGAGCTTTTACCCCGAGCGAGAATGTCGATAAAAGATCCTTATCACTTAAACCTACAACCCGGTCGCAATCCACGCTTCTGTCTCCACCTCCTGCCGTGAAATCACTCCACCGAAGGATGCCGAATGGGAATGACATCCTGCTCAAAGGGTTCCGAAAGTTTACTGTTGATTTTGTGGCTTCGGTGTTATGCCTGTTGATCCAACTTTATAACCTACTCCCGCTCTTTTTGCCACAGTTAATGGTTATGTGGTTATCTGTCCGTGTGGGTGTGTGAGAGGGAAGCCTCGGATAAACTGTTCTCACTCGAGCACGGATGTGATGGGCATGGGATCAATTGTTACAGTGTGAGCTAACCGCCCTCAGATGGGCTATTGGAAGGGAAGCGGTCACTCTACAATGGATGCTCTGATGCTTCCGAGACGTGCTTCGGAGGTTTTATGGGGCTTTTATGATTTGGCATAACCATTAAGTTATAGCAGCGGCATGTTTCTGAGCGAGATTTTAGAAGCGCTGAAGGTTGTACGTAATGTGTTATAGGAATAAACATCGTTATTGAATATTCAATAAATTTGAGGAAAGAGAAAGATCAATACATAATTACGAAACATATCGATTCTCTTGGAGATGAGCATCACCGTCTCGAACATGTTCCATTAGGATCACAAATCGCCGATTGACGCCGGACAGACAGCTTGAAAACAAAATCGTCTCGCTAACTGTTACTACTCCTGTCGCTATTAGAAGCGTTCATAAATATATCCTCTCTATTCCGAGACAACGGGAAAACGAGTCGTGCAGAGCACGTAACACATATGCTATGGAACACCTGGCAAGCCGGCGAACGACTTGTCAAAGCACAGACGCTATTTTTAGTGTTGATCTACGGAAAATGGTTTCACAGAGCAAATGGATCCATGCCGCCGGTAGATTTGATTAGATTCCAAGCCGAATAATAGCTCAGCCTCTGCTAGCATAAGACATTGTGTTGAGAGACTGGCATAATTGAATTTGTCTTGGTTGTATGCGAAAGGAATTTGCTTAACTGGGACATTTCTCCACTTGGATGGACTGATAAATGTAAGACAAATGATATATAGTAGGGGTAAATATTTTAATACGCACTAAATTATCATTACCAAAGAAATCAATTGACTGTTCATCTCTCATATCTGCAAAAGTAGTAAGTTATTACTCAGTGATACACAGTAAGTTGAAGGTATACATTGTATCCATTTTAAGCAAGCTTCAAAATTCTTGGTGGAACAAAAAATATGTTAAAGTGTCGCTGATTGCGATGGGATGGGCGTGAAAGCATCGCGTCACACAGTACAAAAACTGAATAAAGGGTGTGTCACATCAAATTGCATCACGGAAAAAACGCTGTAGAAATTTAATTTTTAGGAATTATATCATCAGCTTTCGCTTATAATCAGATAAGAGTGTATAGATCACGTTGGCCATGCTTCACTGTCAATTTTTCGTAAATTTGGAAAAATGTCGTCGAACGAAAAAGAGCGTCGTGAATTAATCCTGTGCACTCATTTCGAGAATCCGGAGTTGTCACATCGGGACATCGGTAAGATGCTGGGAATCGTCCAATCCACGGTCAGCAGAGTACTAAAACGATACTTCGAGAACCTAACCGTCGACCGGAAGGTGAAAAACGGCAAAAATGGATGCTCCGTCAGTGAAAAAGATCACAAGCGCGTAGTTAAGCAGTTTAGACGTGATCCGAGAAGTTCGGTTCGCCAATAAGCTGAATTTGTCAAGTTCATTCGTCCAGCGGACCAAGCAGCGGGAGGGCCTGCGTACATACAAGGTTCAGAAGGCTCCTAACCGCGACGAAAGGCAAAACATGGTGGGGAAGACGCGAGCCCGGAAGCTGTACAGCCGCATTGCCTGGTAATGGACGATGAAACCTACGTCAAAGCGGACTTTCGTCAGCTACCGGGCCTGTTGTTCTTCTCCGCAGAGAACAAATTCAGCGTTCCGGAGGAGATTCGCAAGCAGAAACTATTCAAGTTTGCCAAAAAGTACATGGTGTGGCAAGCGATCTGCTCTTGCGGAAAGCGGAGCGCCCCCTTCGTGATGACCGGCACGGTAAACGGGCAGGTTTACCTTAAGGAGTGCCAACAGTAGCGCTTACTACCACTATTGAAGCAGCACGAGGGCCCAACCGTCTTCTGGCCGGATCTCGCTTCGTGCCACTATTCAAAGGACGTGTTGGAGTGGTACGAAGCCAACGGGGTCACCTTCGTGCCAAAGGAAATGAACCCGCCCAACGCGCCGGAGCTTCGCCCAATAGAGAAATATTGGGCGATTATGAAGCAGGCCCTCCGGAAGAACCCAAAAGTTGTCAAATCGGAGGCGGACTTCAAGAGAAAATGGATTTCTGTTCAAAAAAAACTACAACCTGACGTTGTACAGAACCTTATGGACGGGGTAAAGAGGAAGGTGCGAGCATACGGGCTTGGGCTCGAAGTATTAATTAAAAGAAAATGCCAAAAGTTGTTTAATAGTTTTTATTTTACTGTCTAAAATTTTCAAAAGGATCGGTCTACTGGGCGAATTTCTACAGCGTTTTTTCCGTGATGCAATTTGATGTGACACACCCTTTATCATAGGCAACGACTCAAAAAGCAAAATTTTGTAGCAAAACCTCATCCACGTTATGAATGGGTCTCGTTCATCGTCCGTCTCCCTCGGTGCACAAAGCCATACTTGGCTCTTCTTTTGTACGCGGTTTTTCCTGCTAGCAAGTTTGGATACGGGGGAGTTATTGGGATTACACGCTCAATTTAAGGTTACATTATACGGATCGGGCGATGATCCGAGCACAAATTTGACTATGCAGTGACTGAAAATCAAAGCTCAGCTCGGTCTGATGGATGGAGGTCGATTTTCGTGGGTTAGAAAAGAAAAACTCGGTGGTAGTTTATTTTTTTCGAAGCATCGTATTACTCAACATGAGAAATTGCGGATAAGAATGGCTTACACGCTTTAGGGCCATCATGATTTTATTGCACGGTTTGTTTGTTTGCTTGAATTTAAGATGATTTTATATAACAGCGCTCATTCGTTTTAACGAATTTGCGATGTCTTCATTTATGCAAGCTAATAACTATTTGCACACATTGCGTTTCATAACTATAGAACCACTCCATTTATCTGAGTTTCCAGAGATATGTAAGAAACCGGTTGGATTGAGGTATATAGTGTAGCATATAATAACTATCTTCAATTACATTGGAACTCTATTATTGTGCTCAGGCGAGAAACATTCTAAAAACTAAAATTCCAGTGTTTCATAACTATAGAACCAGATGGAAAAAAACTCACACTCCCTTACAAAATTAACGTAATTTCACATGAATTACAATAAGTTTCTAATTCGTAGGTGTCTTTAGTTCTCAATCAGCTCAAATAACCTGAATGACGTTAACGTTCTATGTGGAACTTTTGGCGTCTCAACGTATGTATTAACTATCGTCATTTACTAAAACATAGTTGAGATTTCTTAAGCCAGATAATACGCCTTGAATGTATTCCGAGGGGCAATCTCTTGAATACGCGTGACCACAGTGCAAGTTGAAGGAAATTTCTTTGACGTAAAATCCCCCGGCCAGAACGGGAATCGAACCCGAACACCCACCATGATAATGTGAGACGCTAACCACTCGGCCACGGGTGCACCTATTCGGGCTGATTTCGACCAAACTGCGCCATGTTGTAGTGTGTACGAGGTCTGTTAAAAAAGTATCGCGACTTTCGAATTTACGCAGGTTACGTATATTCGATTCTAGATTTTTTTTTGTGCCATTATGTTGGTACCCATGTCTCTCACTTATGCTGACAAGTACGGTTATTTTGAATGTTCAGTTAATTTTTGAAAATTGCTTTTCTTACAGGTGTTTTGATTCATCTTCGATTTTTGCCTATTGTAAAAATGGATCGAAGAATATGTATCAAATTTTGTGGGAAAAACAAATTAAATGCTCGAACACATTCCGAATGTTGATTGTGACATCTGGTGAACCTACGTTGGAGCGAAACAACGTTTATCGGAGTTCGAAAACATGTCCTCGGATGGTCGAAAAGATGTGAACGACGCAAAGCGTGCCGGAAGCCCGAGCACACCAACAACTGAAATCGATTACAAGTAATCCGTGGGTATACAAAAATCGTGACACTTTTAGAACAGCTCTTGTAGATAGAGCGGTCCACTCTATCCCATTACATTATGCATTTCCATAGCAATAGCCGATTTTACTTCAGCACTACGAAGGGATTTCTCTAGAGATAGGCAATAGGCAAAAGTCGAAAATGAACCAAAACACGTGTAAGGAAAGCAGTTGTCAAAAATTAACTGAACATTACAAAATAGCCGTACTTGTCAGCATAAGTGAGAAACATCAGTACCAACATAATGCCATAAAAAAATCTAGAATCGAATATACCTCTCTCCAGACCGAACTGAGTGGTATGATAATTACTTATAATGTCTACGCGTCATATATTTGTTAATTATTGACCCGAAAACTTATTCCAATAGCCTAAAAATTGCCTTGAAAACCAGCCAACCACCAGTTCATATATAGATTTATGTGATTTAAATAGCATATCACATAAATCTATATATGAACTGGTGCTCACTCGGAAATCCACTCTCAGGGACGAATGACTAAAGTCCCTCGAAAAATAAGAACAGAACGGAACGAAAATCCACTCAGTTACGATTCTTTAATGGTTGAAGCATGTTTTCGCTGGAATACAAAGTATCGATAAAAATTTTGAACAAAATGGCTATCCTATTAAGACTACGAATTGTTCCATTGGTGATATATAGTGCGCACAATACGGAATGTTTCTTGACGGGTTGGGGTAGAGAATATTTTACTTTGTCAAAGAAGTCGCCTTGTTTGATGCAAGCAACAGTACCAATATTGAATGCTCATGAATAGTTCAAATGATTGTCGATTCGAATTAGTGGGGGTATTATTTGCACTAGGTGTTTCTAGAAAAAGGAATCGATTCTTGCATCGGATTGAATCGCCACTACGGACCAGATTTTTGCACTCCGACAAATCCTCCAGAAATGTCGGGAGTACAACGTGACCACTCATCACATATTCATAGACTTTAAGGCAGCTCATGATACAGTCGATCGAGAACAGCTATGGCAGATCATGCACGACTACGGTTTTCCGGACAAACTGACACGGCTGATCAAAGCTACCTTGAAGCGAGTTATGTGCTACATTCGTGTTTCGGGGACACTCTCGAGCCCGTTTGAATCACGCAGAGGTTTAAAGCAAGGGGATGGACTATCCTGTATGCTATTCAATATAGCCCTTGAGGGTGTAATCCGACGTGCGGGCATCGATACGAGGGTCACGATCTTCAACAAAAGTACCCAACTCCTGGGCTTCGCAGATGATATTGACTCAATAGCAAGAAACTTTGCGTCGGCTGAGGCAAACTACGTCAGACTAAAAGCGGAGGCCAGGAGGGTGGGACTACTAATTAATGCGTCAAAAACCAAGTACATGGTGGGAAGAGGCTCAAAGGAGAAAACAGTGAGCCTCCCACAGACAGTGACAGTGGACGGCGATGAACTGGAAGTGGTTAATGAATTCGTATACTTGGGATCTCTGATCACCGCCGACAACAATATCATGAAAGAGATCCAACGACGCATTCAAGCTGGAAATCGTGCATACTTTGCGCTCCGCAAGACGCTTCGGTCAAGGAGAATACGGCGTCGCACAAAGCTAACGGTGTACAAAATCTTAATAAGACCAGTGGTCCTTTATGGACTCGACACTGTGACGCTGCTCACGGAGGACATACGCGCTCTGACCATCTTTGAGAGGAAAGTGCTGCGGACTATTTTTGGTGGAGTACAAACGGAGAGCAGAGAGTGGTGCAGACTTATGAGCCACGAGCTACAGGCACTACTTGGAGAGATTCCCATTGTACTCCTAGCGAAAGTCGGGAGGTTACTGTGGGCCGGACATGTCGCGATGATGCGATGCCGGACGACAGTGCAGTGAAATCCGTTCTCTTCAATGACCCCGCCGGCACCATAAATAGAGGGGCTCAACGTGCCAGGTGGCTCGACCAGATCGAAGCCGACTTGCGAGTGACGGGACGCTTACGGAATTGGCGACGAGTGGCCCAGGACCGATAAAAAATTAAAAGGATCATTCTAGTTAAGTGCTTAATTCAACGTTAAGGAAAACTTTGAGTAGATTAGTGCGAAAGCTCTAATGGGTTCCGTACATGATTCGTTTTCGTATCATTAGATGCAGAGCGTTTGTGTACGATTGAACTGTTGATGTGATACGTAGTCAAATATATAAAATGGTGGGGTGGAACAAATATAAAATCGCCTGTGGCGGCAGCAAATGCCTAGAAGAAGAGATACATACTGCCAATAAGGAAACCAATTTCGTATATTGTTCTCACGAGAACAAAAATTATTCATGTATCAACCATCTTCAGCTGTTTTTTTTTGCGAATTCAATAGTTATACTCATCCACTCACACACTTACAAGAAGAACGTTCAACAAACTTCCAAAATATCCATTCATTTACTCATTGAGAATTGATTCAGATGCAACTTCAAACAAATGATTACTAAGCCAACTGTAGTTCAGTGTCTACCATGCGGCTATATCACAGCTACATATATCCCACCTCTATTTTTTGAGGCAGATTTCACACCTTCGTATGATTAAAATTGTTCGTTATTGAGTTACTTGCTTTACCTGCTTTTTGTTTTGTTATCTGTTAAGGGTATTTTCGACTATAAATATATCACAAAATTAATTTTATTACTTTCGTTCATTTTTAATGTTTGGTTTGGTGGCTGTAATCCAAGTACGAGTTTCATGGTAATTGACTTTGGTTGGAGAATATTTTAGTGTATTCGTTTGTAAATGGTAATAGCCAGAGTTGACGAATCCGCTCGTCCTGGTATGAGAGAAAAGTGACTCAAACACGATCCATCATCTGTCGTGTCTTGTATTAGGATTTCCATAGCCTAATGTCTCTCCGTATGGTTCTCTGTTTCTTCATTTATCATAGAGAATTGTTGCGGCTTTACTTAATTTTTTTCAGAATAAAGTAATAACAAATCTTTTTCGCCATAAAAATCATCATGTTGAATGCAATCTTTGGGCTTCTCTACTTGGACTTATTTAATTACATAGTCTTACAGTTTTTCGCAAATATATAGTTTTTTAGATTGGAAATATATATAAAAAAAATAAAATATATATATATATATATATATATATATATATATATATATATATATATATATATATATATATATATATATATATATATATATATAAAATGGGGTGATGTCTGTCTGTCTTTCTGCCTTTCTGTCTGTCTGATTCTTATGGACTCGGAAACTGCTGAACCGATCGACTTGAAAATTGGTCGGGGGGATTTCCGTGATAGTTTGAGACCCCTCACCCCTCTCTAAAGGTGGGCTGCCATACGAATGAAACACAAATTTCTACATTACTCGAGAATTAATCAAGCAAATCTAACCAAATTAGGTATATGGAGGTTTTAGGGTGCAATAAATGTTTCTATGGTGGTTAGACACTCCACGCCCCTCACGCCCCTAAGGGGAAGTTGCCATACATACGAAACACAAATTTCTGCATTACTAGAAAATTTAATCAAGCAAATAAAACCAAATTAGGCATATGGAGGTTTTGGGGGCACGAAACGTTTCTATGGTGAATCGACACTTCTCCTCCCTCTCTAAGGGGGGCTACCATACAAATGAAGCATACATTCCTGCATAACTCAAGAACTAATCAAGCAAACGGGACCAAACTTGATATGTAGAGGTTTCTTGCCTCCTAAAGCAAGAAACATTTCTAGGGTGGCTTAACACTCCTCCCACCTCTCTAAGGGGGGGGGGGGGGACTGTCATAGAAATGAAACATAAATTTCTGCATAACTCGAGAACTGATCTAGCAAATGGAACCAAATTTGGCGTGTGGAGGTTTTAGGGAGCAATAAATGTTTTTTATGGTGGTTTAACACTACTTTCTCCTCTCTGAAGAGGAGAAGGGGAGGGTGCTGAACAACTCAAGAAACTAATCAAACAAATGGAATTAAACTTAGCATATAGAAGTTTTAGGGATCGTTAAACGTTTCTATGGTGATTCGACACTCCTCCCTCCTCTCTAAGGAGAGGCTACCATAAAAAAAATAACACTGCATAACTCGAAAACTAATCAATCAAATGAAGCCAAATTTTGCATGTGAAGGTTTTTGAATATGAGAAATGTTTCTATAATGGTATGACACCCCTCCCTCCTCTAAAATGGAGAGGGGGTCCCATAAAAATAATACACATATTTCAACCAAACATGACAATTGATTTTCTTTTTTCATTGTGATAAAACGCACTCCTATGTCTTCTTATATCTATATAAATAAAAATGGATCGCCGAATGTGTTGATAAGGGAAAGGAATTGTCTGATTTAGGGCTGTCTTTATTCTATAATATTTTCTGTATCAAACATTTATTCCATATAACGGAGAAACATGTTATTTGCAAATGTTTGAAAAATCTTGAACGAGAATTGTGTCTGAAAATAATGTGATATTAAACTGACGAGTTTTGGTAGAGGTACTAGGAATTTTATAGTAAAAGGTAATTTCAAAGGGTAGATTAGAAAAGCAATCAATAAACAGTTCTGCGATTGGACCTATGAACGTGCGCTTAGTGAAAAAACGTGAATGTGGAAACGGAAAATAAATGTTGGGTGGGATGAAGTTTGCCGGGTCAGCTAGTACTCAAATAAGATGGTAGATATGTTAGTTCTTGGTACAGAAAATGTGGCACTAGATGAAAATTAATATTCATAGAAAACAACTAATATTCATAAATTGAAATCCCAAATGAAAACTGCAAACGTGCCTGTTTGTTTGCGAACAACACCGATGCACCTCCGTTCACTAATCGAAACTATTTTAATTAACCACGCCACGTCAAGGTCATCGAAACGCGTGCGCTTTCACGCGGCGCTGATCCCACCCATTGGTCAATCGTTTACTGGAGGCATCCAAATTCACGAGCAATATGCTGAAGCTTCGTTCGTTGACCAGTGGATTACTGCACACGATCCGTTGAGCGCTGGGGGCGATCCGTGTCCGCTAATAATAGACCCGCCGCGGTGAGATAGCCAGAAAGAAAAAAACGCAACCGATCAATACGCGCGTACGTATCAAGGTACCGATAGAGTTCATGAAACGAAGCATCAACTTCAGGAAGGGAACGCTGCCGGAATGAGATACCATCAGAAGACGAGCGACGGCACGCAAATATTTGGCTAAAAGCTTGTTTTTATTTAAAATTAATTTTTAATTATATACTATCAGCGAGTGGCGCGTCTACAGTGAGCGCCAAAGTAGTACGTAGTCCGCCGACTTGACTTGAGCTGGAAGTGAAATGTACAATCCAATCCGCTGGACCGACCAAGACCGACGAGGAGAGGATGGGGTGGTTTTCAAAAACACACTCTATTTTTACGCGCTATCGTTGTTGCTGCTGTTGATGCAGAGTTTGGCCGCGCGTTTCACTGGCAAGGCGGTGAATTTTCTCCAGACAGCCGCCGGTGAAGGTGAAAAATGGAGATGAAAACGGAATCAATATTTATGAACCTCCAGCCCCTCGAAGCGGTGGGAGGAATGTACGAAAGAAATGTTTTCATTAGTTTGCTCGACCCGTTGCCAATTTCACTCTCCACTCCACGTTTCCTCGCATCGGGGAAGGTCAAGTCTAAGCAGAGGCATGACTGCTTCGGACTCGGCTTAAACAACCTGCAGCACTTTCCGTTTTGCAACGGAGCGAAAGCTAATTGGGACCGTACTGAGAACTCCGATACGATCAAAGAAGATGTTTGTTATTTTGACAGGGTTTGTTCCGAAGATTGTTTCTGCAACATAACATGTCAAGTCACGTGAGCACAATACAGTTAGTATGGTTCATTGTTAGACATTTTAACAGGGGAAGAATATTGAGGGGCAAAAAGCAATGAAATCACAATTTTGTGATCTGTTTCTTCCATTGGGTTCTAAACACACGCTTAGTGGAAATGTTAACAATGAGCATTCGTTTCTCAAAAAATATAAGTTTCTAGAATTTTGTCAGATTGACTTTTGAATCATCTAACATCTGTTTGTGACTTACTACTGGCGTTGGCATTGTTTGTTATTAGGTTTGGACCCGAAGGGTATCTCAGACACATTGACCCCCGTCGGTCAAACTCCGTCCGATGGTGCGAAGCGCTGCATGGTCATTATTACAGTTGCTTTGTGTAAGCCCTCACATTCGAGAACAGAAGTAACTACTGGAGCTTTCTGGAACACACCCGCAGTTTGGGTATGCAAGCACTCACTATCTTACTGTTGAACTTCCTGTATCTTTTCTAATATAAGGAATATGAAATTGATAAATTCAGATAAATTGTAGTATTTTTGATTAACAAACGACTGTAAAAATTTTCTCAAAGAATTATATATGGTCGGGGTTCTGCCAAAACGAACTAAGCATCAAAAACATTATTTTAAGATATTTCAATCTGAAGTTTGGGCTTCCACTAATTGACCGCGGCTGATCAAATCTTTTATTTTATCGCTCACGTGTTACAAACAGGATATCTCCAAAGCACTGAGACCATAAATGTCTATAAAATAACACAAAAATATTGAAAAAAATCCTTTTAGTTTTGGTATGCATGAACTGAGTTCACTTAGGCAGAATAAGTTTAAAAAATATGGGATTCAGTTCAGTGTGGTTGGATGTATTTTCAGATTCATTAATTACTACAATAATATTATTTAAATGGTAGAGAAAAACTTATGATGCTTCGTCGCTGATCAGATCGTAATCAATCTCAACAATGTTTTGATCGTCGGGAACCAGCTTCATGAAGAATTCATGGTATTTGGGAGGTACATATTTCATCAGATGTTGAATGTCGTTGTACTTCGCACGAGAAATGCTATGCACATTTGGATGTAAAAGTTCCATTTTGGTTCCACCGAAAAAAAGGTGGAGGGCCTCCTAATCTCTTCTTCAAGCCTAACTCAAAGAAGGGATCATCTGGGCCGTGGCTATACTTAAACATAAGTATTCCGGGTTTTGATTTCACCACACGAATGACTCTCATACTCAGCCAGTTCACATTGTCTTTGTTTTTATCCTTTTTTCTATTGGTGATAAGCTTCTGCAACGCTTCAGTGGAGTAAAAGTCATTACTCGTCATTTTAGTGACAACAAATTTTTTCTTGTTCTGCTTACAAGATGAGACAACTTTGCCAAATTCGTCATAGCTATACATATTACCATTTTTTTTCATCTTGTTTTCTATTTAGCTGAAGTCTCGATCATTTGGTAAGTAGCTGTGACCACTTACACAAAACTTGTGCTCTACTTCATCGATGGGACAGCTATCATCCGCAACCAGATACATCCTCAAAAGAGTAAATTTAATATTTCGATTTTGGCCTCCACATACATCAGACCAGCAAATGAGCTTTTTAGCGGAAACATGCTCCTTAACGTAGTGTAGCAAACAAGAGCTTACCTGTAACAAAAATATAGGTTTACCAAAGTCAATAAGTTTAGATACACTACGAAAATATTTTTATCATTAAACTTGTGCTCCACGAGAAGCTATGCCTAGTATGCCTCTCCTGTAGATAGTTTCGGCAGAGGAAAAGTTTTCTGTAGATCAAAACAAACGACGTGGCAGTCTTCCTGCTTCGCCACCTCAGAATCCCTTGCTCGCTTTTTGCTGGCTAGTTCTGAAAGATCCTTTTGTACGTCAACAAACTTATTCCAAACCGTTATTCACTGCTAATCGATTCCATATACAAGGAATGCATTTTTGTCATGTTCAGGCCGCTTGGTAAGTACATACTGTCCGGAGTGTCGCTTCTTCTATAGTGACTAGAGTATACTGGAAACGACTCTATGTGCATCCGTACTTTTGTAACAGTTGTTTGTGGTGTTGTATTGATTGGTGGATATTTGCCTCGCTTATCTTCAAAACATCCAGAACTCGCCTTTTGTAGTGCACGATGGATTTTGCCTAGAGTTAATACACAACGTAATGCAAACCGTTATGCTTGTAAATAATAACGCCTGGATTGGGGCCTCTTCCACTGATCTGAATCGGGAACTCTTGTACGTTGAACTTTTGAAACACGAGTTGATTGGGCAATAAATGCTATTTGTGTTTCCCACGAGGCTTTTCCGTAAAATTGTTTGAAATTTGACAGAGGTTGCTCTAAAGAAATTTTGTTATTACAGTTTTTTGAGCAACCACACACGTAATTGGCTTGAATTTTCTTAGCCACAACTACCGCTCCTCGTGTGTTGATGTATGATTCGCCTGCATTTCTATCACGTTTACGTAGGTTTTTTTTCCAAAATTGAGACTCAGCTCGTTTACGTTTTCTGAGACGCGGCGGTGAATCTACGTTGTCCTGATGAGAATCCGAGATTTGTTCATTTGTTCCATTACATTCTTGTTCTAAAATGTTATGATCGAAGATAATTTTAAAAAAAGGTCTGCCAAAGTGAACCAAGTCAAAAAATGTCACCTAGAATATTATTGCCTCTAAAATTTCCGCTCTCCATAACCAAGTCTTTCTCATTAACATCCACCTTTTCATGTTGTGAGCCAACATCTTCGTTTATTTCAAATTCAGAGTCTTTAAAAAATGAAAAACAAAATTAGGTAGCTGCTAGACACGCAAAACTTCATTATCTTTGCAGCCAGAGCGAACCAAGAACATGCTCACTATTAACATTATATTATTACACAACACATTAATTTTTTGTAACGGCTCCTGAGTAATTTGATAGATAGTATTTATATTGTTTCACTTTTGCGGTTTTGTCGAAATAATGTCTTAATAAATGAAAATAAATCAATTTAAAAATGCATTGTACTTGGTCGCAGACGTTTAAATTTGAGTTTTTTGAAAACCGAAAAATCACCGGAAATAGGGGTTTAAAAAATGATGCCAAATGTCTTAAAATTGCATGACACGTCGAGATTTACAGTTATTTCAAAAGAAAATGTTTGTCAAAAATCGATTTTTCAGGCGGAAAAACGATCCAAGATAACTGAAAATATCGACGAGTAATGCAATTTTAAGATATTTGGCATCAATTTTTTTTTTTTGAAAACCTCGACTTTCGGTGTTTTTTTGTTTTTCAAAAAAACTCTAATTTTAACGTTTGTGACACCAGTAAATGAAGCAAATCAACATTTCGTAGCAAGTTCCGAACGAAAAATCGAAATAACTATTTTTATTGGCACCCAATGTATGGTTTTGGGTGCGTTTCGTACTCCGAAAAAAAACTCCCAGAATGCCGATTTTTGACAAAAAAAAATTTCGAGATGACACTACCGTTCTGAATCATATTTCGGACGCTTAAGGCATATGATGCAGAAGACAGATCTAAACTTTATGCACAGGTATTAAAAATTAGTTCAATATGCTTTTAAGCTTTCTACTTTTGTACCTATTTGACTGAAAACATAAAAAAAAATCATCGAATAAAATGCTTTTCGAATGAAGCGAAAAAAAATCAAACTTCGGACACTAAATCAAATTTCGAACACTTTATTTTGTAATTTTTGGGACGAAAATTACATTACACTTGATTAAATTTTATAGTCAACTGCGAAACACTTACCAAACAATCACAGTAAACTGTTAATGATGATGAGAAATGATGAAACACGGGAGAAATTCAAATATTTATGAACGGGTAAATTCTACGTGCTCGCGCTAAGTAAACGTCAAACACAAACGATAATGAGTAGTGTTGTAAGATTTCTGCCGATTATGTTATAATTCAAATGTAGTTCTCATGTGAATTGATAGTGAAACCAAGGGATTACTTCAAAGAACCAATTGTAATTTTAATTTGCTAGTTATATCATCAGTGCATTAAGCAATTAAAGATATTAGAACAAAGTGTCCGAAATATGATTCGGAACGGTAGATCCCGATGATCCATGCAATTTCAAGACAACTTTTTTTTCGAAACCCCCATTTCCTTTACTCCCCCCTTGAGTGATTTTTCGATTTTCAAAAAACTCAAACTTTGACCGCTTTGTGCCACTCTCCCTCAAGTCCGATTAAGCTGATATTTTGCATAGAGTGGTTTTTCGAGGTGGTGAACATTTTTTATGGGGTAACTTTCTAGATGTCTCGAATCTGCTATGTGTATTAGGCAGATTGAAGCTGTCTTCCACAGCTTCGGGAATACACTATGTGACGGAGAGATTTATTGAAAATCGTTGAAAGCGGCTTTTTTAGAGACTCTGCACATTCTTTCAGGAACAACGGTGGTAGATTGTCGGTCCCAGGTCCCTTAGAAGCGTCGAGTTTTCTCAAAGTAGTACAAATTTCAAATTCTGTTATGTTGGAAAGCTGTAAATTCACATCAAAAGCAGGACAGCCTCTAATACTGACAGACGAAAATGCCGCTGAGTTAGTGCTATGTACGCTTTCGAAGAAATCAACGATCAGAAATCAGCTACACCGATCGAGGAATCAGCAGTCTTATCTCTCAACGTCATCTCAGTGGGGAATTGTTTAAAGCCTTTACGATTGCGTACATCCTTCCAAAAAGCAGAGAGATTTTGCTTCGCGGTCATCTCCATGTGATCAATGTAGCTACGAAACGATG
The DNA here is from genome assembly GCF_029784135.1 of Toxorhynchites rutilus septentrionalis. Lineage (NCBI taxonomy): Eukaryota > Metazoa > Arthropoda > Insecta > Diptera > Culicidae > Toxorhynchites > Toxorhynchites rutilus. Next base: position 75,882,865 of record NC_073746.1, read on the forward strand.
CAATTTGGCAATCGTTGTACAGGGCTTCAATCGAACGAAGATGATTGCGATTATCGTCTGTCCTTGCTCGAATGCTAGATCGAGTATCCGACCATTTGAATTTAATAGGCTGTTGATTTGGTGTGGACCAGAAGCAACCATAGTTTCGATCAGCACAATCTCTTGTTCAGAAGATGCGTTAGATGGCAGCAATTCTTTGAAATCATTAGACGAGGAAGATTGTAATCTCCGACTACAACGATCTCGTCAGAGTCCGCAATACGTTCGCGGAGCTGTTGAATTCCGCAACTTACAACTCAAAGAGGCTTTAACCGCAATCAAAACTCCGCCGCCACGTTGAAGGGCACTGGTGGCAGGACTCGAAATCACAGGGCGATAGTTTGAGAAATAGATCCTGTGTTTTAGTACGGATGGTAGACGGATTTTTGTAGTAAATCGTCAAGTATTTAGAGTAAGCGTCAGACGAACAAAATGGATGGTTTCGTAGATCGGATGAATGTATGTCTAGGTTGGAACTTGTTGATTGGGCTGGAGTTGCAATAGGTTCAAGGAGGCAAATTCTCTAAATTCAATTCCTTGCGGCCAGGTGGTGGGATCCATTGCTTTGGATTTGAGGTTCTAAGGAATACTCACTTTGAAGGACACAAATAATAGTGAAGATGGCAGTTTTCCTCTTGGAATCAATGATTTTGTCCTCCTTTTGCAAGCATTCCTTAGCGAGATTTTAAATGTCTAACTCATACATTCCAGGTGAAGTTCTGGTTAAATACACCTCAAACTTGTCATCTGGCCTCATTGTTGATCCCTCGAAGGTGCCACCTGCGAATTGTCCAGTTCCACGAACATTTTTTTTTTGGCTGATCATTTTGGTCCGAGACATCCTCGTCGCGAGTGCGCTTGGGTGTGATGCCGCGAACTTTAAATTGAAGATTACGGGGAATTGGTGAAAGCACATCTGGAGATAATTTGTTGAAGCCTCCTTGAATTTCCTGCTTCAACTCAGCGATAAGACTGGTTTTTATTTCAACCTTTAGCTCTTCACCCACCTTTTGATACGTTTCCCTCATTTCGTGTGTGGCAGCATTTGTAGACGCTATGGCGTTTTTAAAGCGAACGTACTTCATCAAGTCGGTGTATCCTTGGCAGAACCAGAAGACAAAAGAATTTCCGCAGATGTCTCTGTAAAACGTTTCAGACAAACCTGTAATGGAAAGTTGCTTTGCAAAAACCGTCACATACCACTTCATTCTTTGATGATTACGGCTAAACCGGGCACACTGGTTTTGACAGATATGAAAGTGGCTGTTCCGTGGTAGTACTCACACAGGCTCAATCAAGTGGTAATGATGCTTAGTGTGTGTTTGGGAGTAACACCCTTGCTACAGTCCTGATCCGGGATTCTGCCGAAGACCGATCGCAAGGCAAAACATCACATGGGATGGAACACATACAAGCAGCGATCGCAAGCAGTAAATTCTGCGGAGCAGAATCAGTCCAGTTCGATACACTAAGGATACAGATTTATGTGTTAATGTTATGTCTATTTTGTAAATGGTTATGTTAAAATAAATTGTAATATTGTGAATTTCATGGATTGTAAATAAGTGCACTACTATTTGGTTAAATTTAATGTGTCAAATGTACATTCCAACGACTTTTGCACCTGAAGGAAGAAAGAAGACGGTGTATTGTTTGCCATTGATACTGTGTGAAATGCAGTTCTGCTCGAATGTTGTTTTACCGACGGCAATAGGAAGTTTGTGGTTTGGGAAATGGATTTCCCTTCGATGTTGGGGGCCTGTAATAGAGTTATCGAAGTTTTATGGGTAGGTTCCCCAACATTATGGTCCTTCGAACCGGATTTGAAGTGAATCAAAAATAACATTGGAACAATAAACTTTGTGTTGAGAGCGACCCTTCTTTGTGCCGTTGGTCATTGGACTCACGAGTGGAAGGCTGCATCGCCGCCACATCACCGTGATGATAATGACGGTTTTGTTCCGCGAAATAATTGTGGGATGTGAAATTTGTCCAAACCCGCCACATTTGTAAGAAAAAATGTGAAAGTACAGTCAGAGTGTCGTTAAGACTAATTGGGACGTGTCTGCCAATCGATATTTGTGGTGGACCCGGATTAAGTTTTGTGTTGTCGACGTAAATTACAATTTTATGATACTGGATCAATTTGTGTAATGAGTTCAAAAAATGAACGAAGTTCGAATTAAATGGAACAATCACTTGCCATTGCGATCATCTAATTGTGGAATTGTTGTTCGCGATTATATGAATTCTTGTTTTGGAATGTGTCTTGGGAAATAATTCGAACGAGTGTGGAACGGATCAATATTACGAGAGCGCATTACGTTTAACGCTTTGGAAGGTGGTTGACTGAGGCTAGCTGCAATATCTCTAGGAATGGAGTAGCGTTATACATGAGTTGGATTACGATCACGGAATTGACTTCTCCGAATACAATTTGGAAAATTCATCTCATTTTCGAGAAATTTGGAGGCTACACATAGCGGATATCATTTGGATTAATTATCACTGGGAATACAGGACAATTGTCCGCTGACACGGAGCTGACACGGGTTTCTGTTGTTCGTTTGCCTTTGAGGCAACCGTACAATTGGACCACCATTAAATATGCGCATTGGGTATTCTTTTTCATCACGATCGGCGGACATTTTGGGTTCAACTGTTATTTCTCTCGGTAAGAAATAACAGTATGTGCTCCGTCGAGGCGCGGAGTTTTTTGGATATTACACTGGCATTCTATTTTTTTATCCCACACTAAACTGTTTGGAGTTCGATCTCTCGGCAAATTATTGATGCGACACATTTGGTGGATTTTGGACGAATATTGTGGAGGTTGTTTGTTGGTACAAGACGTTAGAGGAATTGAAGTTATCCCGCACAATCGGCGGGTGTTGGGTTCAACTGTTATTTTCTCTAGGTAATATAATCAGTGTATTGTCCACCGAAGCTAGGCATTCCGGATAGTACATAGGTGTTCTCTCCTCACTCCAGCATTTATCATCACCAACGGATGTTCGCCTGATTCGTCCGATAGCACCATGCCTGCCATAGCTGAATCTATCAACACGCGGTTTCCATCGCTGAGGTATCTGAAGGTGAAGTTGCGGGATGTTCAATCGTCTTTGACCGACATTTGGCGCTTCGTGAAGAACTTCAGTGGTGACGTCAGTATTTCGGAATTGGAGATTCGCTTGGAGAAGCTGGATTAGTTGAAGGATCAGTTTGGAGAGGTACTGGTCGAAGTCAGGGTCCATGATGACTTCGAAGACTCAGACGGACTGGATACGGAACGGCAGGAGCTTAGCGACCACTACTACGAGCGAAGTCATTCTTAGTGGATAAATTGAAGGATTCCACCCGGGCTGGAAGATAATCTGGGGACAATCTGGGTACATTGGACCGAGTACGTCTGGCCCAAATGACGCTGCGAACTTTCAGTGGAAACGGGCAAGAATGGCTGAGCTTCAAGGATTTATTCACTTCGCTGATCCATTCTAGAGGAAACTTGCCGGAAATAGAGAAACTCTACTACTTGAAGGGTTGTCTTCTAGCAGAGCCAAGGTGGCTAATCGACTCCCTCCAAACTACAGCTGGGAACTACCAAATTGCCTGGAATATGCTTTTGGGACGTTATGATAACAGTGGATTTTGGAGAAACAATCGGAGGTTTAACACGGATCTGGACACCAACTGAGGATTAGCATTTATTTTCGAAGGTAATGCTACATGTTGGTGTATGTCTGGCCGAAGCTCGTTACTAACGTACTCCTTAGTAACGCGCATATTTCGACATCATTTTCTTGTATGCCTGGAGTGACCTGCTGGACCTAGTAGAGCACTTCTTCTTTAATCTACCGTTGTTGGAGCGTTTTTCTGGCTAACCAAATTGTCTACGGACCGGCGAAGTGGCGTGAAGAGGAAGCAGCAAACCTGCCCATAAAACTTCAATAACTTTATTACAGGCCTTCATAATGTTGAAACGCGAAAATGATAATAATCAATCGTAGCGAAATGAAAAATATGATCTGGTTGGTACTCCAGCTGTATGTTTCGGGTCACGGAATGAAAAAAAGAAGAGCAGCAGCGGGTGACATATATTGTCGCGGGTTGGTACAGGTACTACCAGAAACTACGCGAGAAAACAACTTTTTCGTTGGACAGCTGTGGTCGGAAAACCCCACATGACCAAAAAATCCACTTCAAGTTGTAGCAGTTTCGCAGATTCTCTAGCTTCCCGCTCAACATATTTTTGTATCCCTTATGCTTTAAGAGTAAAACAAATAAGAGCAAACTAATGAATTTTCAGGCCAAATAACACATTTCTATGTCTTCTATCTGTGTAAATAAAAATGGAATGAAAAAAATGAAAAATTCTATCGTCATAAAATCCCAAATTCATCTAAGCCAGAAGATCGTAGAACAGTTAACATGTTACCAATGTACGAGAAAATCCTAGAAATAGTAGTCAAAGAACAGCTCTTGGAGCATATAACTAAAAGCGGGATTTTGGTTGATGAACAATCTGGATTCACGAAACACCATTCGTGTGAAACGGCCTTGCATTTGTTGCCATTGAAATGCTATCGAGAAAAAGAATATTAGCTTTCCAGTTATTTTGTAGCAACATCTGCATTAAATTGGTTTGAGAGTTACCTCTGCGGGCGAACACAGATCAATAGGTTTAGAGATTGTAGATCGTCGACGGAACCAGTTGATTTGGGTATCCCTCAAGGAAGTATTCTGGGGTCATTATTGTTTCTGACACTAAACTATAGCGACGTGAACTTGTTTGCTGACGACACAGTGTTATTCGTTGTGGCAAATACTTTGGAAGATGGTTACATAAAAATGAATCATGAACTGCAAAATCTAGATGACTGGTTAAAGTGGAAGAAGCTAAAATTAAACATTAATAAAACTAAGTACTTGATTGTATCGACACGTGTTATTGAAAATAACAACTACAATATAACGATCGATGGACAATCAGTAGAGAGGGTGTCATCAATAAAATATCTTGGTGTTATTTTAGATGAAACACTGCACTTTAACGAACAGATAAACTACTCAATAAAGAAAGCAACTCAAAGATACGGAGTACTTTGTAGAATAAATCGATTTCTGACCTTTGAAAGTAACATGACGATCTACAAAGCATTGATTGCAAACAGGAGACAAAAGCAACGAATGCCAATTCTATAAAACAAAGTCTTTGAAAAAAGTATGGATGAATATCAACTTCTGTTGAAAGTATGCCTCGACGCTGTTCTCATGTTGCTGTATACAACATATTCGGGAAGTACACCTGCAGTATTGTCTTTTTGCCCATCTGCCTTAGATTCTGCAAAAATCATGGAATATTTATTTTATCCATTTTGTAGGTGGTAATAACAATTTCTTGCAACATTCAATTCTACAATCCATTCTGATCTCCTCGATTTAATAATGACCGCGGGAAAGAACTTGTGGCGGGCAAGTCTGGGGACATTCACATTACGAATTTTCACTCTATCGTAGAAAAAACGGAACTGTAGCAATCGAATGACAATGCTCATAAGATACAGTCCTGCTCTATATTTGTAAGCATTTTCTCTTCAGAATTGAGCAATGACCAAACAGTAATTTGGCGATACCATTTTTCCAGCAAGTATTTGGTGAATAGCACGAATTAATGCTGCATCATGCATAATGTGTAAATGAAAAACATCCATATTTGTCATCTTAACCGATTCTTTTCTCACGGGCCATGACCATAATTTCGTTATCCATATCGCTTTTGTTCAAAAACTAACCGCAGCCTTCAATTCACATTCCACATTTAATCAGCTTCCTTGGTTCCACACAGGGACCCTAATAATATACGTATACATTATAGCCGATAGCAAAGTCAATAAAGCATCGAATAAATATAGCGACTAGCGAAGCATTGATAAGGTTGAAATCAATAGGCTTCTGATGGCATCTGACACGGTAGTTACGCTTCTTGGATACAATTTCGGCACCGTCTTGGTTTGGGAGACTATTAGGAACACACGATGCTTTAGGTTAGCCAACATAGCAGATGCTGTGGGAAGGTGAAGCCAGGCTGAGTTGATGCAGTGGCGAGCAAACAAATATACTTCCGGAAGGCTGCTTTTCTCCCCCAGTGCCCTAGACCACCTCACCCGGCTGTACATAAACATGTATCGGTAACATGGAGTCAGCATCTAAGCGCGCGCGAATGGTGAACGAGGAACCGAGCCCTCAAGGTGTATATAAATTCACTCCCATGCCAGAAAGCATATGCTTTCTGGCTCGGGAAGAAAGCCTTTGATCCTTTCAACGGGATGATTTCTGTTCTCGCTTGTTGCTGGGAAATCAATAGTATCTAACAATTTGGATTTATTATATCAGAGGAGAGTATTCGTGGTGGAAAGCGAAACGTGCTAATGGGTTTATGCCGAGTGTTTATTCACCGTCGTGTATTCATCGCAATCCTAGTTTAGAGACCTTCGTTTTTTCCTTCAATGTTAATATATTACTTTTTCATGGAATCATAGCGATCCAAAGCATACCTCTAAATAAATCATAAGAATTATACATATAACAGTTCCATTCGTTCTAATGTTTGTATTTTACAAAAAAGGACGTTGCTTCAATTTTGTTTGAATTTGAATCAACGTAGGTCATCGAATTGTAAGGCTTCTTGCCTGAAAATTTTATAGAAAAATTGTTCGTAGAAAGTTGTCACATCAAAGAAAAGAAAAATCAAATTTCATCAGAATATCCAAATGTTCTTCAGGTCATCGGGTCAGGTCATCGGTAGAGGTCACAAAAACTGCTGAATATTGATATTCAATGTCTAAAGAATAACTCAATTAGTTCACTTAATCCATTTATGTATGATGGAGTTTTACGCGAAGGAGGGAAAAAAAGATGTTCAAATTGCCATTTAAAGTCAAGCATCAGTGCATTCTTCCCAAACATCACATCATCGGTCACATAGCCTCCCACATCGAAAATCTGTACATTGGTCCGAGCAAACTTCATTCTGCACTACATGAGGATTCAGATTCGTTTCCATATACATATTAGAGAATGATTCATAGATTTCATGAAAAGTTTATTACTTTGCCATAACCATTTGCGCTTTTTTAATCTTTCATACAACTCTGGGAATCGGATGCAATTAAGGATTCGGTGATAGAACGTGTGTGAAATGAAATTTTAATAGCATGATAATTTGGTTTAAATTTTGCGCAGAAAATCGTTGATCTTGGCATACTGCAAAGTCTCCAGACTGAGATCCATCATTAAACACAAATTTAAAAAATCACAGAGCTTTTTTTAGAATTTCTTTTGAAAATTAGCATTGATCATAATATTATTCAAAACGAGCTCACGATAAATCTATGTTTGGTTTCTTTCCAATCCATGGACAAATCGTTTGAAAACCACGACGAAAAAAACATTTAATGTTTAATTGATATTTATCCAGTGTTTTAAAGTATCGAAGCTAATAGAGGTCGAGAAGAATAGTGATTTATGATTTCCATATTTCCGGGAATTAGAGGGTGATTCGCAAATGATTGGATTTTTATCCCATATGGACGGTGTTCAGTCAGACCGGTCAAGGTAACAAAACAAGAAAACATAGTGAATAGTGGCAAACAATTAAGGATTTCCTGCATTCTACTGTTATCAGACCACACTAATGTTGCAAATAGTAAGGAATATGGCATAAATTCGTTTTGAATGTTCAGCAAAAACTGAAAGTAGTATTCTTCCCATCGTTCTTCAATGAACACGGAAAAGTAATTCGTATTAAAACATAATGTGTAGGAGAGAGGGGGGCACATTCGGACACTTTTTTACTTGATTTTTAATATTTTTTGTAAACTTAAAAAAATCCTGAATGTATCATATGAGTGTGTTGGAGGTGTGCGTTGATGCGATTACGAATGGTTTACTCGAATTTTTGAAAATTTCGTTTTTGTCCGAATGTGCCCCATGTGTGGGGCAGTTTCGGACAGTCCTGGCGCACTTTCGGACAACGAAAACGAAAATTAAAATTTTATGTTTATCAACAACTACTTCTGTTTCCTCTTATTTCCAGCAATTTCAGCATTTTTCTGTTTATCAGAATTTGTCTGAAAGGAAACTGCTTGCTATGAGAGTCAGCAAAAGTTCGTGATTTTGCTTTCTTCCGTTTTCGAGTGGTGGTTTTCCGAGGTGAAGTTTTTGGAAAAGGTTCAAGATTTTCCGGGGACAAAGTTACCAACTTCAAATCTATCTGTGCTGTAGACGCAATGTTTTGCAGCATTGTTGTATTACCCGATGGGTCAGTTGCTACCTCCGCTCCAGTCATCATTTGAGCATTCAAAATCCTTGTCCGAAAAAACCTTTCTTGAGAATGGATAGCAACCTTTCATTTTGAATCCAGCTAGGATATTACTCAGATTGAAAGAAGCATTATAAGCCGACGCAACTATACCTGAAAGGTGGTGTATAGAAATAGTTTTTCCAGGATGGTTGAGTAGCCAATCGTTCTGGGAAACTGAGAACTTTTGCTTGAAAGGGCCCGTAACTAAAACATCCAGCGGTTGTGAGCGATTTGTGACATAAGGTGGAAATGATACATGAATTGTGCAATTTTCTCGGCGAAATTTAATTATTTCCAAAGTGCAATGACTTTTTGATTGATTTTTTATTTTGACGTAGAACTACGTCTTCCAGAAATGGTGCCAAATCAGAAAGCATGTCACGTTTTTATGAAATAATGTTAACGTTAATAACTATTTTCACTGTGAACGAATTCTCATGATTTGCATACCAATCGAATTGTTCGATATGCTATATACAATTCACTAATCTCTAAACGGTTTAAATTCATGAAAACTGGAGGAACTTCCTTTTTTCCATACATTTGGGTGCTAATCCTACCCGTATTTCGAATGCTTATAACTCTAACATTTCTTAATAGATCGGAAAGATGTTTGCATCACTTTATAAGAAATATTTCTATCTCAATTAGTAAAATGTTATTTTTCATGGGACGAACAATTTAATAACTGTAAAAAACGTTATATAACTGTAAAGCGTTATCTAAACGCCCTAACTGCCATGTTTTGATTGGCCCGATTTTCGGTTTCCCCAACACAGACTTCAAAATCGATGTACCTGTGGAAATCCGCGCTGCAAATATACATGCAAGTTGAGGGAATTTTTGTTCCCACAGAGCTGTGTTTCCCTAACACGGACTTTAAAATCAATGTGCCTGGGGGAATCCGCTTTGCAAATACATGCAGGTCGGGGGTATTTTTTGGTGCTTGTCGTTGTGCAGACCAGAATATGTTTCCCTAAAACATACTTTTAAAATGAGAAGCCTGGAAAATTGTCATTTCAGATACTAGAGGTGAATGAATTTTCGCGGTGCGAGAACTACGTAGATATGAGATGTGCAATAATTTCAGAGGGAAATGTAAAATACAATGATCGTCTGGATTTTTTCTGTACAGATATTTTGGTAGTCCTAGGCATCATAGCAAGCGTAGTAGGACGTTCATCAAATTTATTTGTAACGAAGAACATAATCTATTACAAAAGTTCGATGCATTCTAAAATAATATTCGAAGTGGTAAACATGTGGATTACATAATATAATTGCGTAGTTCTGCGTCGAAAATATGCGGTCATGTCCTAGATACAACCCCTTACATTTTTTTTTTGCTTTTTGTGTGTGGATTTGTTTTGGTGACAATGACAGCATTGGAAAGTTGAAAGGTAAGTCTTTTACGGTTAAAGCTAGGTTTGTAATATACTCTATCTTATTGTATGTTTCAGCTGGTGATGGAAATATTTTTCCCGTGTTTTGCAGTTAGAGACGTCGGTTAATCGTTCGATAAATTAAAATAATCGAATATCTGCAATGTTGATCGAGTAATTTTGTATCGAAAAAAATCAAAATATGAATACATCGAATAATTATCCAAGTAATCGAGATTAATGAAAAAGAGAACATTTTTTTCAAAAAATACAGAGCAAGAATTCAAGGTCTGCAGGAGTAAAATGCGGACTTGAAGAAGGTGTTCTTAGCTCCTATTCTAAAATAGTAGTACAGGCAAACCTTTTTTGGGCGAGGGTTATGGACCGCACAAAAAATCGAATTAAAAAAATCGTGCAAAACTTCACCAGCAGCTTTAAAAAATCGTGTTCGGTACACATTTTGAAAAAAAAACTTTTTTTGCGCGGCAGATAGGGACCACATAAAAAAAATTTCCCCCAAGAAAGTAACTCAAATCCACGCCGTTCACCGTTCAATTTACTTTTGTTTCCCTGTTTTGCGATGGCTGTTTTTTTGTTTTTAGTTGCATGTCGAAACGTGTTACTGTTAGAAATCATGTGATGCAAAAACATAGAGCATTTGATGGGAGGAGGGGAATGATTTCAGAAGTGGATAATTCAGACGCAAATATGCTTTTTTCGCACTGAAATGCATATAAACCATTGAAAAAAACTAAATGGACGATAACTTCGTCAAATACGCTTCTTTTCATATACCGCACAAAAAAAAATCACACAAAAAAACGCACAAGAACAGAAACCGCACAAAAACAGGTTTTACTGTATTCAAATTCAGAGTGCCAAGGAAAAAATACCATACTAGTGGTCAATGATTCTATAAATATACTTCTCTTGTACTAGTATTTATAGGGCCCAAGCAGTAATATTCAAACAAATCAGCTACATTCAACAACATTCAACAACATTCGAAGAACAGGTAATTTTGAACAGAAAAAAAATTTATGTTGGTGCAATAAAATATTGTGCATCATTTTCATGGTTTGCTCTTTTTTCAATCGTCCTCAAAAAATCATGAAATGGTAAATTTATCAATATACTGAAATAACATTTCATTCAAAACCATTATTCTGCACCATGTTTATTTCAAAATTATATTTAAAGTAATTTTTAAAATTATGATACATATTTTTTTATTATAAATGTATGTTCTTTTTGATTACAAGAAATAAATATTCGCACGATTAATAGAATACTGAAAGACAATTCTTCGAATGAATCGAATATTTAAAAATGACCCCACGATTAATCGTGGACAATCGAATAAACGAAAAATTTAGACATCTCTATTTGCAGTCAAATACCTTTCCACAATCCTCTGTGTATTTATACCGTTTCCTCCCGCGCACTTATTGACGACACGCTCACACTTTTAGTATATATATACACACCTTGGTTTCGACCTCTCAAAAACACCTCTCTTTGTTTTTCTGTCAAATTCACAAGTCCGTTCATCCAAGCATAAACACTCGCAGGTATGAATTTTTTCGCCTATCAAGGTTTATGTAGATATAAATTGAATATATTGGTTTATGAACCCTACAAATTTCTACAGAATGAAGAAAAAAGGAAGGGATGGATTTTTACGAAAGTTTACAGGTATAAGGTGTAGACTACAAATAATGATAGATTTCGAACGCTTAGGATATATTTCTACTCACCTATCGCAATATAGATTATCATAATTTTTTAAACGATTTGTTGAATAAATGAAAGATGTTAACCATTATCTGAACCTAGGATTCTCAAAGTGTTCAAAAAATGATTTTGGGGATGAACGAGGTCTACAAATCGACCTCCATTAATTAACACAAGTTCCTGTTCAAAACTACTATTATTATATAAGTTGTGTTACGTGAACCAACTTGTAATGACTGAAAAAGTCGATGAGCGTACACAAGTACGTAGAAAAAAACGAATGAAAACGAAAGTTACGAATCGTTCGTTCTGATAGTCGCGTAGGTTTTGTACTTCTGATACGATTTGCAATTGAGTTCTCCTTTAATTTACTCCAAATTTTCGAAAATCGGCTAGAAAAAACGTCAATACGAAACGTTCACAGATGTTTAGGCAATACACTAGGCTAAAAATTGGCTTGCAAACATTAGAACTTTCTGCGATATTTGCAGAATTACAGTAGATTTTGTAAAGCACTATAAATATTCTATTTTTGGTACTTTTTTGAAATCGATGCAAAAAAATATTTTTTTGTTAAAATAACAAATTATCTTTATGCAAAATTTTTTGGAGTTTTCAAAACTGCCTTTCGATTTGCGATGCGATGGTTGTTTATTGAATTATTCATCATCAAATACGAAGGGCTAATTTTCCATTCAAACTGAAATATCTCTGTGTGAGAAGGTTCTACAGGAACGTTCTTCGAACCAAATGAAACATGATTGAAAAGGTTAATTGTATTGGCTGTTGAGTCGGTTAGCAAAAAATTGTGTTAGTCCATAACATTTTTGAAAAAAACAAAGAAAAATCGATTTTTCATTTCTTCCCGATATTATTGCCCACTACACCTACACATACCAAGATAAAAATATGTACGTGAAATATTCTAATACCTGAAAGTTGTAGCTTCAAAATGAAGCGCATCTCTTGTTCCTCTAAGGCCGAGGACATAGTCAACGCGACGCGATGCGGATTTCAATGCGGCGAAACTGTTTGTGGAGTGTTTTGCCGCGAGTGAACGCAAGTGATGGTTGCCAGGCGATTTATCTATAAATATCTTCACAACCTAACTCATCGAACGAAAATAAAAATTGAGTTGTTGAGAGAAAAAGCCACTGGGAAAAATGTTTCATTTGCTGTACTTTCAATTTAGATTTTCCACAAAACCTACGAAACCAGACAAGTCATTGGCTGTTTTCAAAAACAAACAAAATTTCTACAAAATAATTAATTCCGTTGTTTCTAAAATAATATCCGAATTGATGAACAAGCGAATTGAACGAAATAATTCCATAGTTCTACGTCAAAAATGCGGTAGTGTTTCGGATTCAACCTCCTATATTTTTTGTTGCGAGCAATCAAAAGGACTTTCCCTGAGAAGCGAACTACTCCCAACGCAAGGTGGTATTTTGGAAATTATTTTATACAGAATGTAGTAGCCGTCTTCAGTTCTCACCACGAGTTACAGAATCTCGTTCTCAATGATAATTAAGCAGATGACTGATTTGTTCTCTCGAACTTGTGCAATGGGTGCAAATAATTCAAACTGATGAACGCATGTCTCATTACCGGTAACAATGCATCTCATGAAGATGGAATCGGAACTGACTCGTTCTAGCCCAATAAAGTTTTTGAATAAATCCTGTACACCATTCTACACGATAGTTAGAGCATGTCGCTCTACCTGAATTTCTCCAAAAATTTCATCGGGCTAAAGTGATTTAATTTTGATTCGTGAGACATAGCAAGTTCAGCAGTTATTTCTATTAAGCTTAAATGTCGATTCTCAGTCACAGTTATTTCCATTTTACCAATGTCGTCTTTAGTTGCTGAAAAAAATAATTTTAATATAATTTACAATTCCACAGGACAAAACAAGATATTTAGGTACGAGGTGAGCGGACAATAACATGTAAAGCAAAGATGTATGGATCCCAGTGAAAATAGTATTTCTTTTAAGGGATCCAATATAATATAAAAATATAACATAGTAAAAAAGATAAATAGAAACAAACAACTGTAGAAAATTATGAGAAAAACTGGCAAGTATACAAAAATAAGAAAGCTAAACACTGAGGTGGTTTATTGTGGTTGATCGGAATCTATACTAGGAAAACTCTTATGATCGATTTTAGGTATAGCTTCAATTTATTTTTAAAAAGATCTGAACGTGTTATTGCTCGGATTTCCGGTGGCAAAGCATTGGAACGGGACGGTCCATAAAACAAAATGCGCTGTTGACCAACATTGGTTGTTGCCCGACTTCGCATTAAATTTTGGGCTTGTCGTGTGGAGTGTTGGTGATTTGCTGTAGGTATTGTCAGGTTGTGATGGATATTATTGTCATTTATAACGCTGTGAATAAATTTTACAGTCTGTAATTCGCGCAGTCCAATAAGAGGCAGTATACTATGAGAATCGTCAGAGTATAAGTCCGCATGCCCCCATACTATTATTCCATATTGCAATAGTGAGTGTATACATGCAAAGTAGAAATTGATTAACGCTTTCTTGGCCACAAAGTGGGATACTCTCTTTAATAAACCACAGAGTGAAGAAATTTTTCTCTCCAAAGAATTTACTTGTTGTGTCCATGATAAGGTCGTGTCTAGCTGAATTCCAAGATATTTGAAGTGGTTAACCTTGTCAATTGAAATATCCCCGACCTTTGGGTCGGGACAAACGATGATTTTTTTCCTAGGTGAGTGGAAGAACATATATTTTGTTTTTGACAGATTAAGTGACAAAAGATTGTCTTGAAAATAAGTAAGAAGAACATTTAGATCATTTTCAATATTTGAGACGACGGTTTTTGATTCAGAACAAGGATAAAATAATGCAGTGTCGTCAGCAAATAGTCTAGCTGTTCCTTTCAACGGAAGGTTACCTATATCATTAACGTACATACGAAACAGCAGAGGCCCGATATTACTACCCTGGGGTACTCCTATATTTATTGGACGCAGGATACTTCTGGCATTATTCAATGCAACATATTGGTGTCTATCGGTGAGATAATTTTGCACGAGGTCGTTGGCTATTCCTCGAATACCATAGATATTCAATTTTTTTAGTAATACATTATGATCGATTGTATCGAAGGCCTTTTTTAGGTCAAGAAATAGTGCTCCAACTACCTTTTTGTGATCGATTCCATCTATCAGCTCATCCACAAGCTCAGTGACGGCAGTTACAGTGCTGCTGCCACGCCGAAATCCGTACTGGAGCTGGTAGAAGACGTTATTTTTATTCAAAAAATCAAGAAATCTGACAATAATGAGCTTTTCAAATATTTTATTAAACACTGATAGGGTTGATATCGGTCGATAGTTGCTAGGATTCGTACAATCGCCAGATTTAAAAATTGGCACGACTCTAGCAATTTTTAGACAGTTTGGGTATCTTCCTGTAGACAGCAATATGTTGAACATTTCTGAGCAAATTCTAGAAAAGGCAACTGCGTTCGTTTTTATTACATTCACTGGGATATTATCAGATCCGCAACCTTTTTTGCTGTTGTATGATCGTTAGCACCTCAGCTGGATTTGACGGATATAAAAAAATTGAGTTTGGGACATAACGAGTGTACATCGATGGATTACCATTATTACGCTTAGGAATTTCACGAGATAGTTGAGTTCCGATGCTTGAAAAATATTCGTTGAAAACTCCACACACTTCTTCGTCCTTTGTATACTCAATACCATCATTAATAAGATTAATTTGTGTTCTTTCCTTGGAGCGTCCAAAAATGGAATTAATTGTTTTCCACATTCTTGAATTATTCGTATTGTTCAATAATTGTTGGAAAAATGCTCTTTTACTGTGCCTTTTCTCTACTTGAACTTTTTTTGAAATATGGTTGAGCATTTCTTGTAGGTACGTATCATAAGGACGGCTTTTAACCTTTTTCAAGTATTTGTCTTAAATTTTCAACAATTTCCAAAGATCATATGACATCCAGGGACAAGCGTTTCCTTTGGTGTTGACCTCAACAGAGATGGTTTTGGAGCATTGGTTTAACAACGCATTGTACGTCGACGAGATATTTGTTAAGCACAATTCAACGCTTTGCCCACAACTCACTGTTTCCAAGAAATTAGAGAAGAGCGTGTTTAATCTGTTGTGGTCTACAATGGTCTTTTCAGTTTTGTTTTGACTTTGCAACCGTTTAGTCTTAACGAAGATACAATCAATGAGTGATAACTGAGTCAAGAGAAAACAGTATCATTCCGAATGTTTGGCACGTCCATGATTCTGCATACAACATGGTCCAATATATTGTTACTCGCATTGCGCGTAGTAAACGTGTTGCCACATATAAAACCTAGCGACTGTAAGATATTGCTATAACGAACTACAATATTATTACCAGACAAATTTACAGGAACATTCACGTCACCTACAATGAAGTATGGTCTTGATTTAGAACGATTCAATTTATTTTCCAGGAAGTCATAAAATCTGTTGAAGTCAAAAGAGGGGGGACGATAAACACCTAAAACATCGAAAAACTGATTATTGATTGATAGCTCAATGTGAATGAAATGAAATCCATCTAGATTTTAATTGTCAATGATTTTATGTCGAATTGAATTTTTAACGAATACAGCTAAACCACCAGCAGCATACCTCACGACACGAGAGAATCGATTTGTACCCATTTATATTATAAATTGAGCACATTTCAGCTTTAAGCCATGTCTCGCCAATCACTATGACATCTATGGACACGTCACACTGATTAATGAATAAAATTATTTGGTCGACTTTTTCTAAGTCATTTATTCCACGATCATTCCATTGAAGAATTCTCAAAAAAAGTTACCGTTAATATTTAAATACTTTAAGGACCGAATCACCGTGAATCGTCTGTAATATTTTAAACGATAAAAAAATTTCTCGGATTTATGGTCATTACTCATGGGAATCCGTTGAACCCTGACATCGTTCATTCTCAAGTAATTCATAAGTATACGTCACTCTGTAGTTCAGTTCCTCAAAATCAAGTAGGAATTTTCGAATTTTGAAGTAAGTGTGGTAATTCGACACTCAAAAGGATTCTATACGTCTAAAAATTGACAAATATCAACTCGATACGAACCAACTGTCGCTTGAGTGACAGAGGATTCGTGCTTTTTGGACTAATGGACTAATCGGAATTACAACATCAGTGTGAGAAGACTAAGAAGTCACCACCTCAGACCTCAAAATCATATGCAAAATTAATTAGAGATAGCTCATTAGTATCGATACAACACCCTGTTGATTTTTCCACCAGAAAGAAATCACAAAAGTTGTGATTAACTCTGACGCTCGATCACAAGTTCAACAATGATTAAACAATGCGAAAAACACGAAACAGTGCGGATTCAAAATTTACAAATTTACAGAGTACAAAGGAAGTGCGAGTTGTTGTGACTTCTCCATAAAATTTCTAATGAACTGAATTCTCTCATGATGTATTAATAAAATTGGGTACAAAAACGGAACGGCCTAAGAGTGATGATTTCTTACAGCTACCGAACTTTTCTCATATCGGTTAAACTTTTCTCGTTTCAACATGAAAAAAGCGAATAGTTTGAGTGTACAAAGAGGGCCAGGGTAAGGCAAACCCTACTAACCGTACACAGGCTGCTTCAAACGACGAAAGAAACCTGTCGCCATAAAACAGTGTCTGGAGCGAGATAGATGCAAAAACGAATCCCCTGTGTATGTCGCCAGCATGTTTTATGAGAAAGATTTGAAGCATACGCTTCCCAGCAAGAAGGGAACATAAAGGTAAAAAAATCAATACATCTCAAAGCCCGTTCTTTGGTTCTCGGGATGGACGTTGAATGGGTCGTCTTTATGGCCAAACAGTGCCGTTTGTCCCCTGTAACAGGGATGGCTGACTGACAGTTTGTGCAACGGGTTTACCCACTTCAAAGAAGTATACGAGACAGGTGAGACAAAAAAGGGTCTGAATTCTCTTGAGCACCGATTTACTTACTTCAGACTTTGATGATTACCACTTGAAGGAATTGAACGTCTCACAATATGTTGGAAAATGATCAACCATCGTGGAGTGGATTTCAGAGTATGAAGAATTTCCAATAAAGTATGGCCTTGGATCGGAGGAATTTATCACGAAACGAGAACACGAGCAGTACGATGTAGTATTGAGCGATTAATTAAATCTACCCAAAATCGATAACGACAAGTAAATTCAATTTCGCCTGCCGGCTCTGAAATTTATATTATCCAATTTGTTGCTTGTTGATCGACCTCCGCCAACAACAATCAACAATTTTCCGAACCCGTGGACTTTATGTTTGGCAGGTTCGCACCAACCGCTGATTTCATTTAACGTACAATCAAGCGGCAGCAGTTGCACAGTGTGTACAGTTATTCGAAATGCGTCATGTTTTCCCGTGAATTGAAAAACAAACATTTGAAAAATGTCTGCGGCCTGATGATGAATAATCAACTTGATCGCTTATGGTGGAAAAATGTAAATTTCGAGTGCTCTCTGGCTATGGCCATGCCAATTTTACACTATGCCGTGAAATCACATTATCCACCAGTTGCTTCCACAGCCCATCAGTGATGGCAGGCATTTAAATAAATTTTAATTCACCCCCAGCCTCACCAACAACCCACCAGCATTTCCCGATTGCTACTTACGGTGGCTTTCTTCGCCCTTTTCATCCATAAATTGCTGTAATTTGTGGAAGGTACTTTATTAGCCAAGTGCGCCAAACCGACCGACGAACCGTAGTAGAACGTGGCGAGACTCTGCGTATTTCAACCACAGAAACGACACTACCAGGGGCAACAACAGCAACACAAAAGCTCATCGATTTTGTGGTTAGAGGAAGCTCCTACCCCCGCCGCTGGCTGGTTGCAGCCAGCACCGGTTTCGCCGAAATTATGGTCCCACTTGATTTGATGACGCTGATATTTCATGCCGTTCGTTGTTTCCTTTTCTTGTGGGTGGGCGAATCCTACTGGTGTCGGAGCACTCCTGCTAGAGATGAGGAGCAAATATAGGGTGGGGGTGGTGACTGCCAACGCACACGGGTAATAATTTTGGTGCTTCCGCCTGCTGATCGGAATGATAATTTGTGAAATGCCAAGAGAGGTAAGAAATCGATAATGGTTCGCTATGCTCTAAACCAAAAAGTTGCCCCCCCCCACCAATCCGGCTGGATGGGAAATGACGAAGTCTGCGCTTGACAGTTCGTAGCGCTGATTGCGATGTGCTTTCATCACATTTACACACCGATTCTTTGATTGATTGGAATTTTTAATAAGGTCACTCACCACGAGACTATCGAAAAATATTTGAGACAATGAACGAGACTGCTCAATAAAATTTATTTTTCAAAATAAATTCAACCGGAATTCAACGCCCAGAGCAGCAGCTGTGTGCAACTTTCGCTACCCAAAATAAACCTGGAATGCTTTGTGTGTGAATGGTGAAGTGAAGATTAAAATGCTTATGAGATGACATATGTCAACATGTCAAATTTGTCAGCCTCACCGCAGGAGGCAATGAGAGCAGATACCGTTCTGGATCACGGGCAAATGAGCCCACCGTAGAGAGGGATACGGAGTGATCCAATGCGAGAAACAGCACTGACAAGAACCATATGATATATTGTATAGACCCATTGCTTCAAGATATTGTTTTTATTGAAGTTGGAATCTTGAAACTCGAATTTCGAATTTAGAATCTCGAATCTCAAATCTGAATCTCAAATCTCGAATCTCGGATATCGAATCTTGAATCTCGATTCTCGAATCTCGAATCTTTCGAATCTCGAATCTCTCGAATCTCGAATCTCTTGAATCTCTAGAATCTCGAATCTCTCGAATCTCGAATCTCCCGAATTTCGAATCTCACGAATTTCGAATCTCTCGAATCTCTCGAATCTCGAATCTCTCGAATCTTGAATCTCTCGAATCTCGAATCTCTCGAATCTTCAATCTCTAGAATCTCGAATCTCTCGAATCTCTCGAATCTCTCGAATCTCTCGAATCTCTCGAATCTCTCGAATCTCTAGAATCTTTCGAATCTCTCGAATCTCTCGAATCTCTCGAATCTCTCGAATCTCTCGAATCTCTCGAATCTCTCGAATCTCTCGAATCTCTAGAATCTTTCGAATCTCTCGAATCTCTCGAATCTCTCGAATCTCTCGAATCTCTCGAATCTCTCGAATCTCTCGAATCTCTCGAATCTCTCGAATCTCTCGAATCTCTCGAATCTCCAGAATCTCTCGGATCTCTCGAATCCCTCGCATCTCGAATCTTTCGAATTTCAAATCTCTCGAATCTCGAATCTCTCGAATCTCGAATCTCTCGAATCTCTCCAATCTCTCGAATCTCTCGAATCTCTCGAATCTCTCGAATCTTGAACCTTTCGAATCTCTCGAATCTCGAATCGCTCGAAACTCTCCAATCTCGAATCGCTCGAAACTCTCCAATCTCGAATCACGAATCTCTCGAACCTCGAATTTCTAGAATCTCGAATCTCTCGAATCTCGAATCTCTCGAACCTCGAATCTCTAAAATCTCGAATCTCTAGAATCTCGAATCTCTCGAGTCTCGAATATCGAATCTCTCGAATCTCTCGAATCTCTCGAATCTCGAATCTCTCGAGTCTCCAATCTCTTGAGTCTCGAATCTCTTGAATCTTTACAATTTAGAATCTCTAGAATCTCGAATCTCTTGAATCTGGAATCTCTCGAATCGTGTAACTCTCGAATCTCGAATCTCTCGAATCTCGAATCTCTCGAATCTCGTATCTCTCGAATCCCGAATCTCTCGAATTTCGAATCTCTCGAATCTCGAATCTCTCGAATCTCGAATCTCTCGAATCTCGAATCTCTCAAACATCGAATCTCGAAATCTATGAAATTTGTGGAATTTGTGCAATCTGTGAAATTTGTAGAATCCGCGGAATCCGTAAATCTGTGGAATCTTTGGAATCTGTGGAATTTGTGTAATCTGTAGGATTCGTTGAATCTGTTTAATGTGTTAAATCTGTGGAATTTAAGGAATCCGTGGAACCTTTGGAATCTTTGAGATCCGTAAAATCTATAAAATCCGTGGAATTCGTGGAATATTTGTCACTTGTGGAATTTGTATAATGTGTTAAATTCGTCGAATCGGATTAATCTGTTGAATCTGTGGAATCTGTGAAATCTTAAGATCTATTGAATCTATGCAATCTATCTATATCTATAGAATCTATGGATTTTTTGGATTCTGTAGAATGAGTGAAATCTATTAGATCTGCGCAATCTATTAGATTTAAGAAATCTGTGAAATCTGATAAATCTGTGGAATCCGTGGAATCTTTGGAATCTGTGGAATTTGTGTAATGTGTTGAATTCGTTGAATCTTTTTAATCTTTAGAATCTGTGGGATCCATGGAATCCGTGGAATCTTCGGAAATTTTGGAATCTGTGAAATCTGTATAATCCGTGGAAAATGTGGGATTTCCATGATATGTTGAAGTCGTTGAATTGGGTTAATCTGTTGAACATGTTTAATCTGTGAAATCTGTGAAATCTATTGAATATGTGGAATCTGTGAAACCTGTGGCATCTGTGGAATCTATTGAATCTGTTGAATCTGGGGAATATATTGAATCTGAGGAATTTGTGAAATTTGTGGAATCCGTGAGATATATGGATTCTGTAGAATCCTTGGAAACTGTGGAATATGTGCAATGTGTTGAATTCGCTAAATCTGTTGAATCTGTTAAATCTGTGGAATCTATGGGATCCGTGGAATCTGTGGAATATTTGGAATCTGAGGAATCTGTGGAATTTGTATAATGTTTTAAATTCGTCGAATCGGATTAATCTGTTGAATCAGTTGCATTTGTGGAATCTTTGGATCTGTGGAATCTATGAAATCTATTGGATCTGTAGAATCTGTGAAATTTTTGGAATCTGTTTAACCTGTGAAAATTATTGGATTTGTGGAACCTGTGGAATGTATCTGGAACCTGATGAATCCGTGGAAGCTGTTCAAATCGTGGAATCCGTGGAATCTTTGGAATCTGTGGAATTTCTGGAATCTGTTAAATCTATTGGACCTGTGGAATCTGTAAAATCTTTGGTTCTGTGGAATCTATGAAATCTATTGGATCTGTGAAATCTTGAATTCATATCAATAGATAATCGGTGGAATTTTTGGAAACTGTTGAATCTGTGGAATCTATTAGATCCATGAAACCTATAGGATTTGTGAAATCTTGATATCTATTGAATCGGCGGAATTGGTGGAGTTTTTGGAATCTGTTGAATCTGTAGAATCTATAAGATCTGTGAAACCTATAGAATTTGTGGAATCTGTGGGATCTGGAGAATCTGTGGAATCTGTGGAATCCGTGAAATCTTTGAAATTGGAATCTTCTGAATCTATGGAATCTGTGGAACTATGGAATTCATGGAATATTTGGAATCTGTGGATTCCGTGGAATCTGTGGATTCCGTGGAATCTGTGGATTCCGTGGAATATGTGGATTCCGTGGAATCTGTAGAATTTGCATAATGTGTTGATTCGTTGAATCGAATGAATTTGTTAAATATGTTTAATCTGTTGAATCTGTGAAATCCGCCGGATCTGTGGAATCTGTAAAATCTGTGGAATCTGTAAAATCTGTGGAATCTGTAAAATCTGTGAAATCTGTAGAATTTTTCGAATTTTTGGAATCTGTGGAATCTATTGAATCTGTTGAATCTGTAGAATGTATTGGATTTATAGAATTTGTGGAATCTTTGCAATCTGTTGAACATGTGGAATCTATTGGTTCTGTGGAATCTGGGGAACTTGTTGAATCTATGGAATCTGTGAAATCTATTGGATATTCGGAATAAGTGGAGTCTGTGGAGTCTATTGTATCTGTTGAATCCGTGGAATATATTGGATCTGAGGAATATGTCGAATCTGTGAAATTTGTAGAATCCCTGAAATCTATGAAATTTGAGGAATCTGTGGAATTCGTTGAATCTATGGAATCTGTGGAATCTGTGAAATCCATGGAATATGTGGAATCTGTGAAATCTGTAAAATCTATGGGATCTGTGGAATCAGTGAAATCTGTCGAATCTGTACAATTTTTGGAATCGATTAAATCTATCGAGTCTGTTGAATCTTTTGGATCTATGAAATCTGTAGAATTTGTGGAATCTGTAAATTCTACTGGATCTGTAGAATGTACAGTGATTCAAAATCAAATTCGTACCCTACCATTACTTTTGCTTTCAAAACATTCTATTTAAATAATGACGCATATATCATTTTACAGCTCAATTTATTTCATGTCAATGCATTGAAAATTTACCTCGAAGGCTATTCCGGTGGCCTTTTTCGAAATAGACATAGACTCGGCTACAGTCGATTATATACATGTTGCACCAGCACCATTATTCCATATCTCATAACTACATCAATATATCTTTGGCACCGCATGTAAACAACAACAATGACAACACTTGCAAGTATCAAAAATCATGCTACATGATATTTAGTGTTGCCTCAAAGGAATCGCACCTCTAGATATCGTTCGTACAAACTAAGCCTAAACCAAGCGCCAAACAAGCGTTCACCATAGCATGCATACAGAGCCATACACTGGTGGCTTGAAACTACTAGCAATATAAACATTTCTCATCAGCGCAAACGCTATTCTCAAAAGAAACGCTTCTGTTAATATTACTGGCCTCGAAAAGAGTTGCATTACTTTCTTATGCTCGAGATAAGCGCAGCTGTCTCCCTTAGTGGAGGAAGTTTTGCTACTGGCAAGCAAAACCTAATCACATACAAAATTCCAGAACATTTACTTTCTTGATGACTAAACAAGAGAAATAAACTCTTATTGTTAATAACAACCTCGAAAACAGTAGCAATGCTTCATTATGATCAATATTAGCGCAAATGCAATCCTAGTTGAAGGCAGTTTTGCGACTGGCACGCGAACCCAAATAACTTATAACATTCCAGTAAGATATTCAAGATGCTTAGTATTCCCAAATAATTTTTTGGTGCACAACCTTAACGTCTGCTTCGCCATAACGTCAGTTTAATGCATTGATGCATTCTCAAAGGCACAAACGAAGCCCTTATGAAGACGGAAAATAAACAATGTTAACTGCTTGGAAAAAGACCGAATTATGCCACACAGCTTGTACTCTGCTGTAACACCCATCGATGCGAATTCGCTGATGAGTTTGTCAAGAGCGACCGCCTTCACCACCAGCGGGTGGAGTTTGATTTTGGTTGCTGCCTGGGCGTTTACATTTTCGACCGACGCGCCGAAATCGCCTCCTTCGCTGTTATTCGGTGCGATGTCACATTCGCGAAGGCTCGGTTCAGTGCGAGCGCTTTTCACTGCACCAACACCGCGTGCATCATTAGATGACGCTTACCTCGAAATTTTTTTGCCCCTGGCAATGCGTTCGTTTTTTGCAGGGCTCGAGCCTGCCTTCCTCTTCTTCTTGCTCATCGCACACTACGCGAAGCGTCCAATTTATGACGCGGAAAGAAGAACACACGATACGAATAACGCGAAAAACGAACAGAAAAATCAAACGACGATTTCCAAGTTGGATTACCACTGGTGGGGTCCAATCTTAGATCGAAGCGCAGCGAAAGCAAAGTGAACTGGATTACTCAACAGTCCGATGCCGAATGAAAGTTTGCCTCAGCGAGATCCACTGTTTATACTCTAGGCAAGTATTCCCCTTCATTCTTCTTCTTTTCCTTTGTTCACGGAGACTTTAAATCCTACGATTTCCCCTCCGTTGGTCGTCGATAAGTTGGTCGTTATTGGTAGCTCTGTTCGGGAAAGCAATCAAATGGACAGAACAAATGTATGGGAAAATAGAAACACTTAAAGTTTAGATTACAGATTACAATTCAAAAACAGAGGCCGACATAAAGTGTAACCCAAAGAGTTTCTTCAATTACCTAAAAACGAAATTAAAAAGCAAAAGTTTTCCATCACGCATGCACTTTGACCTTGATCTTATTGACGAAATCGAGGAGAATGACCCAGAACCTCTTTGCATATTCTATATTAAAACATCTGAGGAGGACCGAGATCGTGATTCCCTCGCATTTCTTCCAGAATTTCCATCCGATGTTGGCGTCAGACAACTGCCAGTGACATTTTTGACGTATTAAATAAGCTTGACGTCTCGAAAGAAGTGCACCCGTGGCCGAGTGGTTAGCGTCTCACATTATCATGCCGGGTGTTCGGGTTCGATTCCCGTTCTGACCGAGGAATTTTTCGTCAAAGAAATTTCCTTCGACTTGCACTGTGGTCACGCGTATTCAAGAGCTTGCCCCTCGGAATACATTCAAGGCGTGTTATTTGGATTAAGAAATCTCAACTATGTATTAATTAATGACGCTAGTCAATGCATACGTTGAGACGGCAAAAGTTCCACAGGGAACGTGAACGCCATTCAAGAAGAAGAAGTCTCGAAAGAACCAGGTCCTGGCTAAATTCTACCGGTATTTATAAAAAAATTTGGCATCTGAATTAACTCACCCATTTTTGTGGCTTTTCAATAAGTCATTGGAATCGGAAAGATTCCCAAAAATATGGAAAAACATATAAATATAAAAACTTTGTACGTAACATACATCAGGTCAATTCTCGAATATTGTTGTATTGTATGGTTCCTCTACATAACTTAACACGAAGACCGAATTGAATCTGTACAAAAACAATTTTTATTATTGCTAACGTTGCATGCTAATAGATATAAAAAGCTTAAAAGAACGTTGGAACTTTGCCCTGATTCTATTTATTGTTGACAACGAGTGGACTCACACTCAGGACTCAGACCTCAGAATTCAGGACTCAGAAAAAATACTAGGAAACCTAAATTTTTACGCATCCACTAGATATGATGGCATGATGAGCCTCTGTAACGAACACAACAGAATAATTGATGTAACCAGGTAAAGTTCATCTTAGTTCATCTTATCTTAGTAGAATGAGAAACAGTTAACTTTACCATCATTATTATATTTGAGCAACTTATGTAGTCTTGTGGTTTGACGAAATATATAAAGAAATAATTTCATCATGTAACATATTGAATTCGTTTCTTGAATTAAATGAATTAATTATCCAGCAACCTCTTTAGTTCTGAGAATCTCGAATCAGAAATCTACAATCAAATTAACAGAAAAAATCGCAGTCGCTTGAAAATAAGCATATCGAACTGGAAAAGCTTTTGTTAGATTACGCAACAGAAGGAATTGTATCGATTGGTTGCAAATGCTCACCTTCGCTTTGCTACTAGCACTTCAAACCACTTGCCATCAAATGCTACACTTTCTGGAACCGTTCCCGGGCAAACCTGTATCCTGCCTTCAACTCACAAATCGAACACAATCGTACAATGTCGCCGCTGTAATACCACCAACAACCACGGTGATAACAGGACAGAAGAGGAAGATTATTATGTTGAAAATCGTACTTTCCCAGTCCCGGTTCTGTATCCTTTTTTCACAATGTGACAATCCTTCTTCCTTCTTGCATCCGTTGCGCGATCCATGGGTAATGCGGTTTCGACTTTTATATACGTAAACAAGCTCAGCATCCCCCTCACAAACTGCAAACCCATCCTGCAAACCAACTTTCCCAGCGAGCAACAGCCCCGTTCTATTCAATCTGAGAACTACCCCCATCCTCAGTGCTTATCATGTACCCTGCTTAATATGCTCGAGAGTGAATAGTATTCCGGACGGTAACCAAGCGTTGGTTGAATCTGTAACATAACATTAGAAAAGTTACGCTCGACACAAGTGACAAAAGTATGCCACCGACAACTTCCCCGGTAAATTAAAATGAAAATAGCTTCGAACCGTTGCACCGTTCGAACGTCCGCATACCTCTCCCCGTGCAGCGAGAAAACGCTTTCGCGGGTTTAGGAAATGCTGTCGTCATACAAATCTGTCTGCGGAGATAAATCGTCGGGATTTCTTGTGCAGTAGTAGCCTACAACCTACCCACATCGTACGAGAAGTGAAACCGTTACAGTTACCGACCTGGGCTCATATCCTAGCCTCCTTCCTTCATTTCCATCTCCGAAATGGAGTTACGAGTTGTGACCGTCTCGTATGAACCTGTACGGTACGGAGTTAGATACCTCGGCCCAGCGGTAGTAGCACTCACGACTATCGTGAATAGCGACAATGTCAAGAGCCACGACGACGGCGGTGACTTTCGCATAACAAAGCAGGAATTTTGCTTAACGATACCCTAATTGGAACACCGTTTTCATCTGTTTCCCCCCCTTGTAGGTATGTGGCTCGTATTCGCTCGACAAAATGATTCAGTTTTATCTGACAAAAGAAGCTGCGCCGTGGCAGCCAAGCACCGTGAAATGCATCTTTCTGTCTGTGGATGTATGTGAGGCAGGAGCGATGTTGGCATTGTTGGTGTGTTACGGTAACCGAATTTGGTCAATTAACCTCAATTTGAGGGACAACTGATGGTATGTAATGAGTCCACGAGGACATATTGCGGCAACAAGAGGGGTTGCTCGGAAGTATTTTGACATTTTGCTACAAGTGGCTAATGTTGGAAACGTATATTTATAATCATCTCTACCCTCCATGTAACAGATATATCAATTCGATTATGAATACTTATGTTCAGCTCAATCGTTGTAACATATTTTTTATTCAAGGCTTATGAAGATTACCAAACATGCTCTTAATATTTTCAGCAATGGAGGGGTTGTTGGAGTGTGATCGATACTATTATATTTAAATTTGTAGTACACTAGCTGACCCGGCAAACGGTGTTCTGCCACAAAAATGATTTCTAGTGAATATGTTGGTTGTTAAATAAAAAATTACTAATGTATTGTAAGTGTGTATAAATGTTTTAACGATCGACACATGCGTGAAACGTTCATTACTATTGTGTTCATACACAATAGTAAAAAAACACAATACAAATGGTCGGTGTTGAGTCAGACCGGACCATGTGACATTTTTATGATTTCGAGAAAAACGCGTTTGAAGTTTGGTGCTATAAGGGGTTTTCATTGAGCGTTCAAAACAATTTCGATAAGTCATTCCTGCTGTACGCGTGATTTTCCAAATCTGATAAATGTGAAATGTAGTTTACAAAATGTTTAGCCTAATGCAATCAATAACTCGATATTTTTAGTTTTGCGACTTGGTCCGCTCTGACTTAACACCGACCAAATGAAACACAAATTTCTGCATTACTCGAGAATTAATGAAGCAAATGAAATCAAAATAGGCATATGGAGGTTTTAGAGTGCAATCAATGTTTCTATGGTGATTAGACTCTCCACCCCCCTCTCCAAGGGGGGCTGCCATACAAATGAAACTCAAATTTCTGCATTACACGAGATTTAATCAAGCAAATGGAACCAAATTTGCATATAGAGGTTTTAGGGTGCAATAAATGATTCTATGGTGGTTAGATACTCCTCCCTCCCTCTCTAAAGGGAGGCTGCCATACAAATGAAACACAAATTTCTGCATAACTCGAGAATTAATGAAGCAAATGGAACCAAATTTGTCATGTGGAAGTTTTAGGGTGCGATAAATGTTTTTACGGTGGTTAGACAATCCATCCCCCTCTCTAAGGGGGGGCTACCATACAAATGAATCACAAATTCCAGGGGGCACACAAACACAAACTTCTGCATAACTCGAGAACTAATCAAGCACAATTTGGGATGTGAGGATTTTTGGGTATGAGAAATTTTTCTATGATGGTATGACACCCCTCCCTCTTCTGGAATGGAGAGGGGGTCCAATAAAATATTACATATATTTCAACCAAAAATATTCCAACCAAACATGACAATAGAAAATTTTCGGAAAACTCTGAAGGAAAAAGGGAAAATTTTATTCCCATATGTTCTACGCACGATGAAACGCACTCCTATATCTTCTTCTATCTATACCAAATAAAGAGTAGCGCCGAATGTGTTGATAAGAGCAGAACTCGAGGAAGGAATTTTCCGATTTAGGGCTGTCTTTATTCTATCATAATTTCTGTATGAAACATTTATTCCATGTAACGGAGAAACATGTTATTTGCAAGTGGTTGAAAAATCTCGAACGAGAATTGTGTCTGAAAATAATCTGATATTATAATGATGAGTTTTGTTAGAAATACTAGGAATTTTATAGTGAAAGGTAAATTCAATGGGGTCGATTAGAAGATCAATCAATGAACAGTTCTGCGATTGGACCCATAAACTTGCTCATAGTAAGGAAACGTGAATTTTTGAGGAATTGATAACAAAAAACAAATTTTGGGCGGGACGAAATTTGCCGGGTCAGCTAGTTCCCGATAAATTTCATTAACGAATCTGGCATGTTTGTTCTCTTGAACGCTAAATGTAAAGTGAAAAAGGGAATATATTTTTGTCGTAATACAGACAAATTCAGTAAAGAAAATCAATGCAAATCGTTGTTGCAAATGTATTTGTTGCTCTTCATCGAACGACAGAACTCAACATTAATATGAGCATTGAATGTTTTGCTCACCTGAGGCGAATATTGGAAATCCACCTAGGCTTGCGGTCTTGTCGTTGATGAAATCTGTAAGAAAATGCATTGTGCATTTTCCATCTGCCATGCAAGGCTATAAAAGTTTTAGATTACCGCACGGCCATGAACCATGTTTGTGGTAACAATATCGAAAAATCACCCATATTTCGTCATTGGCAGACCCAAAAGCAATTTTAAGTTGTTGAAATTGGGATAATTTTTTTATTCGATATTGTTTAAATACTCAGTAGACATAGTCCTGACTAGGATTGGGTGATCTCGGATCGAGTTTCAGGAGATCGATCTTTTCCATTCCGATTTCCGTTTTTTAGGATCGATCTTTTTTACTCGAGAAAATCGAGAAAATCGGTATTTTTGCTTTCGATTTTTTCGATCTCATATTTCGATCTTTTTGTAGATTTGTTTTTCAATATACATCAAATTCACTCTCGCCAAATGAACATTTGGATCGTATCTTCTATGATTTACTTCCGTAAAAATGCTTACAGAGACGTAACTAGCGACAGTTACTGTGGGGATGTACTGTATCCAATGGCTCATAGGATCATTGAACTAGATGTTGACATCAATTCCTGGTGAAACGTTGTTTTTTGGAACTGATGCCAAAATCAGGAATCGGTTTCGACTAAATGACAGACGTATGACACGATTGGCTTTTATGAGATCGTTGTCAGCTGAGTTCTGGGCAGATACTAGTTGTTGAATTTCTGATAATGCTTTTTCAATTATTGTATTTAATAAAACGATGAATGCCCTGAAGAATTTTTTTAAGCTTTAAAAATTTTGATGGCCTGCATACTGAGAAACAAAAATGAATGCTTTTGATGTTTCATTATAAATATGAAATTTGTATTCCCCGTTTAAAGAAAAGACGACACTCCTATAAAATAAGCGAATGAATTGGAAATATTTTTTTTCGATTTTTCAGAGATCGATTTTTTGGTACCGATTTAGTCAGTGGATCGATCTCTGCGTCGTTTGGAACCATAACTTAAATACTCTTCTATTAATCTGCTTGCATTTCAGCCAAAATATTATCCAGAATATAAAATAATTGTCAGAGACTATTTTAGTTCATGATTTTTTCCTACTTGCAGAGAATGTGTTATTCTGTTACACTGAACACACAATAGAGCCATATTTCATTTAACATTTTTGCTAGCTTATTTCACTCGAAAATTCATAACAATTTACGCTTCACAGAAATGGAACACGAAGCTCAATGACGTCTATACGCATTGCGTTTCAAGGTTGGATGATATTTGCACAACCCGTCGAAGTCGAACGGATGACAGAATGCGATATTGTAATCGATTCAGGGAATTTTTACTCGATCGGATTTCAGAATACGGGTCAGTAGTTGATCAATAGACGCATCTGGGAGTGAATTGAATTGAGGAAATTACACTATCGATTTCCTCAGGTCGTATTTTGTCGACTATACAGAATAAAAATGTGCATATGAAGGTATCCTCGCTTTTGCATCCAGCCGAATATATCCAGCAAGGTGTGGAACCGAATACATGTAACGTTGTGACGAAGCTCATTCTACATTTCATTCATTGTTTTGTTTGAACACACGTCGGCGTTGCTCATGATAGCGTCTCGCAAGTGAGTGTATTTTTCCTCACATCGCTTCTGACTGTCTAGAATCGCAGTCGTTCGCTCTTTACCTCTATATCGTTCGCAATATTAGTACAATTGAAGAAGAAGATGGAGAGCGTCGTTTGAACGGTGGGTGTCAACGATGAACTCCAGATTATTGTTAATTCGTTTCTTCGAATCACAATCTCTCGCGTCGCTTACCATGACTCCAGCAATGTATTCTACAATATACGCATTGAATGTATAGACGTAGTCTCCATTCGGTGTTTTATTAGAACTGATGACAGAAACGTGATTGTCACCTTGCAAACCGAGCATGTATAATATGATGAATTTCAATAATTCATTATGTTTACTCAAAAAGTTTTCCAGCTCGCTAGCAATAAGCATGGTTTTAGCCGAATTGAGGTTATTGGCGCATGTGTGGATGGAAGTTCGATGAAGCGAACTTAGCACCATCTGTCATTTAACAACGTAAGTAAATTCGCTCTCTTAGAAAAACAAACTACAGGTCGATTATTAGGATATTATTCATACCAAAATACTCAAATCGCGATGAAAAATATGCATAATTTCATGAAAATCGGTCGAGTCGTTTCGGAGGAGTTCGACCACGAACATCGTGATACGAGATTTTTTTTTATATATATAGAGATTTAAAATCGGAGTTAATGGTCGATCATTCATACGCTATTTAAATGTGAAATTCACTTCTGTTATTACTTTAAAAAGAAGATAGTGTCGTCGTGACACGACAGTTTGACGAGGGTTTTAATTTCCAGATAAATCGTGAGTCGAAATGAACGTAAACCTGTTAGATTACGACTTACTTCGATATGTACGACACTGAATCATAAACGAATTACGAATCTCATCAAACATAGTCCAATAGTCCTCGCCTCATCGAACGTTCATCCGTGCTGAGATAGTGTAACGAAATATGCGAAATTGGCATGATGGTGGCGCTTTGTCCGAGTGCTAAGCGCCAAAGCACCGTTTGTGTGTGTCCAACGCATCGCGCGAAAAGGTCACGGAAGCAATAAAAGATGACAGGAAATCTCATCAGCAACGGCTCGATGAGATCGTTAATTGACTTGCATTCTGCGTGCATTTCTCTTTCTCACTCACCCAGTTAGCCGGACTTGTCCCGGACTGCTAGTTTTTTTTCCAGAGAAAAGCAATAAAAATCCCGACCTTCATTACGAACACTCAACATTAATGATGCCAAGAGGACCATACTCTTCGCAGACAGCTAATAAATAACTAACGATCCTTAGCCTCTACCTATCTATCTCTTTCTCTCTCTCTGGCGGATAGCACATATATGTTGCATGGGTTTGTGTGCAAGCAATTCAGATCGACGAGGGTCCTCCACAGTTGAAGTATAAATCACCATCACACATGATATTAACGACAAAGATGTACGTTTCCACACAAGAAGTCGTCATAGCTCTTTCCACCAGACAAGTAGTACAAGTTGTTCGTAGATAGTGAGCTACATAAATCGTCTCATACCCGGTGCCCGTTTGCTAGAAATGCGAAACAGTGGTAACTGTCCTGTTCTACATTTAAGTAATCATACCCCACCTCTGAATCGGAGTCACGAGATGGCAATGCAGTAACTACAGCGAACATGGAGCCTGCTGAAAAGTCGAACATGGGCATATATGAGTATATTCATACATTCGACATACCAACGAGCAAAAAGTTTTCATCTGAACCCTTCTTCTGCTGCTTTGTATTACTCCACTTCATTCCATTTGTTGGTTTAACAAGACTTTATCAGAGATATGCTTAAGTGAGCATAAATGAGTATAAATTTGTGCTAGCGAAGCAATGAGCGCTCCCCTCGAATGACCTGGTCCAATATTCTCGTAGGGAAGCTAAGTGAACAATAATATATGGATCCATCCGAACAGTATAATGTAGTTACTTTCTAGAGAAATATTAATGCTAGGATGAGTTCAATTAGTTCATGAACCTCAATCCTAATTCATAACATTGAATTAGTCAAACCAGTGGGCAGTAAAGCACATATTGCCTCCCTTTCTCCATCAGGCATCTTTAAATGGAAGATATGGTTTCAATTACTGTCTCGAAAATCATAAATACACCCTCTTTCTTAGATAAAAGAAATCATGCTGGGTTTCTTTAATTAATCGATTCTCAAACCTAATTAATAACACTGTTTTATTTTCAATTTTAATGCTTTCTCACACTATTTTTACCACTTTAGGCCAACCTTGAATTTCAACACTGTCTGCTGGTTTCATCAATTTTCTCAGCTTCGTCAATCCCATAAAGGTGCGATAGGAAGAATGTCCGGGTAGTTTTGTGGGTTCATTTCCATTGGTATCAATTTGATATTTTTTTTTTGTACCACTATAGGGCATCCTTCTAGTTAAGGCAGTCAGCAAAATCAGGCCAAAAGACTACTGGTTTCTTATGCTGTTTTATCCCCATTTACCCCATTGACGGACACTCCCTCACGTTAATTTTACCATTCATTGTGTGTGTCCAAATGAAAGAACGAAACATTTATCCACATCTCCATATTGGCTGCTCCACTATTATTTTCTGGCAGATATATAATTGAGAGAAAAAACTCCACAAAATATTTTTTCTTTAACTTCATTCAATTTGAAGTCATTCGTCTTCCTAAGTTCGAAGCCGCCGGACGCATATATTTCGTGATCGTGTATCGTTGAAGTGATACCGTTATTCTCGTGACTGGTCAAGTGATTGTGCGCAATAACGGGATTCCCTAGATTGTAACTGGATTGCATTGAAGCGGACACAACAAGCTGGAGGAAGAAGGCCTGCAGCGCGGGCGCTGTGTGCTGTGTGCTGGTGAATTTATCGCCTCTCGTCATCGACACCATTATCGTGCTGTGGTGCGATACACCGGTTCAGCTGCACCGAAGTGCATTATAAGTATCAATAATTTTATTAGGTTAAGTTTATTAGGTTAAGAAAGAAAAAACAAACAAAAAATTGAAAAATTAACTAAAAAGTGTACATCTGCCACTTTAAATGACAGATGAAGAAGGAACCGTTGACATGGAGATTGAATCCACTGTCTACCCCTCCCTATCTACGGGAGCTGGAAAGTCGCTCAAACGCGTTCCCCCCCTCGGATGTCTCTTTAGAGGGAGAGTTAAATCACCTAAACAAGCCCCCCTCAAGAAAATTTGCAAACCTTTCCTCTTCACCCCCTCAATCTCCTGCTCCCGCTTCCGATCAACTCCCGAACTTGCCTCCCAGCCCTACTGTTCCTGATCCCGCTCAACAATCGACCTCGTCCTCTCCCTCAGTTGTTTCCTCTCCTCGTGTCAAGGTCTATCCAGAAGATTCACCTGGATCTGGCCCATGGGTTGTTTTCTTCCGGCCCAAACCAAAAGGAAAATCTCTAAATGTCATTCAAATTTCTAAAGATCTGGCAAGATATTATTCCTCCGTGGTCGAAATTAGAAAGGTTAGACCGAACAAACTGCGTGTTGTCGTGGCTAATCGGAAGCACGCTAACGATATTGTTGTCGACAATCGTTTTGTAATAGAATATCGCGTATATGTGCCCTGCCATAACGTAGAAATTGCGGGGGTGATTACAGAAACGGGTCTGACGAGCGAAATAATAAAAGAGGGAGATGGCAGATTTAAACAGCTCCCTTTGAAGCAAATTAAAATGTTGGATTGCCAGCAACTAGGAAAAGTTTCCCAGAATGGGGAAGAAAAAAAATTCACGCCGTCCGACTCGTTTCGAGTAACTTTTGCTGGTTCCGCCCTCCCTGACTACGTTATGGTGGATAAATTAAGGCTTCCAGTGCGACTCTTCGTGCCAAAGCCCATGACTTGCAACAAATGCAAGTCAGTTGGTCATACAGCAGATTATTGCGCC
The DNA here is from genome assembly GCF_029784135.1 of Toxorhynchites rutilus septentrionalis. Classification (NCBI taxonomy): domain Eukaryota; kingdom Metazoa; phylum Arthropoda; class Insecta; order Diptera; family Culicidae; genus Toxorhynchites; species Toxorhynchites rutilus. Next base: position 75,917,504 of record NC_073746.1, read on the forward strand.
AACAAGGAGCGCTGTGCCACTTGCGGAGAGCAACATGAGGGGAAATCCTGCAGTGCGACTGAGCATAAATGTCCATATTGCGGGGGATCCCCACATGAGCTCTCAGCTTGTGAAACTTACAAGAGTCGCTGGGATAAACAGAAGCGCTCTTTGAAGGAACGCTCGAAGCGCACTTTTGCGGAAATTTTGAAGGGCGCTTCTCCACTGGCTCAAGAGCAACAACCAATCAACACACATAATGTTTTCGCTACGTTGCCAGTTGACGAAATAGAAGCGGACACAGCTAGCGGGGGCACAACGGTTATTTCCAAAGGGAATCCCCGGCGCAAAAATGTGACCACTCCCAAAGTTCAAGGACAAGTCCCACCGGTGATACCCCCAGTTAGCTTGCCTAAAAAATCGAGTGCAGCGGACAATCAAAATCAGGTTCCTCCTGGTTTCCGTGGGAATAGTTCATCTTCGAACGACCCAGCACTCGAGGGGACATCAAAAACCCCAACTGTCCCTATTTTTCCGTCCAGCTCAACTTCCCAATCGGGATTTATAAAGTTGTCTGACCTTTTGGATCAAATCTTCAAATGTTTTAATGTTTCCGACTCCATCAGAACCATTGTCATCTCAATGCTTCCAGTATTGAACACAATTTTGCAACAATTGATGCAAACATGGCCCCTCCTTGCAATGATTATCTCTCTTGATGTCTAATTTAAATAGAGAGGTCGGAGATATCACTGTTTTACAGTGGAATTGTCGTAGTCTTATCCCTAAATTGGATACATTCAAATTTCTAATTCATAAAGTCAATTGTGATGTTTTTGCACTGTCCGAAACCTGGTTCTCTTCTCAAAATGATCTCTCTTTCCACGATTTTAATATAATACGCTTGGACCGCGATGACAGATACGGAGGGGTACTATTGGGGATCAATAAGTGTCACTCTTTTTTTAGAATTGACCTTCCACCTATTGGAGGGATCGAAGCTGTTGCCTGTCATGCAAACATCAGAGGCAAAGACCTTTGTATAGTCAGCTTGTATTGGCCTCCGAGATCTGCGGTTAGCCGCAAGCAACTTGTTGACATGTGCTCACTCCTTCCTGAGCCACGATTGATCTTGGGAGACTTCAACTCTCACGGAACTGCCTGGGGGGAACAGTACGACGACAATCGTTCATTGTTGATATATGACCTTTGTAACAGCTTCAATATGACTGTTTTGAATATTGGGGAACCAACACGTGTACCTAAACCTCCTGCTAACCCAAGTGCTCTTGACCTCTCGCTTTGCTCGAATTCACTATCGTTAGATTGCAAGTGGAATGTAATCCAGGATCCCAACGGTAGTGATCACTTGCCAATCGAAATTTCCATCACCATTGGGTCGAATTCTTCTGAATCTATAAACATGGCATATGACCTCACAAGACACATTGACTGGAAAAAATATGCGGACGCGATTGCTCTAGCCATCAATTCCAGAGATGGTTTGCCTCCATTGGAGGAGTATAACTTCATTTCTCGTTTGATCTATGACAGCGCGGTTCGCGCTCAAACGAAACCCATCCCGGGTTCCACTATTCGTCGAAGGCCTCCCAATCCATGGTGGGATAGCATATGTTCCAAGCTTTATGTAGAAAAATCGAATGCATTTAAAGCTTTTCGGAAACGTGGAACCCCTGAAAATTTTCAGACGTATTTGGACCTTGAAAATCAATTTAAAAACTTGATCAAAGGGAAAAAACGTGCTTATTGGCGAAATTTCGTGGGAGGTTTGTCACGAGAAACGTCAATGAAAAAATTATGGAAAGTGGCTCGAAACATGAGAAATCGCTCTTCAACGAATGAAAGCGAAGAATATTCACATCGATGGATTTTGAATTTTGCACGGAAGGTTTGTCCTGATTCCGCTCCTGTGCAAAAAATTGTTCGAGATATACCACAAGATAGGTGCGATCTTGATTCCGAGTTTTCGATGGTAGAATTCTCTCTTGCTCTCCTTTCATGTAACAATTCTGCGCCGGGATCGGATAGAATTAAGTTCAACTTGCTGAAAAACCTCCCTGATGTGGCGAAACATCGCTTGTTGAATTTATTCAATCGGTTTATGGAGCATAATATTGTTCCAGATGATTGGAGACAAGTACGAGTTATAGCTATTCAAAAACCCGGAAAGCCCGCGTCCGACTTCAATTCGTACCGCCCAATAGCAATGCTGTCTTGTATACGGAAATTGTTGGAGAAAATGATCTTGTTTCGCCTTGATCGTTGGGTTGAAACGAATGGCTTACTCTCAGATACACAATATGTGTTCCGCAGGGTCAAGGGGACGAATGATTGTCTTGCGTTGCTTTCTTCAGAAATTCAAATGGCTTACGCCGAAAAAAAACAAATGGCTTCAGTATTCTTGGACATAAAGGGGGCCTTTGATTCTGTTTCAATAGAGGTTTTGTCGGACAAATTACACTCTCGGGGTCTGCCGCCTCTATTGAATAATATGTTATATAACTTGCTTTGTGAGAAACATTTGAACTTTTCTCACGGAGATTCGGCAGTAAGTCGGTTCTCTTACATGGGCCTCCCCCAGGGCTCATGTTTAAGCCCCCTTTTGTACAACTTCTATGTGAGCGACATCGACAATTGCCTTACACAAAATTGCAGCCTAAGACAACTTGCAGATGATGGAGTGGTGTCTGTCGTAGGATCAAATGAATCCGACCTGCAAGGTATGGTTACAAGATACTTTGAACAATTTTTCAACCTGGGCCATTGGGCTAAGGATCGAATTCTCCACGGAGAAAACAGAGATAGTGGTTTTTTCTAGGAAGCATAGACCAGCAAAACCAAAGCTTCAACTTTTGGGTAAACCGATCACTCATGCTATGTCATTCAAGTATCTTGGGGTCTGGTTCGACTCCAAATGTACTTGGGGGGCCCATATTAGGTATCTGAGTAAAAAATGTCAACAAAGAATAAACTTTCTCCGTACAATTGCCGGCACCTGGTGGGGAGCCCATCCCGAAGATCTTATAATGTTGTATCGAACAACTATTCTCTCAGTGATGGAGTATGGCAGTTTCTGTTTTCAATCAGCTGCCAAAACACACCTCATTAAACTCGAGCGAATTCAGTATCTTTGTCTCCGTATTGCGTTGGGATGTATGCCCTCAACGCATACCATGAGCCTCGAGGTTTTGGCAGGCGTACTCCCACTAAAAGATCGCTTCAATTTAATATCTCTTCGGTTCCTCATCCGGTGTAAGGTTATGAACCCATTGGTGATCGGAAATTTTGAGCAGCTGATCGGGCTAAACTTTCATTCTGGATTCATGACTTCATATCATGAATTCATCTCCTTGCAGGATGATCCTTCTTTGTATATTCCCAACCGTGTTTGTTTTCCTGACTACATCAATTCCTCTGTATTTTTTGATCTGTTCATGAAGGAGAAAATCCATGGAATTCCAGATTATCATCGATCGGGGATCGTTCCTACGATCTTCAATGCAAAGTATGGGCGTATCAATTGTGATAATATGTACTTCACTGATGGGTCCTCTATGAATGAGTCCACAGGATTTGGAGTGTTCAACGAATTTTTTAGCACCTCCCACAGTCTTCAGAATCCTTGCTCAGTGTATATTGCTGAATTGGCAGCAATACACTGGGCGCTGGACAGCGTCGCCTCACGACCTGTTGAACACTATTACATTGTAACGGATAGTCTTAGCTCTGTCGAAGCTATCCGTTCAGTGAGGCCGGAAAAGCACTCGCCGTACTTCCTTAAGCGAATACGAGAAATTTTGAGTGCTTTAACCAGACGCTGTTATGTCATTACCTTTGTCTGGGTCCCTTCACATTGCTCAATTTCGGGTAATGAGAGGGGTAGGTAGGTGCAATTGAAGGCGAAATTTATCAGCGTCAAATCGCCTTCAATGAATTTTATTCTTTAGTTCGTAAAAATACCATCGCTAACTGGCAACGCAAATGGAACGAAGGTGAATTGGGCCGGTGGCTCCACTCGATTATCCCTAAGGTTAGCCTCAAACCATGGTTCAAAAGTCTGGACTTGAGTCGGGACTTTATTCGCACCTTCTCCCGACTCATGTCCAATCACTGTTCGTTAGACGCGCTACTCTTTCGTTTCAATCTGGCCGGCAGCAATATCTGCGTTTGTGGCCGAGGCTACCACGACATCGAACACGTTGTTTGGTCGTGCGAGGAGTATCTTGTTGCCAGATCGAATTTAGAAAACTCTCTTCGGGCTAGAGGAAGGCAGCCCAATGTGCCGGTGAGAGATGTGTTGGCTGGTTTAGACCTTGATTACATGTCCCAAATATATGTCTTCCTAAAAGTTATCGATCGTCGTGTCTGATTGTCCTTATATCCTTATATTCTCCTTTTCCTTTTCCTTCGCGAGAAATCAAATCCCTTCTTATTAACAATAGAATAAGGTGAAATGTAAAAACATATTAGATATAAGATAGGCTTAAGAATTGAGTGTAATGAATGTGAGTGTGAATGTGAGAGTGAACATTGTCAACATATCCTTTTATCCCTTCCTTTTCCTGAAGAAAATATGTCACCCTTCTAAACTCGAGTAGACCGCGAGTAATCGGTTTCCTATATTATTAACATTAGAATTAAGGAAAAAAGTTTATATATACTTGTAACAATACAGTCAGGAGTTTGGCTCCTTTAAACTTATGTAACTGAGCCAGTAAAAATAAACGATTTAATAAAAATAAAAAAATAAAAATTTGAAAATTCATTTTATTCAGCCACCTCATTGATGCTCAGTCTGATTTGATGCTCAGACCTGTGCGCGAGTATAGGAAGGTTAATGATCATCACTGAAGCAGGGATATCCTCTATTATTGTTTAGCAAATTATTCATTTTGCAATATTATGAAAACATAAAAAACTATATGATGTGTTTGATTATGAGACAACGAAGGTCAAGCAAATGAAATAAATCATAAAACAATGTTAAAGAAAGGTAAAAAAATAATGTGTGGAATTTAACACGAACTCAGCTCAGTTTTTAAAACACACACATAGGACACCTGTAAGCTGATAAAAGATAGGAAGAACTTATTGAAAAAATCAGTTGCATCATTGTTGTACAAGAATCCCGTCGTCTAGAAAATAAAATATTTGCATTGAATTTAATATTGGATTTAAGCTTTTAAATTCGAATTCGTGCAACAGTTTAAAGCATAGTCTGTTTTACGCTAAATTTTCTGTCCGAAATGATGGAGCTGTTGGTATCGGAGCTACTGAGCAATTCAAATCAGATACGTGACCGCCATTGATTGTTGACTATAATCCACAAGATATTTTTAAGATGAATGAAACGGGTTTGTTTTTCAAATGCTTACCCAGTAAGACATATTACATACTTCAAAAGCGGTAAATGTCACGTGGGCAAACATTCCACAGTTGCGGCAATGAATATGGACGGAACGGAAAAGTTGGAAAGTCTGGTCATTGGTGAGAGTGTCAAACCTAGATGTTTTTAAAAACATTAGGAACCTTCCAGTGATTTATAAAAGCAACAAAAATGCGTGGATGGTGAGAGCGATATTTGAAGAATGGATTTCCAGAAACTGGATGAAAGAATGGTGACTGCTAGCTGATGCGTAGTAAATCATGTTAAATAATTCACTGTTGTCAATTGCTTCGTCAAAGCTGGCATTATGAAATCAGACAATTTGAAATGCATCAATGAAAACTGCAAAACTGCAAACTGCAGAGGAAAATGTATTCCGATCAAATTTTAAAGCGCTCGCTGAATAAGGTTCTGATTCTTTTGAAGGTTTGGTTATAAAGGGTTAATATTTTCAAATACTATAGAAAGTATAATCGCAATTTGCATTTTCCAGACTACGTGACTTTTGACAAACTATGCGAGGAAGCAATTTTGTCTGACGATGACATAATGAACACAGTGCAAGAGCAATCATCTATAGATAACATTGATGAAGAAACTCATTCAGAGCCTAACGAAGTAGTTGACAGTGAAACTCTAAGCCTAGAAGCTGCTTTCCAAACTATTTATGCTGATTTATCAATTAAAACAAACTTACCAAAGGACAGTACAGGTCGGACTCAATTATCCGGAGTATTGATTTTTTTTTCACTCCGGATAATAGAATTCTCCGGATAATCGAGTCAAAAAAAAATTTTTTTTTATTCGTTTTCTGACTTTAAGGGGATGAATCAAAAATCAAAAAAATACATGCAAAAAAAAACACCTTTCTCACATGAAAAAAATAAATTTATCCAGATTCTCTCAGAAGGTGATAGGCGATCATATTTGATGAAAAAAATCCTTCTACGCATATGTTCGAATTTCAACAATGACGGAGTTACAGAACTTTTTTTCTGTTTCGGACTCTGTTGCCTGAAACAGGCTCTACATTAAAAAGTACGCTACGGAAGACAACTCTGTTGCCTTCATTTGAAAGATGAGAAAATTTAGTATAGGATATAGTAGTGAAACATCTAAATTAGTGTATTTTAATAAAAACTTAAAAGTTAATAATTTTTAATGTGTTATTATTACTTTGATCCTAAAAATTGTACTAATTGGATTGTTCCTATCAATTGAATTGAAGCTCTCAAATCGCTCTGCAATTTGTTCTTGAATTCTTCTCTTTGAATTCGATCTTTCTTAATTTGGCTGCAATATCGATATAAAGAATTCCTGGTAAAAAATCAGGCAAAATCTCCAAAAATCACTATTTTTACCCCACTGTACATGTAATAGCCACTCAAATTTCACCTTAACGTTGAAAGGTTACATTTCTTATTGAAATAAGACGTATTTGAAATATAAAAAAAATATTTTTTTCCAAACTGTATATAATCGAGTCCAAAATTGTATATAATCGAATCATATATAATCGAGTCTGACCTATATCAAATGAAAGGGATTGACTAGTAGAACACAGTTATTTATTAAAAATGCAAATCCAAAATGGCCGCCACCACAAAGTGGCGCCAAATATATATTTTTTTTTTCAAAACCACATCAATATGGGTATCAAATGAAGGTGCTCAACTAGTAGAACATAACAGATCATGAAAAATTCAAATCCAAGATGGCCACAGTCCGCAAATAACTAATTACTTTTTAATGGTTTCATTCAGCTTGCCCTGTTTGTATGTATGTTTGAGTGTTTGTAGGATTGCCCCAAATTAATTGAAATTTGACCCCGTTCCTGATCACTGATAGTTCTGAAATTTGGAACATACCTTTAATTATACTGCCATTATAAAACTGCTTGAAAATTCAATTTGGCCGCCCCTAAAAAATGGCTGAATGGCTTGACTTGGAGAATAGACTACATTATGAACAACATAAATTCGAAAAGGTAACCGCCACTAAATAGTCGACTATGTATTTTTTGCATTTCCCTCAATACAGGGAAACTTCAATATAGCGTACCCTCATTATAACGTACACATTTTCAAAGTCTAAAGGAATAATTTTTTGAATAGTATTTTACTGAAGGAACAATAAATTATCTGTATTTTGATACTAAAGCTTGGTTTGTACTTTTTCCCAATCCCGAAGTACAACTGTTTTGTGATTCCGGATTCTAAATGATTCTTTTGTAATTCCGGATTCAAATTTTAATCAACAGTGCGAAGAGAAACATCATGAGAAAGGTTGGCTTCTTCTTCTAGTTGAATTTATCCATTAACCTTACTCAAACAGCAACACAGTAAAATAATATAAGCTACGTTTCTGAGTTCTTTATTATGTTTCGATATAACGTACAATTCGATACAACGTACAATTTTGAAAATAAAATGTACGTTATATCGAAGTTACCCTGTATTGTTATCAAATAAAATAATTTGACTAATAGAATACAGTGAATAATTAAAATATTCCGAAGAAAGTTAGGTAAGAAATAAAAAAAAAAAGTTGAATGGTTTTATTGTAGAGATACCATTGTAGTATGCTAATAGTACAGATAGTTTACTAAAAACTAGAAAATAAAATAAATAAAACAGCTTTTGAAGTTATACGGATTATTGTACTAAAAGCTAGAAAATAATTAGACAAGTAACAGTTAGTAGTTATCACATCCGTTTCTTCATTCATGTTTGTGTTGTTGATAATATAGTGTATTCTCCAAGTCAAGCCATTCAGCCTTTTTTTTGGCGGCGGCCAAATTGAATTTTTCAAGATCATGGAATACACAGTTTTATAATGGCAATAGAATTAAAGGTATGTTCCAAATTTCAGATCAATCAGTGATCAGGAGCGGGGTCAAATTTCAATTAATGTTGGGCAATCCTACGAACACTTAAACATACATACAAACAGGGTAATCTGAATGAAACCATTAAAAAGTAATAATTTGGGAACTGCGGCCATCTTGGATTTATATTTTTCATGATCTACTGTGTTCTACTAGTCAAGCCCTTCCATTTAATACCCATATTGAAGGGGTTGGGGAAAAAATATGGCACCATCTCGTGGTGGCGTCCATCTCGGATATGCATTTTTCATAAATTACTGTGTTTTACTAGTCAAGCTCTTTCATTTGACATCCATATTGATGGGGTTCTGAGAAAATATGTAATCCACCATTTTGTTGTGACCGCCACCTTGGATTTGCATTTGTCATAAATAACTGTGTTTTACTAGTCAAGCTCTTTCATTTGATACCCATATTGATGGGGTTGTGAAAAAATATATATGGCGCCATCTTGTGGTAGCGTCCATCTTGGATTTGAATTTTTCATAAATAACTGTATTCTACTAGTCAAGCCCTTTCCTTTGATACCCATATTGATGGGTTTCTGAGAAAATATGTAATTCGCCATGTTGTGGTGGCTGCCATTTTGGATTTGCAGTTTTCATAAATAACTGTATCCTACTAGTTGATACTCATATTGGCTATTCAATTGGCTATTCAATTATTATACAAATTATTCAAAATTTCCGAAAATCAAAAATAAAATACTCCGGATAATCGAGTTTAAAATTCCGGATAATCGAATCCCGGATAATCGAGTCCGACCTGTATTTCATTTTTTTAACTTTGAATCTCTCTCTATAAAGGCATCCGAATTCTCGAAAGCGACAGTTCTTTATAGCAACAATTCTCTATAACGACGGTCCCTTGCGATGTCGCTATAGGGAGCTTTCACCGTATCTCTGATGAAACATTGCATCCTTGAATCATAATTTATTGGACACATCAAAGTTTACAGCACAGATAAATTCAGAGCCATATTTTCCGACGGTTCGTTTCACAAACTTTTATTTCTGACCGCTCTTCTAATTCGTGACATGTTCAATTGCTAAACTCTCAAATTATATTTCCATTTCATCATGGAAAAACTTATAGTCGAGCAACGTTTACAGTATATATATATAGTTTGCAAACTCAAACCATTTTATTGTGAGCATTGACGAAGCCCATAGCATGGCTTCGTGAAACAATGGACCAATTCGGTAGCGAATTAGTGAGCAATTATTCTCTTGTTTTGGATCTCGCCTGGAGCGAGTGATTCGACACCTGTGGGCTACTTTTTGTGAAGACACATCTCGTCTATACGGTTAAACCAGCAACGATTGCAGGGTTACCAAACTTCCAGATTTATCCGGAATTTATCTGAAATCCTCTAGACGCAGCGGAACATACAGACGTATAGACATCCATATTATCCTTTGTATAGTTAAGACAGTTTATGATTCGTCGCGAGGAGTTCCCAAGAAATATAAATTTGTTTTTGCGGACAAGTTTGCTGGAAATCTAATAATGTGCTGATCTGAGGAATCTGCAGCTGTGACCGGAAGACTCCGATTTTTATCACAGCCAACAACATGAACTCACAGCTATACATGGTGTTTAATAAGTTCGAATACACTTTAAAAATGTGCTAAAAATGGAAATACAAGATATTCTTCAAAACCTTAACGACATATTAGCTAATGACGCACGATTATTTTGGACATTGTGCGGGTGTTGCAACTCATTAGAGTCTCATCAGAAAAAACGATCTCCTGACCTGCGTGCCGCGAAAGTATCAGTTTGTCTCTGTCCAGTCTCTTCTTCGTTGTAGCCTTCGTTACCCCGTGAACCTTGCATTTATTGTACGGCTTGTACCCCAGGTCTTTTGTCATGATGGTGTGGGCAGTCCCGATCGACACATCCAGGTCAGTCAAATTTGCTCAAAACTGGGCCACGAGTCAAGAAATTGTCAATTGATGCAGGGGTATAACCGATGCAGAATCCGACTTCATACCGGGATTTGCTTAAAAAAGATGGGCTAAAACTTCCAAGGGATAACAGACTTTTTTATCCCATTTATTTATTTAAGGCGTATTAGCATTTTAGCTGTAACAGAGCCGAATTTTAATCGTGTACATGTCACATGGTTATCATATCTATAATTAGCACATTACACAGTTGCCATTCGCCAGTATTCCTTCTATACCATTACACATATGGTACATTCACACAGTAGCCATTTAGGCGTAAGGGTATTCTTTCTGTTCTTCCATTATCCAGTTGGACCACCGGACAGCGGAGACAGTTGATTGATCATTGTTGAGTTATTTATAGAACAGTAGCCCGATGTGTCTGGCAGAGCAGAGCAGTTGTATGGATGAATCGATCTTATTTCGACCGTGGATCGATCTCCATCGCTGATGATTGTTGCGTGGACGTAGCTATTCTGTAACAACACAAAGATGGTCAATGAGGGCCCTGAGTTTTGAACTCACGATCGATCGCTTACTAAGCGAACGCGCAACCAATGTGGCTACGGAGACCCCCATGGGATAACAGACTCAAAATGCGTGGTTTTGATTCAGCGGTAATGCTGCAATAGCGATGGACAGCATTTTTCTTCTTATTACACTATGTATTGCACGGGCGCAGCTGGAAGGGGGAATCAAAGAAAAGGGACGTTTGTTCCTTATGAACATGTAGGGTAGGGCGGTGCTAGTTGGTCATTTTTGAATAAAATTTGGCTATAACTTTGTAGTACGAAGTTTTGCGTTAGAATGTTATGTACCACAATGAAGCTTACCTTTTACCCTTTCAATGAAAAATAACCAGAGATTCAATTATTTGACTTTTTTTTTATATTTCAGAATAACCCCACACACGGGGTAAGTTGGTCAATAATAGGCAAGTTTTTTTGAGCAAATAATAAACGTTTTGCCATTAGAAGTTTCCTTCATTATAAATTATTAAATTAAATCAAAACAAAAACAGTTAACTAATATCATGTAGCAAGTAAAAAAACAAATTAATGAAAATTTCGATTCGATTCGATTCTTTGTTTTTAAGAGGCTTCAAACTTTGTAGTTTATTCGCCTCTAGTGAAAATTTCAAATTATCATCGTTGTGGAAAATTAGTCAAACAATCTTTTCTAGCGATTTCGTAGAACGGATAATTTCAACTTGCACATCTGCACGTATCCATCCTTTGGCGTCTAAAAATGGATGAACGCAGCAAGTCATGCAGCGTATTTGTAATAAGACGTCGTGCACAAATTACGTAACGCAAAATATCCGGATTTTGGACCTCTCCCCCCTCCCAACGTAACGCAACTTCCTATCTCTAATACACAATAAGTAACGTAACCTCGACCCCTCCCCTCCTCGCGTTACGCAATTTGTGCACGACGCCTAGGAATTTATTTAATATCAAAAGTGCTCAGAGAACGTTCTGCAATAGGGTTGACAAAGAACATGATTGTGAAACATTCTCTGATTACAATTAATAAAAATTAGTGAGTAACAAATGAAAATATGAGGATCGTTTATAGCAAAAACAAAAGGACAAACATTCCTCTGGGAGAACGCTCCACATACGACAACAAAAATGATTCCTCGTTTATCTGTTTTCATCCTTATATTGTCCACTGATAACCACTCAGAAAACTGTCCAACTCTGCAATGTGTGATAATGCACATCGAATGACTTTGTTTTCCTTCTCTTCTCTTTTTCCCCGTTATTCCAGGTACTTTCCAACGCTTCTCGACAGCTCTGATCGATGACAGTTTTCAGCAGCAGCAACATTGTGTGTGCAAGCACGAGGACAAAACTTTCCCACCAGACGGATGACGAAGTGGTCTCCTCATGGACGCGAGACAAAGCGAAACGAACCGTACGAACGAAGGGAAAGTGAGTTTTTTTTTTGTTGGTGATCCTATCTCGGAATTCTCTCCCATGACCACCTCGGTTCGAAGTACGAAGCGCTCGGGTTTTCCATGACAGTCATAATTACGTTTGGCAGCAACTTTTTCATGTTGCATTTTTTCCCCACTATGTGTTTCCCGCAAACGAGCAAACGAGAGAGAACACAAACAGTGCCCTGGGATGTCCAAACCTTATAGTTGGGTTGAATAAACATTGTTTTTGTTGTTGAGTTAGAGTTTGTTGAGTTTTGCGAACTGAATACGAAACAGACGGACCGCTGCTGTGAGGATACATATGTGGGTGTATCTGATTGAAAGCTTGAGCGCCCGCTTTTGGTCTGACCATTGACCAAAAAGGTCAATGTTTAGTGGAAATAATTTTGTCGGATTTTTCCACGTATTGTTTTTGTTATTTCGAGTACCTGCAGGTGTTGTGAACAAAAGATAAGAAGCGATTCGTTTCAGTGTTTTCACTAGAAAACGTAAACATTGACTTTCTATGTTATAAAAATGAGATTTTATATTGAAGAAAACTTCCTGCTTCTGTATTTTTACAATTAAAAATGAACACATAGAAGTTGGAAAATGATGAAAATCATACCGATCCCTCTGGTTTACAAAAAAAAACAGAAACATGCAATTACGTTCTTCTCTATAACGTTAATTTTTTTTTGCTTCTCTAACAAATCAAAAGGATCATTGAATAGCACATCGTTAAGACAGAAACGATGTGGCGAGCCTTCAAACGCTAAGTTGAAATCTTTCTGGCCGGCTTCATGAACACGAAGCAGTTCATTAAAAGTTCCCGGGCGCGCTGCTGCTTGCTGCTAATGACCAGACTTTATACTACGACTTCATTTCTTCTTAGGATTTGATGTTTACCTCCCCCTATTTTCCAATTGTTTCTTCTCGGAATATTTTCGCTTCTACCGCAGTCGGTTTGTGATCAACAGATCCGAACACAAAGAGCAGCCATTAATTTCTTCGACTAATGTCGGCTGTTGAGTGATTACTGAGCACAATGAAGTTGGCGTTTCTGCGAAGAAACAAACTTCGACATATGAATTGTCCTGGCAAATTAACAATGCCTCGGGAAAGTCAATAGAATTATTTCATTCAAATGAGTACCCTGATAAGGGACTAATCCCACTAGATGGAAGAGATTTCCTATCCCGCATCTATCCCCATTCATAGCTTAGTAATTAGGTTCACTAGCTAAAGTGTTCCACAATTCATCGCATAATAGTATTTACTTATTATCTTCAACGACAAATGAAGGACAAGGATATATAGTCAGTTAGTTGATGCCTGAAGCGCTACGCATACACAAACACGCCTGCCACAGAGCAGTGGGTGTTTGGTGAGTCGAGAAACCGCAGACAAATCTCCCCAACGGCGCTATGATATAGCAACACGTGCCCGTTGTTGCCGCTTTTCCAGCTTCATCCTGCTTCACGCATCTTCGTGAATGATTTCATTTGTTTTGCCGGATTCCTGAAGCGCTGAGATCAGTTGCGGTTGTTCTGTTCTCGAACATTCCTCGGGACAGCTCCCAACCAGACCCTCTCGGTCGGTGGGAGTGGGGAGGTGGAATCGACCCCGCGGGGAGATTTGCGAATTCATACAACTTTATTAAGGCATATAAAAAGGTTTTCCGTGTAGGACACAAAAGTGTTTCAAATCTGCTCTCACAGCAGCACTGTCCCCCGCATCGAGACTGCCGGGGGGAATCGTACAGGGCTTGGTCCTTCCTTTCTCTTCTGTCAGAATGCCGCATTTTACGCATGGGAACCGGATACGGATACGGCGGGGGAATGTAATAATCCCCACGTTAACACCCTTGTCGGTTACCCAGTGAATTTGAAACTCACCAAGTAAATTCAAATCACAGTTTTCATTTACCCGGTAGTTGATGTTCCATAAAGGAAAAAGTTTATTGAATTACAAAGCGTTCAGGTCCATAATTTCAAATTTTAGTCCAACACTTGCAGCACTTTCTTTCGATTTGGAAGCGTTCGGATGTTAACATGTATTTTGACAGAGGCTTCTTAAAATCAAGAAACCTCCAGAGAAAGTTCTATACTTTTTTTCATTGAATCCTGCGTTTATAAAACTTTTTACAAAAGTGCTTCGATGCCCTGCCAGGTGGCCTTACGCCAGTTGGCCGGAACCATAGCCATGGTCGACGAGAAGATGGATATCGGCATTTTATTCAGCTCTTTCGTGGCCGTGGCGATCAGCGGATTTTTCGTTTTGGCCACGAAATTGTTGGGATAAATCCTCCGTTTGAGATGCGCATAGTAATTTTTTATCGGTCGCACATGGACGACGTAATGTTCCGTTACAGTTTTGATGAATTTTTGTACTTTTCTTCGGATAACCTCCATCAAAGTTTGGATTCTCTGTTGGTGAACTTCGGCGGTCGTTTTTTTCCACGATCTCTTCATGTCTGCAGCATCCCGAGTCACTTTGGTAGCTTTTTTCAATTTCCGCTTGACAATTGCCCAATATTTTTCGACTGGGCATAACTGGGGGCAATTGGGAGGATTGTGGTCTTTTTCATTGTAATCGACCCCATTGTCACGGTACCACTGAAGCACCTCTCGACTGTAGTGGCAGCTTGCAAGATTTGGCCAAAACACCACCGAACCTTAGTGAACCTTAATGTATAAAAGGAGATGTTTCTGCAGACACTCTTCCATTTAATTTTAACATTGTATCATTTGTGATGAGAACCAGGTTTTCTGTTCAGAGCTGCAAAGACCTTGCCAAATAAGTGTAGCATTATAAAAAAAGACAGTGGCCTTATAAAATTCCAGACCAGGGACTTATCCGAAATTCATCTTCAAATTAACGTGAAATTCTTACCGGCGAATGATACAGGTTTTTCAAACAATTTGCTGTCAAAAGATTTCAGATACGTCTACTACGACCGCTGCTGAAAAAAGAACAGTGATTCTCCGGATTCTAACTGTATCAAACCCTATGGCCGAGGATATAGTGAACGCGATGCGGTGAGGGCGCGGGCGCGGGATCGATTGCGGGAAAGCTCTTTTGGTTACGACTGTGGAAATCAAATGCAAACCGCCCGGACCTGACATAGTAAACGCGATGCGAACGCGATTTCAATGCGGCGAAACTGTGTGTGGAGAGTTTTGCCGCGAGTGAACGCAGGTGGTGGTTGCCAGACGATTTTCATAAATATCTTCACAATCGAACTCATCGAATGGAAATAAAGATTGAGTTGTTAAATTATTATTTTCGTATTGTTCGATGAATTATATAACTTTATTCTAATTTGCATAATGCATATAATGAAAACGGTACGTCAAGGGCTTTCCATTTACAGGTAAACTTCGATATAACGTACATTTCACTTTCAAAATTGTACGTTGTACCGAATTGTACGTTATATCGAAGCATAATAAAGTTCTCACAAACGTAGTCTATAATACATTATTGTGTTGCTGTTTTAGTACAGTTAATGAATAACTTCAATCAGAAAACGAAGCCAGCCTTTCTCATGATGTTTCCCTTCGTACTGTTGATTAAAACTTGATTCATTTAGAATCCGGAATTACAAAACCAACTGTATTTCGGGATTGATTGAAGGTACAAATTTTTTTTTAGCATCATAATACAGATAATTCATTGTTCTATCAGAAAATTATTGAGAAAAAAATTTCTTTACACTTTGGAAATGTGTACGTTATATCGAGGTAAAATATACGTTATATCGAGTGACGTTATATCGAGGGTACGTTATAACGAGGGTACGTTATATCGAAGTTTCCCTGTACCATGTTCACAAATAAAAACGATCTCACAATTCAACTGTTTACAAAATGAAGACATGTTATCATATCTGACATCCTTGTGTTGGGTTGTTTACATGTGGAATGGAGTGGAATGAAACATGAAACGCGCAATCCAAAGCGATCAGTATGGCATAGCACGCGATGAGCTCAAATTCGTCGCTCCGCACCGCATCATACCGCACCGCGTTTACTATGTCCTCGGCCTATTTGAGTCTCTGCTCCATAATTACCCTTTTTCTAATCGACGGAACTGGGGGACAACTTGAAATGCGGTAGGTTAATTATCGAGTGACGATGTGTCCATGAGAATTAATTTGTGGTCAAAATCAACGTTTTACAACCAAAACAAAGCCCTTATTTCATTTAAAAGATTGAGAAAATTTTAAGGGGTTGTGTCTAGGACACAACCGCATTTTCGACGTAGAACTACGGAATTATTGTTTATTTATCACTTCGGATATTTTTTTAGAATCCATCGAAATTTTTGTAATAACTTTTTAGAAGAATAGTTTAGTGGTGTAGAGAGAGTCGTAGTTTTGTAGAAACAGCTGAAGACAGGTTAATCATGATTCATTCTTTCCTTCGCGTGAACAACGAGCACGAGAATAATAGCATCGCAAGCGTTATTTTTAATTTGAGTGTTATAGTTTTAACAATTATCATGACAATCTTTTTTCAGTTGACGTACACACGCTCACGGGAGATTATATGTTTGTTCCCTCACCACTATCTTCGTTGACGACATTGAGTTTCGTTTTCCGAGTACAACGATAAAACAATAATTAATTTTCAGGTGGAACGAATTCACTTTTTAAATAAAAATTATGAATGAAAATTTAATTTTCCGTATCGCATATGTATTCTATGTAAAAGAGTAACACTTTTTCTTCTTCTTCTTCTTAAATGGCATTTAAGTTCTTAATCGCACATAAGTTCCTAGAGGAAATTCGCCCTATCAACGTGGTATTACTTGCGTTATTTTTATTAGTACATAGTTGAGACCAAATAACTAAATAACACGCCTTGAATGACCCCGACCACAAAGGGAATCGAACCCGCACCCCCGGCATATTAAGTGTGACGCTAATCACTCGGCCACGTGAGCACAAAGAGTAAGACGTTTTTCGCAAATTGTGAAAATATATTATACTAGCTGACCCGGCAAACTTCGTCCCGCCCAAAATTTATTTTTCCTTATCACATCAACGTTTTCTTACTAAGCGCACGTTCATAGGTCCAATCGCGAAACTGTTCATTGATTGATATTCTAATCTACCCTTTAAATTTATTTTTTACCTTAAAATTTCAGTACTCCTACCAAAACTCGATATCAGATTATTTTCAGACACATTTCTCGTGCAAGATTTTTCATTCACTTGCAAATAACATGTTTCTCCGTTACATGGAATAAATGTTTGATACAGAAAATATGATACAATGAAGACAGCCCTAAATCGGACAATTCCTTTCTCGCGTTTTGCTCTTATCAACACATTCGGCGATTCATTTTTATTTATATAGATGGAAGACGATATAGGAGTGCGTTTTATCACATTAAAATCCATTTCCACTTTCGAACCAAGATCAATTTCGTTAGCGCAAACATCAAATGGACTAACAACACTTGTCAATATGTAATTGTAGAACATATGCGAATTGAATTTTTCGATTTTTCCCATTTTCCTTCAGAGTTTTCCGAAAATTTTTAATTGTCGTGTTTGGTTAGAATATGTTTGATTGAAATATGTGTATTATTTTTATGGGACTCCCTCTCCATTCCAGAGGAGGGAAGGGTGTCGTACCATCATAGAAACATTTCTCGTACCCAAAACCCTCACATCCCAAATTTGGCTCTATTCGCCTGATTGATTTTCGAGTAATGCAGCCCCTACCTTAGGGAGGGGAGGAGTGTCAAACAACCATTGAAACATTTATTGTCTCCTGAAATCTCCATATGCCAAATTTGGTTCCTTTAGCTTGAAAATTTCTTGAGTAATGCAGAAATTTGTGTTTCATTTGTATGGCAGCCTCCTCTTAGAGAGGGGGGAAGAATGTCTAACCACTATAGAAACATTGATTGCACCCTAAAACCGACACGTACCAAATTTGGTTTCGCTTGCTTGATTATTCCCGAGTAATGCAGAAATTTGTGTTTCATTTGTATGGCAGCCCCCCTTAGAGAGGGGAGAGGAGTGCCTAACCACCATAGAAACATTTATTGCGTCCTAAAACTTTCAAATGTCAACTGTGGTTTCGTTTGCTTGATTAATTCCCGTGTAACATTTATTGCATCCTAAAACTTCCACTTGTCAACTGTGGTTTCGTTTGCTTGATTAATTCCCGAGTAATGCAGAAATTTGTGTTTTATTCGTGTTTTTGAGCTGTCTTTATTTTATTATATTTTCTGTATCAAACATGTATTCCATGTAACAGAGAAACATGTTATTTGCAAGTGATTAAAGAATCTTGAAAGAGAATTGTGTATAAAAATAATTTTATATTGCAATGACAAGTTTTGGTAGAAGTACTAGGAGATTTATAGTAAAAGTAATTTTCAAAAGGTCAAAGGTCAATCAATCAATCAGTTCTCAGTTCAGTTCTGCGATTGGACCCACATTTCAACATCAAAATTAATAGAATGGACATCAGAATCAATAGAATGGTCAATAATTATCCTACATCTGATCAATTAATATTTTTGGCCGGATAAGATTCGTCGGGGAACAAAAAAAACATAATTTCTCGTGGTGCATTTTTGGAGTTATTCCTACATTAATCCCGGTGAGAGCCATAAAACCACCCATCAACAATCTTCCAGAGCTAAAGAATAAATGCTCTATTAGAGTAATTTGTCGTCTCTCAAATGCTAGGCAGTACATTCGAATCCCTTCCCCGTTACCCTTCCCTTCTAGGCGACTCAAGTTAGACGCACATTCCCCCATAAAAAAAGTTATGTTCATCCGGCTTATTCGCCACCAACAGACCAAGATTCGACGGCGGATAGAAGAGAAACAACGACGGTCATTACTTTGCTGCTAACCAGGAGCTAATTACTCCGCTTCTTCTAAATATTAATGAAGACGCTCGGTCATAAAACAGTAATTAACGCCATCAGCAGAGCATGCGGCCTGGTATCATTCCATAGCTGTGAAGGCAGATTCGCTCACAAAAACTGGTGTTGGAATTTTCGACACCATCGGGCGGAAGGAAGCTGGAGGCTGCGAGGTAGCAGTGAAGGGAAAGGGAGGTTCGCATCCTAAGCAGTATTATGTTAGTGCCACTACTACTTGTCCAATGGTGTTAACGCGTACATTTTTTTTTTGTCTTGCTAAGCATGTTGCCCGAATTTACCTCCAATTCCCTCCAGAAGCGCAACGTGATTTCGGACGAACGTTTTGCATATTTTGGCACGCGGCCATGGCATCCGTGATTCGTGTGCGGATCCGTTACGGTGGGCGGGGGTTCGGAATGCGGAAGGTCATGTGCTGCTTTCTATTCGGATTCCCAATGGGGGTGGGTGATTTGAGTTGGTAGCAAAATAGTCGGATGATGATGTTATTTATTCGAATGACTGGGGCTTTTCAATGGCATGAGGGAAAGTTTCTGAAGGAGGGAACGAGACAGAGATTTCTGTGAAAGATTTAACTCGCTAAATTTCCTTCTATGATAGTATTTAGGATGTTTGATTTCTGTTTACATGATTTGCATTTTAGTGGAGTAAATTGATACAGATTTTTTGTTTTCTGTCAGATAAAGAGTTTTTGTCCTGATGTTAGCAAAGTTTCCTTTGTTCATGGTTTTCAAAAGTTGTCAAGTGTGTTTCAATACTTTGTAGCAAACTGGTAGCTGATTCAAACAATAAAATAGCGTTTTTTTTAATCCGTTAGAGCCTTGATCCTGTCCCAACACACCACACCATTCAATTCAAAGACGAGGACGCTTCCGCTTTGAATGCGTTTCCGAATGCAGTCAACCAACGTCGAGTGATATATGGCACCTTGTGAAAATGCTTGTCAGCGATGGATGATGTGGCACGACCCTGTCAGCACCTGATCTGCTCGTGTCAATTGGAATTTGATTAATGGTTTGATGCGTGCTTGATTTGTGGCATCATCGATGCTTAATCGATGGGTAATTCTCAATGGAATGGAACGCAATGATGCTCCAAAGCTCCAATTAAATTAGTGGTCTCTGCACGAGAGAAAATCGATACTGGCTGAATAGCAAGAAATCAAACAGTGAACGGGAATAAGTGTGAAAAATTCATTCGACTACACAACAAACAATTAATTTAGTTCTTGTTTCGGTTTGGGACTGACGCAAAAATTGAAACGATGGCGTGTTCCACACATCAAATGTTCGTCCGCAAGGTTTGCTATGAAATATTTAAATTGAACACGAGCCTCGTGCTCAACCCAAACTCCTATTCTACCTCAGGTAACATCCGAATTTCATCACACTGTTTTCATTTCACTGTTTTACTCGTTGGTTCTCAGCCTCCCTCGAGACTACTACCCCACATCAGCATCATCATAACGATCAGCGCCACAACTGTGTTCCCCTCAACTGTACAAGGTTTCGTGTGGAATTAAATGCGAGAGATATATTCCTCCCCTATCCGACGACATGCTCCGCAGTTTCAATGAGGGGGGAAAAACTACATCCACTCCTGGTAAAAAATATATATGTTATGGGAGCCGTATGAGAGCAGCAATAGGGATAAAACAAAAACAGATGTCAGCCATTTCTATCCCGTGAGCGAAAGCGGATGTTAATCCATTTCATTGTAGCTCAGGACGTTCCACTTTTCATTGTTCTGACAGCGATCCATCTCCCAGAAGTGGGTGATACATTTTGTGTCAGTACAATAGAACAATTGATTAATTAATAGGTTCATGTCCTTTGCTGTGTAACTTCACAACTGAGATTAGTTCTTGGTCGTGTCAACTGAAGCTTAAAGCTTTATGCAAAAATTATTGAAAGTG
This sequence comes from Toxorhynchites rutilus septentrionalis, assembly GCF_029784135.1. NCBI lineage: Eukaryota > Metazoa > Arthropoda > Insecta > Diptera > Culicidae > Toxorhynchites > Toxorhynchites rutilus. The sequence goes on from NC_073746.1 coordinate 75,938,483, forward strand.
CAAGAAGAAGCATGGTTTTCATGACACAGTTTTTTTATTCAAATTCATTCTGTAGCTGTGAGCATGATTCTGTTTTCTGCATAGCGTAAATGTTTGTCCAGCAATTTTCATCATCTGGCCACGAGCAAGCGAACACAGCACATTACCATCAGATTAGCGCGTCCCGGAAGCCACACTCTACTATCGGGTGGGGGGACGCTGGGGGATGATGGAGAGAGGCTAGATCTGTGCACAAACCGATACGACCACAACAATATGTGCTGAGCCGTGTGAACAGTCGTCAGCATATAATACAGGGCACAAAAGGAGAGAAGTGTCCATATCCACAATTATAGGCGGCCGGAATGGATGGATGAATGCATGAATGGTTCGATGGCCTTCATCGATGGCGACAACAGGCCGGAAAGGAATCGATAGATGTATCAGATGTGTGTTTGATGGGACATAAAATCGGATAACCATTAAGCTACGACACTTTCGGTTGTCACATTATGGTGCCCCGGCTGTGGTTGTTGTGAGGATTTAAACAAATACGAATCCAATTCAATCCACTGATGTCAAGTCGACGGCGGGTAATCGGTTTTCGATAATCGGATTACCTTGGGTCATTCCGTAATTGACCTAAATTAGCCAAATGGCAGTAAAAACCTTCACATCTCGGCGTACAGATTTTAATGTCTCGAATTGCAATTAGTCTTATTCAGATTAGAATGAGTATCTGTGTAATACTTATAACTATTAAATTAATATCACAATTGCTTCTTTAGAGTAATCCCTTGGTTTCACTATCATTTCACATGAGAACTACATTTGAATTATAACATAATCGGCAGAAATCTTACAACACTACTCATTATCGTTTGTGTTTGACGTTTCCTTAGCGTGAGCACGTAGAATTTCCCGTTCATAAATATTTAAATTTCTCCCGTGTTTCATCTTTTCTCATCATCATGTACAGTTTACTGTGATTGCTTGGTAAGTGTTTCGCAGTTGACTATAAAATATAATCAAGTGTAATTTAATTTTCGTCCCAAAAATTACAAAATAAAATGTCCGAAATTTGAATTCAATCTGTCCGAAATTTGATTTAGTGTCCGAAGTTTGATTTTTTTTCGCTTCATTTGAAAAGCATTTTATTGGTTTAAGTTTTCAATCAAATAGTTACCAAAGTAGATAGCTTATAAGCATATTGAACTAATTTATTAAAAATATCAACCAAATAATACCTGTGCATAAAGTTTAGATCTGTTTTCTGCATCATATGCCTTAAGCGTCCGAAATATGATTCAGAACGGTATAATTTTCGTTCAGAATTTAAAAAAAAAAATATTTTAGTGAAAAATAAAATTTTTATATTTTTTTGTACAGAGCAATTCCAGCCGGCTGTTGACCCAACCCTTTCCGATTTTTCAGAAACTTGGTACTTATGATGGAAACTACCTAAAATTACAATATTCATTATCATATGACCAGTTTTAATTACAAATGATTTTTCAAAAGGGTATAATCAGAATCATTGATCTTTCTTTCAAAAAAACTTAAATCAAAATCCAGATGTCTGATTAAAATATGATGTATGACAAAGTTGTTGGAAAATGAATGAACCATTTAGGAAAAATAACATTTTAAATTTACTGGTAAAAACTCTTACCCAAAAATTTAATTCAATATTTGAAACCTTTATATCTCAAAACACCCTCTTTTCGATATTTCTTCTAAATATTTTTGTTGGAAAGCCCTTCAAATTTAAAAAAGTTTGACGTATAGTGGTGCCATGGTAAACTCACCAAAATGTTGTGTATGAGTGTTTTTGTGCCTTGTGTTTTGCATATTCTTATAATTTGTCATCGCCATCGCTTATCTCTACCCGTTCGAAATCTCTGATCGTCTCGAAGTGCCACCTGGTAGCAAATCGTGGTAGCGCTGAAAGCTTGGAAGCTTGTCTCTCTGTGACAGCATAACTGTAGGCGCTTCGAACAACTGTTGTCACCGTCGTCCAGTGAGACATTGTAATTCAACTGACATTGTGATCTTCAAATTTGCTCTGTAATATGGATACGTGCCAAGTTTGTTCACGACCATTGAGTTCCGGAAAGGTGATAACGTGCAGTGGTTCGTGTGGCCTTATTTTTCACCACACTTGTGTGGGATTAACTAAGCACCACTACTCAGCATGGTCAGCAAAAGTCGGACTACTCTGGTTTTGCGACTCCTGTCGACTGCATTTCAACCCTGCTACTTACAATCGAGAGAAAGTTATCATCAAAGCGTTACGTGAGCTGTTAATACGCACGGACTCCATGGACACACGTTTAGGCAACTACGGCGACAATCTCCGCACTATCAACAAAACACTCTTTGGATCACAACAGCAACAAAGACAAACCAGCCAATCGTTCGAAAAGTCAACGTTTCTCAACAACATCGATCAGCTCAACCTAGATGACACCATTGATCCTATTAACCGCTCGCGATCATGTGACGAATCATCGTTTTTCGAAGTTCTGGACGAAGTCAACAGCTCAGTTGCACAACCTGACAAACTCGTTGTGGGAAATAGACGTGTGAAAATTTTGTCCAATCATCACTCCAGGTCCACTTCTCAGGCGACTGCATCCACACCGGCAGCACCAATCGAAAAGCCCTGTGAATTATCCGGCAACGAACTTCCACCTCACGCTCAGAACGGAGGAAATAGTAACCGGTCTATTTCAGTTATCTCCGGTCATACCCTACCCATCAACGACAATCAAAACACTGACAATGTTAATCGGCACAGAACTGGAACTCTAAGCGTTGCCAAAGTTAGGCAGACTACTGACGTTATAATAGATTACTACGTGACACCATTCACCCCAGACCAGAAAGAAAGTGACATCAAACAACACATTCATGACATCACAAACGTGGACTCAACGTTGGTCAAGGTGGTCAAGCTGGTTCCTCGTGGAAAATGTTTGGATGATCTATCGTTTGTATCATTCAAAGTGACCGTTAATAAAGCTATATCCAACGTGGTCGGCGATGGTTGGTACTGGCCAGAAGGAGTTAACATTCGTGTTTTCGATCACGACCAAAAAAACGGTCATATTTCATCTCGTCAAAACTCGACTTAGAACCTGTAAAGAACGATCAACCAGCACGTAAATCTGTCAATGTGGTCAACCCGGGACGCGCACAAACAGGCTCTATGGACAGCCCTTATCCTTTCAGCACAGTCGAGCCATATTTCATCGGTTCCTGCCGCAGTCGTCCCGGCCCTGTGTTCGAACATGGTGATGGGGCTGTCCAGCCTGTCTCATCAGGCAAGTACGTTAATTCACCGATCAGTACAACCCCTGATTCGTTGTTTGGTTTCAGACGCAACAAACCTGCAGTTCCCGGCAACGTTATGTCCAACTGCCACGCCGGTGGGTTCGATTGTTCACGTACCATGACAACAATCAGCGTCAGCAACGGAGTGCCTCAACCTGATCACAGCTCTTTATCTATATACTATCAGAACGTCAGAGGCCTTCGCACTAAAACGACACAACTAAAGCTGAAACTATCGTGCTGTGACTACGATATAATCGTGTTTACCGAAACGTGGCTCAAATCCGATATCTGCAACACAGAGCTTACATCGGACTACACCGTATTCCGGTGCGATCGCAACGAGGCTACTAGTAACCACTCGAGAGGAGGTGGCGTCCTTGTTGCTGTGAAACCGACACTGCACTGCACGGCGGTGTCCATAGTTGATTGCAATCAGCTAGAACAGGTTGCTGTAAAAATATTACTTCCTCACCGATCGCTGTTTATCTCTGCTGTCTATATTCCTCCGGGCTCAGATGTTGGGCTATATTCAGCTCACGCCGTGACTGCTCAATATTTATTGGATCGTTCATCACCGAACGACGTTATCGTGCTTATTGGTGATTATAATCTTCCTCATCTACAATGGTGTTTCGAGGAGGACATCAACGGATACTTACCATCAAACGCGTCCAGTGAACAAGAGACAAATCTAGCTGATCCCATCTCGTCGTGTGGCTTGGTTCAAGTGAATTCGCATGTCAATTCGAGCAACAGGCTTCTGGATTTAGCCTTCACGAGTTCTCCGGATATCACTGAGGTATTTCAGCCACCACTACCACTGCTGCCCATTGACGCACATCACCCTCCATTCATCCTGCTCGTGGACTTACAAAGCTCGGTCACTTGCCACCAAATCTTCCCAGCTTCGAATGAGAACGACATGGACTTCAGGCGATGCAATTTTGATTCGCTGAACGTCGCGTTTTCGTCCATCGACTGGCAGCATTTTCTTAACAAACGGTCTGTTGACGCAAATGTTTTTCTGTTCTACGACAAACTTAACGAAATTATTCGCTCAAATGTCCCGCGCCGTCGTCGTAACTTAAGCAGCGTTAGCAGGAAACCTTGGTGGACAGCTGAGCTGCGCAACTTGCGTAACCGACTAAGGAAAGCGCGTAAACGATTCTTTGCTCTCAGATCAGATGTGAATAGAGACTGGTTGCGTCAAATTGAATCATCATACAACGAATTACACACTTCCAGTTATCAACAATATATATGCAGACTGGAATCTAACTTGAAACAAAACCCATCGATGTTCTGGAGGTACGTTAAAGGACAAAGGGCTACCAACCTCGTGCCAATCAATGTGGTCTACAATGACTCCACAGCCAGTACAGCTGACGAAGCCGCCAATCTTTTTTCTGACTTCTTCCAAAGTGTGTTTTGTTCTACTTCACCTGTACCTCGGCCGGGATGTTTCAACAACGTACCAACTCATAATATCCACCTTCCGATCTTCAGCTTTTCCAACGAAGAAGTACTCGGTGCACTGGTTAAACTGGATGCTTCAAAAGGAGCCGGGGTGGATGCTCTGCCGCCGTTGTTAGTTAAAAAATGTGCGGCATCGTTGGCGGTTCCTTTGACGATGCTATTCAACAGCTCAATTGAACAGAGATGCTTCCCGAGTTTATGGAAAACCGCTTCTATGATTCCAGTTCACAAATCTGGCAGTTTGTACAATGTCGTCAACTATCGTGGAATTTCGATTCTCAGTTGCTTGGGAAAGGTTTTTGAATCTCTGATGCATAACGTCATACTAAACGCAACACTGCCGTTTATCTCAGATCATCAACACGGATTCATACCACATCGTTCCACTGTGTCCAACTTAATGTGCTACTCCAAGTTTCTGTTTCGTGAGATTGAACGGCGAAATCAAGTAGACTCTGTTTACATCGACTTTTCGAAAGCCTTCGACACGGTACCACACGCTTACGCAGTGCATAAATTGCAACACATAGGTTTTCCGACTTGGATTGCGGACTGGCTATTGTCGTATCTAACGGATCGAAAGGCATTTGTACAGCTCAACTCATCACGATCCAGCACATTCAACATACCGTCTGGCGTACCGCAAGGGAGTGTGCTGGGCCCTTTGATATTTGTCCACTTCATCAACGATGTCTGTCTTCGTATATCCTCCGAAAAGCTGCTTTTTGCCGATGACCTCAAGATTTTTCGTGTCATCGCATCTCCAATTGACTCTTTTTTATTGCAAACCGACATCAACATCGTCCTGAACTGGTGCAACGAGAATGGTATGAGTGTGAACATAAATAAATGCAAAGCGATCACTTTTAGCCGCAGTCGATCTTCATCCTCACACCAATATCGGATCGACAGTGCTTCTGTGGAACGCGTACAGTCTATTCGCGACTTGGGAGTGATAATGGATTGTAAACTTCGATCTCACGAGCACGTTTCCATTACTACGGCAAAAGCCTTCTCCGTGCTTGGTTTTATTCGCCGTAATGCTGCTCAGCTAACTGATGTGTATGCACTCAAATCGCTTTTTTGCGCATTAGTACGTAGCATCTTAGAATACGCTGTTCCGGTTTGGGCACCTTACCACGCGTACCAGATAATACGAATCGAGCGTATCCAAAAGCTGTTTTTACGATTCGCACTTCGGAACCTGCCATGGAATGATCCCTTAAACCTTCCTGATTACCAAGATCGTTGCCGTCTGATCAATCTTGAGCTCCTGTCGGTAAGAAGGTTGAGACTACAGCGGCTCTTCATATTTGACGTCCTGACGAATAACATTGACTGTCCTGATCTTCTACAAGAAATATCATTTACCGTACCCCCGCGACAGCTGCGACACTCTGCTTTGATCGCCATTCCTAGACACAGGACTAATTATGGATTCAACAGCTCTTTCTGTTCCTGTCTTAAGGCCTTTAGTGTTGTTTGTGATCAATTCGATTTTCATATCACCCGACAATGTTTTATATGTAGACTTAAATTATTAGCTTAAGTTATGATTAGTCTGTACGAGTCCATCGAAGACTGAACACAAAATAAATAAATAAATAAATAAATAAAAATCGAGATATGAATTTTTGATTTTTTTTTTAATTTCAATACTTTGTTAAATTGTAACCATTTAAGGAAAGTGGCATGAAAAATGGAGTTTACATGCGGTTCTACATGAAAAACTATGTACAGATCGGACTCGATTATCCGGGATTCGATTATCCGGAATGTTAGACTCAATTATCCGGAGTATTTTATTTATTTTTTTTATTTTTTTTTAGGTTTGACTGGTAGTATACAGTAGATCACGAAAAATCCAAATCCAAGATAACCGCAGTTCCCAATTACTTTACAATTACTTTTTAATGGTTCCATTTGATTTTTTAGCGGCGGCCATATTGAATTTTCCGAGATCATGGAATACGCAGTTTTATAATGACAGTAGAATTAAATTTATGTTCCATATTTCAGATCAATCATTCACCAGGAACGGGGTCAATTTTCTATTAATGTGGGACAACCCTACAAAACACTCAAACATACATACAAACAGGGCAAGCTGAATGAAACCATTTAAAAAGTAATAAATTTTTTGGGGACTGCGGCCATCTTGGAATTGGATTTTTCATTATCTGCTATGTGCTACTAGTCGACAACTTTCTTTTGATACCCATATTGTTGAGGTTTTGAAAAAAATATATATGGCGCCATTTTGTGGTGATGGCCATTTTGGATTTGCATTTTTCATAAATAACTGTGTTCTACTAATCAATCCCTTTCATTTGATATACATTATTGATGGGGTTCTGAGAAAATTTGTAATCCGCCATTTTGTTGCCATCTTTGATTTACATTCATGTATATCAAATGAAAGGATTGACTAGTAGAATACAGTTATATTTTACTAGTCAATCCCTTTCATTTGATATACATATTGATGAGGTTCTGAGAAAATTTGAAATCCGCCATTTTTAGCAGTTGCCATCTTTGATTTACATTTTCCATAAATAATTGTGTTCTACTAGTCAAGCCCTTTCATTCGATACCCATATTGATGGGGTTCTGGGAAAACCCGTATTGATGGGATTTTGAGAAAATATGTTCATAATCCGCAATTTGTAGCCGCCGCCATCTTGGATTTCCAAGATCATGGAATACGCAGTTCTATAATGACACAAGAGATAAAGATTTGTTCCAAATTTCAGATCAAACGATCAACAGGAAGGGGGTTAAATTTCTAAAAATGCGCTACAGACAAAGTTACAGAATTACAAAGTCATAAACATACAAACGGGTCAACCTAGATAAAACCGTTTAATGAATAAGTGCAAATCATTATTATTACGTCCCACCTGTATAACGTTTTATCCTAGGATTAACCGTTCTCGAGATCAAGGCGCTTGTATAAATGTATAACAGGTGAAGCAACATCATCACTTCAATGAGAAGGGTATTACGGTTTGTGGAGCGGGGGTTGTTTGTTTTGTTATTGCTAGGATACGCCCTTTTTGCATTTTCACATGCGAGAGTAGTGGCTGAACTGGATGAGAATGAAATTCTACAAAATCATCCCGTCTTTTTCACATAAATTCGCGAAAGCCGAACAAAGTGGGCATCGTTCGAATAAGCGTCGCAGCAGTTTGTGCATTTCATATGATTGTTTCACCTGGTATATATAGAGGCGCCTTGCTCGAGATATAACCATTAGGGCGATTACACATTATCCGGTTTTTGCCGGACCGGTCTGAAACCCAAATGGCAAATTTCGACCGTACCAACCTCTTTACGGCGCCGTGATGCAGCCGTCTACTGCGACTACAATGTCCGGCGACCGGACAAGTATTATACGCGATGAAAGTAGTATAGTGTCGACGTCTGGTGGAGACATCAGTTTGGGAAGGCAAATCATTCTCTATAAGATTATTAGACCTTAAAACAGTTTTGAGTTGTTTAAATTTTTAATGAAAATTTATTTCATTACTTATTTTATTTCTTATAACCCGCGGTACTGATTCTTGCTTAATCATTTCTGTATAATTTTCTTGATATTTTCACTAAAACTCAATATTGTAATATAAAATCACTATCAAACATAATTATTGTTCCGGGGTTTTTCCTCTCTTGCAAAAAACGTGCTACTCTATTACATAAAAACATGTTTTATAAGAAAAAGTTAATTTTCATTCATAATTTTTTATTTTATTTATGTGTTTATTGCACCTGAAAATCCATTATCACTATCATTTCCCAAAAGCGGAGCATAACGCCCAACGCGATTTGACAGTTGTTTGTCATGTCTGTTAGTATTAGTACAATTCAGGCAATTTTTTCTCATGTATTAGTATGTGTGTGGTATTGACGTTTGTTTGTTTGAGTCAATTCAGAAGTCGCAAGTGATATGGATGCCGATATTTTTATTTCGCTGCTATGGAACAAGTTAAGTAATGAACCTTTCTGATCAAAGCGAAGCAATGGTCACAGGCGCACGAGGGCATCATGGAGTATATTGCCATGGATTGTGTTATTAACGGTGGGTAGTGTCTTTCGACAAATTTATCGAGTTCCTAATTAACCTCTGTTTTTGTTTTGTTCACAGACAACTTCCCTTATTCGAAATCAGTATTGATCGAGATCAAGGATGTGAAACAAATTTCCAATTGGTTCATCAAGGGCAAAATTTTGAGCGACTTCATCCAGCTGAATGTGAAGGTCAGTTTTTGTTCAATTAAACACACCAAAATAGTTCTCTCTTTTAATTCTTATACGGTATTCCACACAGTTCGACCTGACCCGGAACACGATCTACGATGAGGTGTCCGCAACTCGACTCGAGGAACTCAAACCAAAACTGTCCGATCTGTGCTCGGCGATCAAGATGTTCCCCTGTCCGACACAAAAGTATCGGTTTAGATAGAGCGAAATCACCCAGTTGTTGGCATTTCTGATTCGTCATTCATCGCCCAGGATCCGCTTAATAACAGCTGTGCGTTGAAGCGAAATGCGTTCGAGAAGCTGCCCTTGCTCCAGGAGTACGTGCACCAGGAATCGCGACATATGTATGCTGAGCACGTTTCTGGACGAAGAGATAGTGAGATAGTGTTTGAAGGAAAATTACTATGTAATTTTAATCGTAAGAATTATTACTGCAATGGTGGAATAAAATAGACAGTCTAGAATGGATGAATAAGCATATATTCTCTCGTAGGTAAATTCTAAGGATAATCACAGGAACTGAACACATACCACATATAATTAAGTAGACCACCCCCCCCCCCCAGCTTGTTACGAAATGATATAATTGTTGGTTCATCAAATTGTACACTTTTCTCTAACCGTATTTCTGAGACTGTTGAAAAAATATGTGGCAACAGAGCGTGTGAAATAAATCATGCTAGTTGTGTATGTTTGGAAATAAAAGAGCTTAGCTTGTGGATAAGTACACCGCAATTGGACTAAAGTTAGTTTTTTTGTAATGCTGTTTATTACAGCCATGTTTTTTATCCAGTAGGTTTTTCATGTTTATTTATCATAAGAACACCGCTCTGATGTGCGAGTAGTGTACGCGAGGCCTGACGTACCACACCCCGGCCGAATGTACTCTCCAATGGACACAAATTTGGGAAGGCTCGTGGTTGCCGCAGCAGTTGTGGTTTCAGGATTTCCCATATGCAATCAGCTGCATGTAGCTGAAATATTTGCAATGTTTACCTGTCATTCCACTATATAAATAAATGCATGTATGTGTATGTGAATGATGTACGGTTTTGTGTAGTGCGAGGACTCTTTCACATTCTAATCCGGTTATCCGTCCAAACCCAGCGGCGCTTTTTGAAACCGGTCCGGCAGAAACCGGATAATGTGTAATCGGCCTAAGGGTGCCAATGAATGTATGGGAAAAAATCGACCCTAAAATTTCAAAAAGTTACCCTATACGAAATGTTCACCACCTCAGAAAAACGCCCTATGCAAAATTTCAACTCAATCGGAATTAAGGGAGAGTGACGGAAGTTTGTTGTGCTCCCTTGGCCGAGTGGTTAGCGTCATAACTAACATGCCGGATGCTCGGGTTCGATACCCGCTCTGGTCGGGGGAATTTTTCGTCAAAGAAATTTCCTCCGACTTGCACTGTGATCACGCGTATTCTAGAGCTTGCCACTCAGAATGCAATCAAGGCGTGTTATTTGGCATAGAAATCTCAACTAAGTACTAATAAAAATGACGCAAGTAATACTACGTTGAGTCGGCGAAGTTCCTCTAGGAACGTTAGTGCCATTGAAGAAGAAGAAGAAGACGCAAGTTTGAGTTTTTTGAAAATAGAAATGTTTTGAGATATAAAAGTTTTAAATATTAAATCAAATTTTTGAGTTTTTATTAACAGTAAATTTAAAATCTTATTTTTCCTAAATGATTGATTTATTTTCTAACAACTTTTTCAAATGTCATATTTTAATCGCGCGTCTAGATTTTGAGTTAAGATTTTTTGAAAAAAAAAAGTTCAATGTTTCTGCATACGCCGTTATAAAAAATCATTCGCAATTAAAATTGATGAAATGATAATGAAAATTTTGATTTTTGGTAGCTTCCATCATTTGTACCAAGCTTTAAAAAAGTCGGCGAGAGTCGCTTACTTAAAAGTCGAAGAGAGTCGTTAACTTAAAATCTCAAGAAATTTCCAACTCAAAAACTATAAGAACTACATAATTTTGTTCAGACAATGAAATATGAGACATTGTTAAAGCTTTCTTTCAAAATAACCCTCCTCCCTTTCAGAAGAGGGAGGTGTTTCATTCCAACAAAGAGACATTTTTCGTCCTTAAAAACCTTCAAATGCCAAATTTGGCTATATTTGCTTGATTAGTTCTTGGCATACATTGCTGTCCAAATGACAACCAGGATGAATTCAGGATTTTTTTTAAATTTACAAAAAAAAATAAAAATCAAGGAAAAAAAAGTGTCCGAATGTGCCCCCCTCTCCCTTACCGAATTTTCTCCTTGTTGACTCCCATTGTTGACACCCTGTAACCCACAACTGAATGGAAGAAACAAAAAAGTAAGTATGAAATGTCACCTTTACAACGAGTCTAAACCTGTAATTGTGTGATCGATATTACGCGAGATATTGATCGCTAAAGCCAGCTACCGAGAAAATAATGGATTACTTTTTCCCCAACCTAATATATACCTCGCCCGTATCGAAATACGACAAAGTAGAGATGGGCAAAACGGTTCATTTCAGTGAGCGGCTCAGAGCCGTGCGCTCAATGTAAAGAGCCAGCTCATTTGAGCGGCTCGACGGCTCTTTTCAAGAATTGGTTTATTCGGATATGTAAAGAATGGAAGACGTAAAAAATAAGGTTTAAAACAATAATCAGTGCAGAGAAAGTAAAAATATTTCTTTACTGAAGGTTTTCTTTGATATATTTCCATCACAATGATCTTTTTATTTTTTTTTTTATTTATAAACATTATCTTTTCAATGTTATCTGATGAAAGTCGACTACATCTTTCACTGCAAACTTTTCTTGCTTTCGGAACAACTCGCTCACAGGGTACTGAAGTCGCCGGAATACATAATATTTTCAAAAAAAAAGATAGAGCCGCGGAGAGATAGATTTCCTTTCATTCCACCAAAACGAGGGGTCGCTTAGTCTCAGCAAATGTGGATCTACAATAGATGTTGCAGCAGCTTTTGGATCATGTGAGGATCGAAGATTGCCAACCATTGCATCAAACTCCTCCCATTCAGATGACAACGCTTCATCACCAACGATTTGTGGTAGTTTCGTAGGTGTGTATTCCATGGATGTCATTTTTAGCATCCTTATCAACGACTGGTGTGCATAGTTGTACTTTCTGTTATCCCCAAAACCTTGCTGCTTGAAGCGAGGATCTAGCAGTATTTATTAGGCTACTAATTCGTCTGACTCAAGATTTGTAGATCGCTTTACCAGCTCCGAAATCAATTCATACAGAGCTATTTTACAATCACTAGAACTGATTTCACTTGATCCATATAATGTTGATCATGTCGAATTATCAGTCGGGAGAATATAGCAGTTTTCGATAACGACACAGTTTTCTCCCCGTAACGGTCGCCATTTTGGATTTACATTTTTCACGAATAACAGTGTTCTACTAGTCAAGCCCTTCCATTTGATACCCATATTGATGGGGTTTTGACGAAATTAGTTGTCTGCCATTTTGTAACGGCCGCCATCTTGGGTTTCCATTTCACATAAATAACTGAGTTCTACTAGTCAAGTCTTTTCATTAGACGCCCATATTGAGGGGTTCTGAAAAAAAAATACATACCACATAACACAAACTTCTGCATTACTCAAGAATTAATCAAGCAAATGAAACCAAATTGGGCATATTGAGGTTTTAGGGTGCAATAAATGTTTCTATGATAGTTAGACTCTCCACCCCTTCTCTAAGAAGGGACTGCCATACAAATGAAACACAAATTTCTGAATTACTCGAGAATTAATCAAGCGAATGAAACCAAATTTAGCACGTGGAGGTTTTAGGATACAATAAATATTTCTATGGTGGTTAGACACTCCTCCCGTTCTCTAAAGGTGGGCTGTCATACAAATGAAACGCAAATTTCTGCATAACTCTAAAACTAATCAAGCACAATTTGGGATGTGAGGGTTTTTGAGTATGAGAAATGTTTCTATAATGGTGTGATACTCTCTCTCCTCTGGAATGGAGAGGGGGTCCCATAAAAATATTACAAATATTTCAACCATCAATTTTTCATTCAAACATGACAATTGAAAATTTTCGGAAAACTCTGAAGGAAAAAGTGAAAATTCTGAAAATTAAATTCCCATATGTTCTACAATTACATAGTGACAAATATTCTTAGTCCATTTCATGTATGCGCTAGCGAAATTGATATTTGTTCGAAACTGGAAACGGATTTTAATGTGATGAAACGCACTCCTATATCTTCTTCTATCTATACCAAAAAAAAAAGGATTGCCGGATGTGTTGATAAGATCAGAACTCGAAAAAGGAATTGTCCGATTTAGGGCTGTCTTTATTCTATCATATTTTCTGTATAAAACATTTATTCTATGTCACGGAGAAACATGTTATTTGCAAGTGGTTGAAAAATCTTGAACGAGAATTGTGTCTGAAAATAATCTGATATTCAACGGAGTCGATTAGAAGATCAATCAATGAACAGTTCTGCGATTGGACCCATGAATTTGCTCATAGTAAGAAAACGTGAATGTTTGAAAGTATTGATAACAACTAACAAATTTTGAGCGGGACTAAGTTTGCCGGGTCAGCTAGTTTTTCATAAATAACTGTGATCTACTAGGCAAGCCTTTCATTTGGGGAGTCGGGTTGAGAAACGTACCGGAGTGGACGTGCGCTTTTTCGCTCTGTGATGTGTTGTTTGTGCGGTTGCGGTTGGGCAGATTTCTATCGTATTTTGCTTAATTCCATCGCTAATTGCAGAAATAAAAATGAGTAATGGTTCACCGGGTCGAACGAAGCCATTTTTCCAGTTCGCTGTTAGTGAGAGTTTTCTAGTCGTTATGCTTTCTCAATCTGCTTTTGTTCGTTGCACTCTCGGCCTCGGTTTCGTTCTCAGTCGTCGCGCTCTCGGTTGCGCAGTGTGTTTTTAATCGTCGCTCTCTGCTCGCGATATTTGCTTACATCGCCGCAGTGAACATATCACAACAAAAGGAATTGCTGACATGGCTGGGCTGAGGATAGACCAATATGGGCTAAGTTTTTATTTTCAGTTTCACATCTCATACATATTATATATATTATATACATATAGCATTCTTTGAATGCGGATCCCGGAGACCGTTAATGTTTTTTTTTATTCAGATCATCAGTGAAATGGGGGTTCCCGCAGCGGTCAATGGCTGGACGGAGTAGAAGTGGCGCGAATTTGTTCCTGAGCGGATGTTGGACCTTTGGAGAGTGGGATCCACGTATCAGCTAGTGGTGTTTCGTTCTCTCTCTCTCTCTCTCTTCGCAATTTCTTTACCTATCTACCTATTGGTCCATATATCTCTCCATTTCAATAATTTTGTGGCTGTTATGTGATACGTCATCGTTCGCATTCATCGCTTTCGATCGCCATAATCCCTCTCTCTCTCATTTTATTTTTATATGTGTGGTGTGGCTGTGTAGAAGCAAAGAGTTTTGGTGTGGTTTTGCTCTTCGCTCAGATATTTGCACTCGTCTCCCTTCACAGCGCCGTGTTTTCTAAAATGGATATCATGGACCAAGCAAATATATCTAGAGATGCTCATACCGAAAGTTAATGTTGTGAAATTATGCTTGGGCCCCCCAAATATTGGAAAACGTAGGGCCATCATTTGGCAATCTTTGAATACGCGCAGAGGAATACATTTCTACATATTCTGGCCAAACTTCGACTAAGTCGACTATGTGTTTAAAGAATAGGTAATGCAGTTTGTTGTAATGTTATATGTGTATTTATTATATATGTATGTACATATTTTGTATGTTCTTTACGCTTTCAATTAATGGAAGTTCTTCAGAAAGTATGAAAAAAACTTTTAGAGGATTTCACTCGGATACCTTCTAAGGTTTCCAGAGATGACTTTTCGCTCTCACGATTGGATTTCTATATAGCGTACATGCAATGAACTACATAATTTATATCCGGATCGATTAATTTTAAAGGAGTTCTCTCGATTACCTTCTCAGGTTTCCCAAACATGACTCTCCGGCGTAGCAATTTCATAAAGAAAATGCGCAACGATAAACAATTTACATTTCTTGTTAGATTGATTTTATAAGATTTCTCTTGGTTACCTTCTTAGGTTTCCCACAGTTTACTCTCCACCGTTCCGATTGCGAGTACGTGCGGTAAATAATATAATATATAGCCGGTCCGATAAGCTTCACAGGTTTTCCTTCTCAGGATACCTAAAGATAATCTTTGCCACGTATTGTGACACATAAGATTTCCGGAGTTCGACTTCGTAAAATAATCGATAATTTGCGTTTACATAATCATATCACTTACCACAGTGAATCCTGATTCTTACCTCTTCCCACTAACAACTATCCCTCCCATGGTTTTCGCTAGGGAACCACGCTATAGAGGCGACCCTTCTGGCTTTCGGGCGGCGAATATCATACTAACATTCCTTCCCTTCCCCTGGTGACTGTAAGGACGTGGCCGGTGTCGTTATTGACCATTTAAAGCTTGGATCACCGGAAATTGCACAACGAGAATGATTCGCTAGTCCCAAGCGTCATTCTGTGTGTTCTTTGTGCAATTTGGTTGGTTCAGGTCAATCACGGAGAGCAACTACGAATTTTACAGTCTACCCAAGCTCAAGCTCAAGCTCAAGCTCTACTAGGCAAGCCTTTCATTTGATACCCATATTGATGGGGTTTTGACGAAATTAGTAGTCTGTCATTTTATGACGGCCGCCATCTTGGATTTCCATTTTACATAAATAACTGTGTCCTACTAGTTAAGTCCTTTCATTAGATACCCATATTTATGGGGTTTCGAGAAAATATGTAATCCGCCAAAGTTTAAAGGGTGTGTCACATCAAATTGCATCACGGAAAAAACGCTGTAGAAATTTAATTTTTAGGAATTATATCTTCTGCTTTCGCTTATAATCAGATAAGAGTGTATAGATCACGTTGGCCATGTTTCACTGTCAATTTTTCGTAAATTTGGAAAAATGTCGTCGAACGAAAAAGAGCGTCGTGAATTAATCCTGTGCACTCATTTCGAGAATCCGGAGTTGTCACATCGGGACATCGGTAAGATGCTGGGAATCGTCCAATCCACGGTCAGCAGAGTACTAAAACGATACTTCGAGAACCTAACCATCGACTGGAAGGTGAAGAACGGCAAAAATGGATGCTCCGTCAGTGTAAAAGATCTCAAGCGCGTAGTTAAGCACTTTAGACGTGATCCAAGAAGTTCAGGCCGGGATGTCGCCAATAAGCTGAATTTGTCAAGTTCATTCGTCCAGCGGACCAAGCAGCGGGAGGGCCTGCGTACATACAAGGTTCAGAAGGCTCCTAACCGCGACGAAAGGCAAAACATGGTGGGGAAGACGCGAGCCCGGAAGCTGTACACCGAAATGCTGACGAAGCCGCATTGCCTGGTAATGGACGACGAAACCTACGTCAAAGCGGACTTTCGTCAGCTGCCGGGCCTGTTGTTCTTCTCCGCAGAGGTAAAATTCAGCGTTCCGGAGGAGATTCGCAAGCAGAAACTATCCAAGTTTGCCAAAAAGTACATGGTGTGGCAAGCGATCTGCTCTTGGGAAAGCGGAGCGCCCCCTTCGTGATGACCGGCACGGTAAACGGGCAGGTTTACCTTAAGGAGTGCCTACAGAAGCGCTTACTACCACTATTAAAGCAGCATGAGGGCCCGACCATCTTCTGGCCGGATCTCGCTTCGTGCCACTATTCAAAGGACGTGTTGGAGTGGTACGAAGCCAACGGGATCACCTTCGTGCCAAAGGAAATGAACCCGCCCAACTCGCCGGAGCTTCGCCCAATAGAGAAATATTGGGCGATTATGAAGCAGGCCCTCCGGAAGAACCCAAAAGTTGTCAAATCGGAGGCGGACTTCAAGAGAAAATGGATTTCTGTTCAAAAAAAAACTACAACCTGACGTTGTACAGAACCTTATGGACGGGGTAAAGAGGAAGGTGCGAGCAAACGGGCTTGGGCTCGAAGTATGAATAAAAAGAAAATGCCAAAAGTTGTTTAATAGTTTTTATTTTACTGTCTAAAATTTTCAAAAGGATCGGTCTACTGGGCGAATTTCTACAGCGTTTTTTCCGTGATGCAATTTGATGTGACACACCCTTTACAAACATACAAGCAGTTAAATGAAACCGCTTAAAAAGCAGCATGGGAAACATATATTTCTTCCACACTGCCGCAAGCCACACTGCCGCAAGCCACACTGCCGGTTCGTCAGAACGAGCGTACGATTCACTGTTCTTTATCAATAAGCCGGCTCTTAAAAGAAACACGGTTCTTGTATGAACCGCAGTTCTTTTTTGAACCGTGGTTCTCAAATGAACGGCTCTTAAATGAACCGCGGTTCAAAAAGAGCCACGGCTCATAAAAGAACCGTGGGTCTTTTTGTACCGTGGTTCATTCAAGAGCCGTACGTATAAGAGCCGTTCATTTGAGAGCCGCGGCTCATTTTTAAAGAACCGTGGATCGTACGCTCTTTCTGACGTACCGGCTCAAATGAGCGGCTCGTGAGCGCTCGCCCATCTCTACTGTCAGTACGGTATATCGTATCCTGGGTTCCCTGAACGTAGAGCGGAAGGTCGGCGACAACAAGGACGCAACCAGCCTGCGTGACGCCGGTCGGAAATATGGCTGCTCCCACGTATTGATCCATCGGACCCTCAAGATGGAAGGAATCGTCTGCAGGAAGAAGACGAGGTCGCCGGAGTACACGGAGGAGCAGATTGAGACGGTTAAATCACAGTGTCGGTGGATGACCAAAAAATACCGCGGGACGTCTTTCGTTTTGGACGACGAAAGCTATTTTCCGCTGTCCAAAACGCATATTCCAGGAAATGATAATTACTACTCCAGCGACAAGTCATCCACACCGCCTGAAGTGAAATACAAGTTCAAGCACAAGTTTGAAAAAAAGGTTATGTTGTACATCGCCATTTCCGCCGAGTTTAAGCCGAGCGGTCTGGCTATCAACCAACAAATCTATCGAAAAGAGTGCCTCGATAAAATCCTGCTGCCGTTCCTGAACGAGCATCACGCGGTCTTCTGGCCGGACAAGGCGTCTTCCCATTACGCCAAGAAGACGCTGGCGTATCTTGAGGAGAAAAAGATACCGTTCGTGCCGAAAGATCGTAACCCAACAAACTTGCCCCAGTGCCGCCGAATAGAGGATTTCTTTGGCTCACTCAGTGCCCTAGTGTATAAAAACAATTGGAGGGCCAAGGACACGAAGCAACTGACTACAAGAATCCGGAATTGTATCCGGGAAATGGACGTAAGTGTCGTACAACGTTCTTGTGAGAGCATCGCGACAAAGTTGCGTCGAACAGCAGACCATGGCCCTTACTCAAACATTCACTGACATTTTTTTTGAAGAAAATACATTATGTTATCAATAAAAAAATACTGCAATCGATGGAAAAAAAATGAAATTTTTTTTATATGTGATTGAAAAAATTCTCATTTTTTATTTAACACCCGTTAGAGCCGAAAATTATTTTCGGTTTACTCATTTTGAGACAAATTTCTTGAATGATATTCCAATCCCTTAGAACTTTTTAAATGATGAGTTTATGGTATGTTTTGACGAAATATAATCAACCTAATTTATAGGCATAAAAAAGCCCACCTTGGAAGTTTAGAAACTTTTCTGGACTATTTCGTCTAAAACTACTACCGTAATTTTATAGAATTGTTTTCTTTACCCAAAATATATATTTTTGTTAAGCTGATACGACGTTAGCCTGACGGGGCTGGGAGTTCAATATTTTGACAATATTTCTTATTTGCTATGTTAGTGATATATAACCGATTACTCGCGGTTGGCTCGAGATCAGTATTACAATTTATTGTCATAATTGGGATGTTGCAGTCTCCAATGCTTGGTACGTATGCCACACACGGGATACTTCCTATTGGGATGCAGCTGACCATTAATCAGCAACGGGTCGATATAAGACAGTTCATGTCTCATCTTCACACATCGAAGTTTGCAATGTTTCAGCTACTACACACATAACTATGAATTTGTTCTCTCTAACGCCGCAAAACACCTAGATAATTTTTTTTATCTATTTATCCATTTATTCACAAGAGTTCTGAGTACCCAAAATGCGATAACTATAAAAAAAATAAATTACCTAGAACTATGATCGCTGTAGACGTGATGGCCTCACTTTCGGCTAAGTTTTACGACTAAGTTTTGGAATCAATCTGGTTTTCATATCTAGTGTAGGATTTGGGTAGGAATCATCCTAGTCTTTACCCCATACCTAACGTGGTGCGTCTCTCTCGACTCGAGGAATCCAGTATAGAAAGGTCACTAGCCGGCTCAATCATCAGCTCGTGTAGAATTGTCATGAGCGGTACAATCCTCACCTCATAGTGAATGATCAGTGGGCTGCACAACCTTCGTCCCGTGTATCTGTAAAGACTGTATGTATGTATTGTCGCGATTAAGTGAAAGTTTATGGATCGGGTAGGAGAGATATGAAACAGGGATACAACGTAGGAAGCATAATTAAATTTAATTGTTTGTTAACTATTGCTCTTTCAAATAATTAACTTAATTAAAATTCTTTAATGTGTGCAAATATGCTTTGTCAGAAATAAAAGCCCACCCAACAAAATATTAAAATCACCCAAAACCTTTAAGTAACCGTTTTTCTTCGTGTTATGACAGTTAGAGCTGAGCGGTATTCTTAGCAATCGATATTGAAACAATATAAACAAAGTGGTATCTACATTGTGTTGAAAACAGCATTAAATAACAATTTTCTCAATTTTGTATAAATAAAAACAATTTTGTTAAGAACAAATAGCGATTTTATGAGTGTTTATTATAAAAACAACATTTTTCATTGCATTTCCACCATATTTAGCTGGATTCAATTCATAAAAATTAAACCAAACACAATGGTCCAGGAGATGTATTTAAGTGGAAATTAGCATTTAGAGCTCGACAGTCATTCTCTAGACAAAAACTGTCTTCGACAAAGTTGTAACGTACGATAGAGCGCTCATTTTTATGTTATCAAAAATAGGGTGACCAAAATTGTCGATGAAATAAAAAAATCTAACTTTCTTATCTTTATAGATAGAACTAAACATAGTTCGACAATGTTGTAGTTCTAGCTATTTGAGACATCTTTGTTGAGCAAAGTTTTTTTTCTATCTCTTGAAATAACCGATACAGCGCCTTTTTTCCAAGTTACGCTAGGGTCACCATGAAAAAAAATGTTTTTTTTCTCTAACTTTTATATGTCAATTTCTACATACAAACTGTTTTGAGAAGACTTTTAGAACTTACTAATACAAAGATTTTGCGATGCAGGACTTGTCAATATCTCAACTTCGCTCAAAGTTATTGATATTTTTTCCCAAAAAACACACTCTTTTCATTTGTTTGTCATTCTTTCTGGGGCAAACATAAAACATGTTTGTTGACGGAATTTGAAAGAACAAATTTCTCTCTATATAATACGTGATTATCAAAACTATGTTATTTTTTGTTTTGTGAGGGGTCAATGTACCCCTCGTCATGAGAGTAGCTCAGTTAGAATCTGGCATCACTTTATGGAAAGGAATTAATATCACATCTGGCAACACGCTTCCTCCGTGGTCGGGCACTTGATTGACAAGTCCTCTTTCGATACTCAACTGACCACGAGGTAAGACGTGCAATATCAAGCTCCAATTGACCCAGTGATTCTCGTAGTAAATTCAGGACACAATTCAGGATTAAATATTGACAAGTTCTGCATCGCAAAATGTTGGTATTGATAAGCTCTAAAAGTCGTACGAAGACAGTTTTGATGTAAAATTTGAAATAAAAAACCGTTTTTTCATGGTTAGCCTAATGCAACTTAGATAGAAAGCGCAAAAAACAACTTTATGCGAGATATTTGTTCTTTAGACAAAAACTGTCTTCAACAAAGCTGTTACATATGATAGAGCGCTCATTTTTATGTTATCAAAAATAGGGTGACCAAAATTCTCGATGAAATAAAAAATCTAACTTTCTTATCTTTATAGATAGAGATAAACAAAATTGAACAATGTTGTAGCCCCAATCATTTTAAACAACTTTGTAGAACAAAGTTTTTTTCCATCTTTTAATATAATCGATTTAGTGCGTTTTTTCTAAGTTGCATTAGGGTGACCATGAAAAAACGGGTTTTTTGCTTTAACTTTTATATTTCAAATTCTACATCAAAACTGTCTTGATACGACTTTTAGAGCTTATCAATTCCAACATTTTGCGATGCAGAACTTGTCAATATCTTAATCCTTCTTAAAGTTATTTAATTTTTTTCACCCAAAAATTCATGATTTCAATTTTAATTTACTCAAACACAAAAAATAGCATAGTGTTGAAAATCACACATCATGTAGAGTGAAATATGCTCTTTCAAATGCCGCCAATAAACTTTGCTAATGTTTGCCCCAGAAAGAATGACAAACAATTGAAGAGAGCGTATTTTTTGGGAAGAAATATTAATAACTATGAGTAAAGTTGAGATATTGACAATTTCTGCATCGCAAAATATTTGTATTAGTGAGCTCTAAAAGTTTTCCGAAGACAGTTTGTATGTAAAATTTTAAATATAAAAATTAGAGCAAAAAAACAGTTTTTTTCATGGTGACCCTTATGTAGGTGCTATATCGGTTATTTCAAGAGATAGAAAAAAACTTTGTTCGAAAGATGTCTCAAATAACTAGGACTACAACATTGTCGAAATATAAAGTTAAGAAAGTTAGATTTTTTATTTCATCGACAATTTTGGTCACCCTATTTTTGATAACATAAAAATGAGCGCTCTGTCGTATGTAACAACTTTGTCGAAGACAGTTTTTGTCTAGAGAATAACTGTCGAGCTCTAAATGCTAATTTCCACTTAATTACATCTACTGGACCATTGAGCAGTGGTAAGCAAAATACAAATAGAAAAAGGGGTTTAAAAGCCCGATTTCAAGAAATAACAAATAACACAATGAAAGGAAAAATGTTAAAAGCATCAATATTTAGTGCGGCATCCTAAAGCTTCAACGACCTGTTGAAGACGTTCGGGCATACTTATGACCAAATTCAGAAATATTTGATTTTCTTGGCAGTATGTACGGTACTGGCCCGCCAACCGCCAACGAGAGGATTTCCTGAATGACTTTGACTGATACTTTTGGAGATTTCTTCACTTCCCGGATGATTCGTTGATCAGTCCGGCTTTCGGTTTTCCGTTGACGGCCTCTTCTGGATCTATCAGCAAGCGAACCATAAGACTCGTGCTTGTCCAAAATTTCACGGACTGCTCCCCGGTTGAATCCGAACTTCTCTGCAATCTTCCGCTGTGAAATCTGCTCCAAATGATCCTGAACAGCAAGATATCGGACTTGCATGCTGATGTTTTTCCACCCGTTTTGATTTTGTTGAAAACTCTTTGTGTAGACGACAACAATCGACTTTTATGTGCCAACGTAGACAACACTTTCTTTATGTTGCGTCAACTGAATTACTGAAAGGTGGTAAACAATATCGCACAGCCACAGCTGTCTACATGTGGGACGTAAGGAAGTAAACAAAATGTTGTCGTTTGTAAAAGTTCAGCGAAAAAAGCATTGCGGTTCGTTAACATAATGGTCGACATAAGTCGCTGCACATCGACATCACTTCAACCTTTGAAGCTGATTCTTACTGAGAAAACTGCATCCAGACGCAGAGCCACGACAAAGTTTGCCCACCATTATCATCCATCATTAGCTGCCTATTCATCCGTGTGGATTATGCCAACATAAATGGAATTCTTCCCGCCGGAGTGATACCCCAACCGACTCTGAACGGGTACAATCATATCCGCAGTCACAGTCGGTTATTTTTATCTCCGTTTCGCTATCTCGCCTATCTCGGTGCTGTCGTTATCCGGAAAGGGCGACTTTTAGTTCCCTTTGCTCTCTATCATCTCGCCAGTCATTGAGGTTTTTTACGACACCGGCGCCACGATCACACTTTAACTCCTGTGAGATACACGTTCGGTGTGACAATATAGTGCATTGGACCGAACCGAATTCGGATGCAAGTGACTGAGAAACATAATTTTCATTGTAAAATATAAAATTGTCGTTGGGAAAGGCAATACATCTTTAACTTCAATAGTGAAGCATCGTGCGCCTCCACGAGAAAGACGATTTTAATTCGTTCAACGAATTCATCATTCACTTCACCGTATATTTATGGGCACGAAACACAACGTCATTCGTCCTCTCTGCGAAAGTTTTTTATTTGATCCGCTAAAGCTGGGCGCACATACAGATTTACGTCAGCTCCAGCAGCCATACGCGATACTATGAGTGTGAAAATTTATTTTCCAAAACACACATCAATCGTCTACCCCAGTAGCATCGCTTTTGGGGTGAGAACGTAGCGGAAGCGATTTGGTCCCGGAAGCCAGAATCGTCCAGGGGCATTCAACAACGGTCACCCCTACCTCGTATCGTATCGGTGACATGCTGACGCTTTTTCTGTTTTCAATATTGATTTCCTGACAAATTGCTACCAGCAGATTTGCTCGATCGCTCGCTCGCTTGCTGAAAAAGATGGCCGGGGCAACTTTCGACGTGACACACGATAAGCAAGCAAATTTGCATGGAATTACTTCTCAGGGTATACTTTCGGCAATGTTGTTGCCCCTTGAAGAGGGAATTCAACTGGTGTTGATTTATACAAATATATTTCATACGGAAATTTTTTGGACGTGCTTTTGAATCTGATTGCGAAAGATAGGAATTCCTGGAAAGATCTAGAAAAATAAAAGCTTCTTTGGGAGAGAGGCAAACGTGCGACAGTGTGATAGGACCAGAAAATGTATTCAATTAATCTCAGCGCTCTTGGCAGCATTATGTAACGCAACATCCTCCCACCATCGACGACCCTCACAAGTGCCGCAAGTGCCCGAGAGCCGCCAGTGTTCAAGTTGACTTCAATAACCGCAGTGCTCTCATGGCATAATGGCACATACGGGAGTCAACGAGTGCACGGCTTCGTATATTGTCACACCATATTACAAGAGTGGTAATTATCACGCCTTATGTTTTATGCATGATATAAGGTAACAACTATGTGCGCATACATGTATACCCTTTGGACCCAACGGAAATAATCTGCACGACCTTGATCAGGAAGAACGGGAGGACGATTTCCGAGTGAAGCGTATCGCCACTCGAGTGCTTTTGTCGGAACGTGTGAAGGAGACCGGTGTGGTAAGTGCTTATTGCTCACGCGAAAAACAAGAACAGAACGTGAAGCTTGGATTTGGTTCTCTAAGATTCGCTCCAAACTAGAGAAATTTCGTACATTGTCTGAAATTCACGATATTCGAACGAATATAACTGAATAGTACAAAGAAATTAAAGATTTTGCATCAAACATAGCCTATCATTATATTGGGTTGGGGAAAAAGAAATGTCGTGTATTATCAATATATGACAACACTTAAACATATCTTGTGTTGTACTTATCGCATCGGGTCATACTATACGGCTATTTAAAGACGACAATCTGTGCTACAAGTGTTGTTTTGACCGTGTTGTGATTGTCCTTTTCGGTCTCAAGTTACAGCGCGTCAAAGATGGAGTCCACTAAGCTAGAAATTCACCATATTTTACGTTGTTACTACCTGCGAGGTAAAGCTGCAACGAAGGCGGCCGAGAAAATTTATGGACCCGATACTGTAACGATTCACTCAGCACAGCGTTATTATTTTTTTTTTAATAAATTCGTTTATTTTTACAGGCTCAGTTACTTAAGTTTAAAAGAGCCGAATTCTTAAATATATTTTTAAAACTATATATATATATATATATATATATATATATATATATATATATATATATATATATATATATATATATATATATATATATAAACAATTTTCTTACATCTATGGTTAGTAAGGTGGAAAACCGATTACTCGCGGTGTACTCGAGTTTAGAAGGGTGACATATTTTTAGGAGAAGGATGGGATATAAGGAAATTGTAACAATGCTGATGAGCACTCAATTCTTAAATCTATTCGTATATCTATAGTTTATTTACATTTCAACTTATTCTACTATTTATAGCAAGGGGACGAATTACCCGCAAAGGAAGGAAAGGAGGGTATAAGGATGTAGGGGCAATCACACACGAAGATCTATAGCTTTAAGGAAAACATATATATGGGACATGTAATCAAGGTCTAACCGAGCCAACACATCTCTCACCGGCACATTGGGCTGTCTTCCTCGGGCCCGAAGGGAGTTTTCTAAATTCGATCTGGCAACAAGATACTCCTCGCACGACCAAACAACGTGCTCGATGTCGTGATAACCTTGGCCACAAACGCAGAGATTGCTGCTGGCAAGATGGAAACGGAAGAGTAGTGCATCTAACGAACAGTGATTGGACATGAGTCGGGAGAAGGTGCGAATAAAGTCCCGACTCAAATCCAGACTTTTGAACCAAGGTTTGAGGCTAACCTTTGGGATAATCGAGTGAAACCACCGGCCCAATTCATCTTCATTCCACTTGCGTTGCCAGTTAGCGATGGTATTTTTGCGAACTAAAGAATAAAATTCATTGAAGGCGATTTGACGCTGATATATATCGCCTTCAATTGCACCTACCTTTGCCAATGAGTCAGCCCTCTCATTACCCGGAATTGAGCAATGTGAAGGGACCCAGACAAAGGTAATGACATAACAGCGTCTGGATAAAGCACTCAAAATTTCTCGTATTCTCTCAAGGAAGTACGGCGAGTGCTTTTCCGGCCTCACTGAACGGATAGCTTCGACAGAGCTAAGACTATCCGTTACAATGTAATAGTGTTCAACAGGTCGTGAGGCGACGCTGTCCAGCGCCCAGTATATCGCTGCCAATTCAGCAATATATACCGAGCAAGGATTCTGAAGACTGTGTGAGGTGCTAAAAAATACGTTGAACACTCCAAATCCTGTGGACTCATTCATAGAGGACCCATCAGTAAAGTATATATTATCACAATTGATACGCCCATACTTTGCATTGAAGATTGTAGGAACGAACCCCAATCTAAGATAATCTGGATTTTCATGGATTTTCTCCTTCATGAACAGATCGAAATGTACAGAGGAATTGATGTAGTCAGGAAAACAAACACGGTTGGGAATATACGAAGGAGGAACAACCTGCATAGAGGTGAATTCATGATATGAACTCATGAATCTAGAATGAAAATTTAGCTCGATCAATTGCTCAAAATTTCCGATCACCAATGGATTCATAACCTTACACCGGATGAGGAACCGAAGAGATAATAAATTGAAGCGATCTTTTAGTGGGAGTACGCCTGCCAAAACCTCGAGACTCATGGTATGCGTTGAGGGCATACATCCCAACGCAATACGGAGACAAAGATACTGAATTCGCTCGAGTTTAATGAGGTGTGTTTTGGCAGCTGATTGAAAACAGAAACTGCCATACTCCATCACTGAGAGAATAGTTGTTCGATACAACATAATAAGATCTTCGGGATGGGCTCCCCACCAGGTGCCGGTAATTGTACGGAGAAAGTTTATTCTTTGTTGGCATTTTTTACTCAGATACCTAATATGGGCCCCCCAAGTACATTTGGAGTCGAACCAGACCCCAAGATACTTGAATGACATAGCATGAGTGATCGGTTTACCCAAAAGTTGACGCTTTGGTTTTGCTGGTCTATGCTTCCTAGAAAAAACCACCATCTCTGTTTTCTCCGTGGAGAATTCGATCCCTAGCCCAATGGCCCAGGTTGAAAAATTGTTCAAAGTATCTTGTAAGGGTCCTTGCAGGTCGGATTCGTTTGATCCTACGACAGACACCACTCCATCATCTGCAAGTTGTCTTAGGCTGCAATTTTGTGTAAGGCAATTGTCGATGTCGCTTACATAGAAGTTGTACAAAGGGGGGCTTAAACATGAGCCCTGGGGGAGGCCCATGTAAGAGAACCGACTTACTGCCGAATCTCCGTGAAAAAAGTTCAAATGTTTCTCACAAAGCAAGTTATATAACATATTATTCAATAGAGGCGGCAGACCCCGAGAGAGTAATTTGTCTGACAAAACCTCTATTGAAACAGAATCAAAGGCCCCCTTTATGTCCAAGAATACTGAAGCCATTTGTTTTTTTTCGGCGTAAGCCATTTGAATTTCTGAAGAAAGCAACGCAAGACAATCATTCGTCCCCTTGCCCCTGCGGAACCCATATTGTGTATCTGAGAGTAGGCCATTCGTTTCAACCCAAGGCGAAACAAGATCATTTTCTCCAACAATGTCCGTATACAAGACAGCATTGCTATTGGGCGGTACGAATTGAAGTCGGACGCGGGTTTTCCGGGTTTTTGAATAGCTATAACTCGTACTTGTCTCCAATCATCTGGAACAATATTATGCTCCAGAAACCGATTGAATAAGTTCAACAAGCGATGTTTCGCCACATCAGGGAGATTTTTCAGCAAGTTGAACTTAATTCTATCCGATCCCGGAGCAGAATTGTTACATGAAAGGAGAGCAAGAGAGAATTCTACCATCGAAAACTCGGAATCAAGATCGCACCTATCTTGTGGTATATCTCGAACAATTTTTTGCACAGAAGCGGAATCAGGACAAACCTTCCGTGCAAAATTCAAAATCCATCGATGTGAATATTCTTCGCTTTCATTCGTTGAAGAGCGATTTGTCATGTTTCGAGCCACTTTCCATAATTTTTTCATTGACGTTTCTCGTGACAAACCTCCCACGAAATTTCGCCAATAAGCACGTTTTTTCCCTTTGATCAAGTTTTTAAATTGATTTTCAAGGTCCAAATAAGTCTGAAAATTTTCAGGGGTTCCACGTTTCCGAAAAGCTTTAAATGCATTCGATTTTTCTACATAAAGCTTGGAACATATGCTATCCCACCATAGATTGGGAGGCCTTCGACGAATAGTGGAACCTGGGATGGGTTTCGTTTGAGCGCGAACCGCGCTGTCATAGATCAAACGAGAAAGGAAGTTATACTCCTCCAATGGAGGTAAACCATCTCTGGAATTGATGGCTAGAGCAATCGCGTCCGCATATTTTTTCCAGTCAATGTGTCTTGTGAGGTCATATGCCATGTTTATAGATTCAGAAGAATTCGACCCAATGGTGATGGAAATTTTGATTGGCAAGTGATCACTACCGTTGGGGTCCAGGATTACATTCCACTTGCAATCTAACGATAGTGAATTCGAGCAAAGCGAGAGGTCAAGGGCACTTGGGTTAGCAGGAGGTTTAGGCACACGTGTTGTTTCCCCAGTGTTCAAAACGGTCATATTGAAGTTGTTACAAAGGTCATATATCAACAATGAACGATTGTCGTCGTACTGTTCCCCCCAGGCAGTTCCGTGAGAGTTGAAGTCTCCCAAGATCAATCGTGGCTCAGGAAGGAGTGAGCACATGTCATCAAGTTGTTTGCGGCTAACCGCAGCTCTCGGAGGCCAATACAAGCTGACAATACAGAGGTCTTTGCCTCTGATGTTTGCATGACAAGCAACAGCTTCGATCCCTCCAATAGGTGGAAGGTCAATTCGAAAAAATGAGTGGCACTTATTGATCCCCAATAGTACCCCTCCGTATCTGTCATCGCGGTCCAAGCGTATAATATTAAAATCGTGGAAAGAGATATCATCTCGCGAAGAAAGCCAAGTTTCGGACAGAGCAAAAACATCACAATTGACTTTATGAATTAGAAATTTGAATGTATCCAATTTAGGGATAAGACTACGACAATTCCACTGTAAAACAGTGATATCTCCGACCTCTCTATTTAAATTAGACATCAAGAGAGATAATCATTGCAAGGAGGGGCCATGTTTGCATCAATTGTTGCAAAATTGTCTTCAATACTGGAAGCATTGAGATGACAATGGTTCTGATGGAGTCGGAAACATTAAAACATTTGAAGATTTGATCCAAAAGGTCAGACAACTTTATAAATCCCGATTGGGAAGTTGAGCTGGACGGAAAAATAGGGACAGTTGGGGTTTTTGATGTCCCCTCGAGTGCTGGGTCGTTCGAAGATGATCTATTCCCACGGAAACCAGGAGGAACCTGATTTTGATTGTCCGCTGCACTCAATTTTTTAGGCAAGCTAACAGGGGGTATCACCGGTGGGACTTGTCCTTGAACTTTGGGAGTGGTCACATTTTTGCGCCGGGGATTCCCTTTGGAAATAACCGTTGTGCCCCCGCTAGCTGTGTCCGCTTCCATTTCGTCAACTGGCAACGTGGAAAAGATATTGTGTGTTGAGATTGGTTGTTGTTGTTGTTGGGCCAGTGGAGAAGCGCCCTTTAAAATTTCCGCAAAAGTGCGCTTCGAGCGTTCCTTTAAAGAGCGATTCTGTTTCTCCCAGCGACTCTTGTAAGTTTCACAAGCTAAGAGCGCGTGTGGGGATCCTCCGCAATATGGACACTTATGCTCAGTCGCACTGCAGGATTTCCCCTCATGTTGCTCTCCGCAAGTGGCACAGCGCTCCTTGTTGGCACAATAATCTGAAGTGTGACCAACTGACTTGCATTTGCTGCAAGTCATGGGCTTTGGCACGAAGAGTCGCACAGGTAGTCTCAATTTGTCCACCATAACGTAGTCAGGGAGGGCGGCACCAGCAAAGGTGACTCGAAACGAGTCTGACGGCGTAAATTTAGTTTGGTCCCCATCATGGGAGAGTTTCCCGAGTTGGCGACAGTCCAAGATCTTTACTTCCATTGAGGGAAGCTTCTTGAACTTGCCTTTTCCTTCTTTTTTTATTTGTTCGCTCGTCAGACCCGTTTCAGTTATCACCCCCTCAATTTCTACGTTATGGGAGGGTATAAATGTTCTATATTCGAGAGTGAAGTGTTGGTCAGCAACAATCTCGTTTGCGTGTTTCCGTTCATTCACGACAACCCGCAATTTGTTCGGTCTAACCCTGCGAATTTCAGATACAGAAGTGTATCTGGCCAGATCTTTCATGATCTGAATCACGTTAAGGCTTTTTCCTTTTGGTTTTGGCCGGAGGAAAACAACCCACGGGCCAGTTCCAGGTGCATCTTCTGGATAAACTCTGACACGTGGAGCGAAAACAACAGAGGGAGAAGACGAGGACGAGGACGAGGACGAGGATTGGGTTGGATCGGAAACATCAGAAGGGGGAAGCGAAATCGATGATGGGAGAGGGGGAGTGGAAGTAACAGTCGGTTCAGAAGGGAGGCTTGCTATTTTCTTAGAGGGGGGCTTGGAAGGATGAGCAGATTCGTCCCCAGAAGAATTATCTTCTTTTTGAGGGACTCGTTTATGTTTTTTCCCAGATCTTAAATGGGATTCATTATCGGAGATCTCCATCTCTGGAGATCCTCCACTATCCTCCATTTTACGAAAATTTCTGTCTTATTTCTAATATATTATTGATTTTAACAATAATCTCGAAAAAAAAAATAACAAAACAAAAATAAATTATGATAATAATATTAAACAATGAACAAATGAGTTGAATAATAATATTAATATTAAATATGTGTACCTTAATATAAAAGTTGTTCCGATACTGCGCTCTACTGCCCTAACCAGGGAGAGACAGAGGCTACGCGCTATGGATCAACACAATAGCGCAAGAATAGCTCACACGGTCACGTGATGATAATTCCCGTTAACGACAGCCACACGATGGCGATCCCGTTATGCCGATGTTCAACAGCCGCCAAGGGCTGCAAGCTGCAAGAGCGCTGCTTCCTTTGTTCCACTTCACAAAAGGTCAATTCGAAAGCGGACAGCAATGACCTTCACTCGTACACTATACCAATCGCACAATAGTAAAAGTGGCAACGCACAATAACGACACTGAACTTTACTCGTCAAGAGTTGGATAGCGAATGACCAGCACAGCGTTGGTTTGATCGATTTCGTTCTGGTGTAGTGGCTGTCGAAGATACACCCCGTTCTGGTAGGCCAATCGTCGTGAAAACCGATATAATCGTTCGATTGACATTTATAGCTGGTTCGCTCGATTGGCCAGGAACTGGGTATAGACCATAAAACCGTTTGGAACCATTTGCAGAAGATTGGATTCCAAAAAAAAGCTGGATGTATGGGTGTTACACGAGTTGACGCAAAAAAATCTTTTAGACCGAATCAACGCCTGCGATGCACTGCTGAAACGGAACGAACTCGACCCATTTTTGAAGAAGATGGTGACTGGTGATGAAAAGTGGATCACGTACGACAACCTAAAGTCGTTGTCGATGCGCGGTGAGCCGGCCCAAACCATCGCCAAGCCCGGATTGACGGCCAGGAAGGTTTTGCTGTGTGTTTGGTGGGATTGGAAGGGAATCATCCACTATGAGCTGCTCAACTATGACCAGACTTTCAACTCGGTTCTCTACTGTGAGCAGCTTGGCCGTTTGAAGCAGGCGTTTGACCAGAAGCGGCCAGAAATGATCAATATCAATGGTGTTGTTTTCCACCAGGACAACGCTCGACCTCACACATCTTTGATGACCCGCCAGAAGCTACCGGAGCTCGGATGGGATGTCCTATTGCACCCACCGTATAGTCCGGACCTGGCTCCAAGTGATTATCATCTATTCCGGTTAATGCAAAACGCTCTTGGTGATACTAAGTTGGCCTCAAAAGAGGCTTGCGAAAACTGGCTGTCTGAGTTTATTGCAAATAAGGAGGGGGGTTTTATAAGGGGGGATAATGAAGTTGCCTTCTAAATGGCAACAAGTTTGCGAACAAAACGGCGCATATTTGACTTAAATTGGATAATTTTAAGTATGTTAAATAAAGCGTCAAATCAGAGATACGACATTTCTCGCTTAACTTTTGAAAAGGTCCTATGTAACAAAAGTAAACAAATCGAGTTAATAGATGCACGCTCTTAGTTTTCAATCATTGAATGCATTACAAAAACAATCGTTCATGTATCTATCTTCTTCATCTTTTTATCGCCGATACAAAAAAATATCCAATGTGCAGATTCGTATTTAGCACTCGGCTGTTACTTCGGACGCCACTTTCCTCCGACGCTCGGAACGTCCGAAGTAACAAAGCAGTCAAAACAACACAAAGTCGTACTTCGGTCGTTTTGGGTTTTTGTATCTTACAGGCGTTGTTAACGATTTCAGTGCACTTCAACGAGTGATAACAAACAATAATACGTCTTTGAAACGAAATGCTGATATTTGAATTGCTGTTTAGTAGTTAATTTCAGATTCGCATCGTGCAACGTAATATGTCCAATGTGCAAACGCGGCAGTCAAAACGTCCAATGTAACATTTTTCGTTCCTAGGCTTCAAATTTAAGCTCAAATCACTGAACAACAGTTACGATTGGTTTTACAGAGTTATTCTTGGCTGCTAGTGGTGAAAGTAGCGATAGAGATCGATACTTTTCAATACAATTCGCAGATTAATGTTCGGGTCTTCAACTTCGTTTATCTCGAGATGACAAAAATGTTACATTGGACCTTTTCAAAAGTTACGCGAGATAATATTCCTTGGGTTATTTAACGGTTTTCAAAAAAAAACTGAATCAGCATTCTACATGACTTGACAATGGAATCAGCCTGTACCTCGTCACATGCCTCGGCCACCCAAAACATAGTATACCTAATGTTGATTCACTTAACCCATTAGTGCCCAGCGTATAAAATTTTATACGCAAAAATGCCCGTTTTTGAAATACTGTTTTTGATGAAACTAAAGTGTTAAGCGCATTTTAAATGATACCACATGACAATTTAAGAGTGTTTTTTGTGTCAGTGTCATTTTATCTGTCATTTTTGTTGTTTTGTTGTGTATTGAAGCTTACAATGTTCGAGTTTAATGGAGTCGCAAAGGTAAACATAAATTTATCAAAGTGTTACCTCTTAAAGGATTCTAAATTGTTCAAATCTGTGACATAACACTACTAGACGAGTGTTAAAAATGATATCTAGCAAAAAATCCGAAGAAAATTATGGAACCGCAAAAAAATCTACAGTGATAGACATTCGTTTAGCCGCACTTGAAAAAAAAGCTTGAAACACTTACAATACAACTAGGAATGTTTTTTTTATCGGGATACTTATTTGCTGTAGTGATTAGAGATGGGCAAACCGTTCACGAACGGTACGAACGAACTAGTTCGCCGAAAAGAGTGAACGAACGGTCGTTCTTTTTCGAAGAACGGTAGTTCTCCCCACGATCTGATTGCGAGCGAACGGTTTGTGAACGAACTGATTCCGAAAGAACGGTTTGCGAGTGAACTGTTTGAGAGTGAACTGATGGAGAGTGAACTGCTTGTGAACGAACTGGTTCAGAACGAACTGTTTGCGAGTGTATGGGAAAGAACTGATTGAGAGTGAACTGTTTGGGAACGTACTGTTTGAGGTCGAAGTGTTTGCGGGCGAACTGTTTGCGAACGAACTAGTGCAGCTGAACTGTTTTGCGCTCGACGGATTGGACAAATATAACGAGAACGTTTGTAAGGAAAATAAAACAATGTTGTCATGATGAGCAAAATGCTTCTAATGCAGGGTTTATTTTGTTAATGTATACTTAATTTTGTGTTAAAAATTAAATAATATTTTCGTAGTTTTAAAAGCAAAACTATATATTTTCAATTACATGTATTCTTTCAATTCCGCGTAACATTCATATATTTCCTGATTAACAGAAAAAAAATCTGGGGGAAGCTGGGGCGATTCATGATTTAGGTAAACATAAAATCTTATAGTGAGGGCAAAGTTTTTTCGTTGCTTTCAATTCATTGTTTGGCCTATTGCGTATACGTGTTGTCGAGATTGTTTGTATGATTGATTGTTAGTGAAAATCGCTGCTAATTTTTCCCCTGAATGAACATTATGAAATATGATCTTACATAGGACCTGTGTGTTGTCCAAAAAGAGAATATGGAAAATTGCACATATTTTGTGCACATCAAATTGTTACATAAACTTTTGTCGACCGACAAACATATTTTCACATACAGTTTGCGACTTTTAAAGAAAAAGCAGCTTATCTTTCCCCACTAAATTTCAAAAATATAAATCCCATACGTACACTATCCAATCCAACGATATTAATTAATAGCTGTCTATTGATGTTGGGTTACAGCTAACATTCTATGTTGTTCTTAATACCGCTGAACGAAAGAGCGAATAAACGGCTAAAAAGAACTGATTCACTTAGATGAACGGTTAATGAGTGAACCGTTTATCAAAGTGAACTGTTTTGCCCATCTCTAATTTATGCTACTAATTAGCGACAGCACACTGACGAATAAATAATAATATTTATTTATGAGGTTTTGTCGCTGATAAACGCCTCCTAAGTCAGCCCTATCCTAACCCACTCAAACAATGTGACGGGAATTAGACAAAAGAAATGACATAACAGTGTCTGGAAAAAAAATCAATACAGAAACTGCCACACTCCATCACTGAGAGATTAGCTATTCGATACAACATTATAATATCCTCTGGATGTGCTCCCTACAAGGTAACGGTAATTGTAAAATTTGTAAAAGTTCATTTTTACTTGGATACCTAATATGGGCCCGCAAGCACAACATGGGTTGAAAAGTCCCGAGATTTGTAATGAAAGCGATCGTTTTTTGGTCAAAGCTGTATTTATTCTCCAACATAGTTTCCTTCGAGGGCAATACACTTGGTATAGCGAGTTTCCAACATTTCGAAAGTACGAAACGTCTAAGTCTTCGAAATATGCTTGTCAGCCACTCTACAGGCTGCCTATTTTTTTATAATTTTTCATATAGAATCGCATCTAGATTCTATCTAACGGTTACAATTTCGCAAAGTATTAAAATTAATTGAATTTCCAAAAAAATATACATCCATTTAGATGAGTTTAAATGGCAGCACTTTACATCAAACTTTGTTAAATTGGAAGGGGGAAGGGGAGAGGGGGGGGATTTGTTTTAAAATACAAAACTTTTCAATATTAAATTCTATTATTGGGTAAGATTTCTTGATATGTTATTCATTCTAAATAGTTCATTAATTTTCCAACAACTCTATCAAGCATTCCGTTTCAATCAGACATCTGGATTTTAAGTTACGATTTTTCTAACGAAAAGTCAATGATTTTGAATACGCCATTTAACAAAAATTAATTTAAAATTTCATTAGACATATCATAATGAAAATTGTGATTTTAGGTAATTCACATCATAAGTACCAAGTTTAAAGGAATCGAAGAGGATCGCGTAAAAATTTTCTTGTTTTACGGCTGATTTGGCAATCAATTCCTCTATATCTGAAAACTGTTAACGGTCCCACGTTTCCGAAAAGTTTTAGATGAAAACTGGCTAACCCACCATGGATTGTAGAACTTTTGATGAATTATAGAACCTGAGATGAATTTCTCCTGAGCCCGAACCGCTAGAGCAATCGTATCTGCATACTACACTGCGTTTCATAACTATAGAATCACTCAATTTTTCTGAGTTTCTAAAGATATGTAAGAAGTCGGTTTTTTTTATCCCTTTTGTTTATTTTAGGCTCATTAGCGTTTTAGCTGTAACAGAACCGAATTTTAATCGTGTACATGTCACATATTTATCATATCTATAATTAGCACATTACACAGTTGCCATTTTTCGGCGTTAGAGTATTCCCTTCTATACCATTGCAATGGTACACATTTACACAGTAGCCATTTAGGCGTAAGAGTTTTCTATCTGTTCTTCCATTATCCAGTTAAGACTGGACAGCGGAGCCAGTCGTTGATCCATTGTTGAGTTATTTATAGAACAGCAGCCCGATGTTTCTTGCAGAGAAGAGCAGTTGTATGGATGAATCGATCTTATTTCGACCGTGGATCGATCTCCATCGCTGTTGATTGTTGCGTGGACGTAGTTATTCTGTAACAACACAAAGATGGTCAATGGGGGCCCTGAGTTTTGAACTCACGATCGATCGCTTACTAAGCGAACGCGCAACCAATGTGGCTACGGAGACCCCCAAGAAGTCGGTTGAATTGAAGTATATAGTGTAGAATACAATAACTATGTTCATTCATAAGACTGGCTATTTGAACTTTATTGTTGTGCTCAGGTGCGAAATATTTAAAGAATTGGAATTCCATCGTTTCATAACTATAGAACCAGATGGAAAACTCTCACTCCTTTACAAAATGAACTTAGTGTGTATCTCGTTCTAGGTAGAGGATACTGCTCGTTTAAGCTCTGCAAATTACTCATACTGCGTGTAAGCTGCATCTACTATTCGCACGATCACTCCTCATAGGTTCTTGACAGGGTTTTGATCTGGTAAACAAGCTGAACAGTCCAGAATCTGGAGCTCTTATTTATTAAACCATGCCATGACGTCCCGGATTTTATGAATTGATCGTAAGTTACCCAATTATCACGGTGTTTTTTATGCAGAAACAGAAGTAAATGATTCTGAAGTACTTCATTGCACTTCTGACTGTTCATTCGTGTTGATGAAAAGCTATCTGAACCCTTTTTGATTTTTTTCCTTAAAACCATCAAACTGCCGCGTGCAAAGTTACGAGTTGAAAAATTGTATGACACGTTCCGTAAGTCCTTCCAGTATGAAGAAATTCTATTCAAGTTCAATTTCTTTTTATCAGAGAAGTTCTCCTGAAATAGTGAAACCCATGGGATTAGCTTCCACATTAGTTTCTGGACCCGCAGCTTTCGAGATGGGATTTGTATGGTTTGGGGTGATTTTTTTTTCAAAATCCCTGGTTTAGATAGCTTACCATCAACACGAACGAACAGTCATAAGTGCAACGAAGTACATCAGATTCATTTACTTCTGTTTCTGCATCAAAAACAATGTGATAATTGGGTAATTTGGCATCAATTCGTAAAATCCGGCATGGTATAAAGAATAAAGGCCTCAGATTCTGGACTGGTCAGCTTATTTGCCAAATCAACACCCTGCCAGGAACTTATTAGGAGTGATCGGACGAATCGTAGATGCAGCTTACAAGCAGTATGAGTCATTTGCAAAGCTTAAACGAGCAGTATCCTCTGCGAACTGCGAACGAGATACACACTACAACATGGTGCAGCTTGGTTGTAACCACTCCGAATGAGATATTTGAACTGATTGAGAACTGAAGATGACCTACGAATTGGAAACTTATCGTAAGTCATGTTAAATTGGCGTTACTTTTGTAAAGGGGTCAGAGTTTTTCCATCTGGTTCTATAGTTATGAAACACTGGAATTTTGGTTTTTTGAATGTTTCGTGCCTGAACACTACAATAAAGTTCAAATGGCCAGTCTTATAAATGAAAATAGTTATTGTGTTCTACACTATATACATAAATTCAACCGACTTCTTACATATCTCTGGAAACTCAGAAAAAATGAGTGGTTCTATAATTGTGAAACTCAGTGTATAAAAGGTCAATGTGTCTTGTGAGATCGTACATCGAAAGGACTCAACCCATTGTTGACAGAAAGGTTGTTTGCTACAGCTCACTAGAGTTGGGACATTGAACAACATTCCACTTGCAATTTAACCATAGTGAAATCAAATTCAAGTTAAAGGGCATTTGTTCCACCCTGATTTTTGGAACCACATGTTACTTCCCCAGTGCTCAAAACTGTGCAGAAAGAACTGTGCAGTTGTTGCAAAAGTCATGTATCAATCTTGATAGGTTGTCACAAATGTTCCCCTAAACAATTCCATAAGAGTTGAAGTCTCCCAAGAATCACTGTGGCCCAGGAAGGAGTGGGCACATGTCAGGAAATCTAGAGTTGTTTGGTGTGCTTGTCGCATATCTTGGAGAATGATTTTGTTTTGGTTTACGTCCCTGATATTTTCCTTTGGGGAACATCTCAGAAACTTTTAAATATATATAATTGCAAAACATGTAATTCGAGTTCGGTAAGAAATAATCTCGACGTTTGAATATAAGAAAAATACGAAATTTTGCGCGGTGGGATAGTGATTGTATCGACTCGATTCGATTTATATAATAGGAACCATTATAATAACACACAGAATCGGTCATTTCTTGATCCTGAGATTTAGATTCACGATCGTTCGTATAGTAAGTGGACGTAGAACCTTTCCACCACGAAGGTTCCTTCACAAATTCTGTGTAAATATCTTTCTACATCATATAAAATTGGCACACTTGGAGGAAACTGAAATCGAAATCTCTAGTTCTACACTGAAACCACTAGTAGGGTAAATGATCTTGGTTTGTCCGATTTAGGGTATTTTCGCACAACTAGTAAATGCAAATCGATTTTTCTTCATGAAAATCACACATAATCAATACGAGTTTGGATTTGTTGAAAAGCCCCAAGTCTCTACTACCGTAAGGCGTTGAAATAATTCAAATTTTTATGTTTTTTTTAACGATTTTCCTCAAAGAGAAATTATGATCATGGTTTGTCCATAAAATGATCATTGTTTGTCCTGTTTTATAAATCACCATTTTTGAATAAAAAAAAACGAATTTTCAAGTAAATGTTGCATTTCTCATTGCTTGAGTTTACTGTCATCATATTGATCCATTCATAATTTAGGCATTCTTCAGAATATTGCCTATTCTTGGACATTTTAAAAGTGTTCACCTCAACACACTCAACATAGAGAAGCTTTACTTCTGCTATGTGCGAAGGACACAATAAACAAACTGCAGCGCGCCAAGTGGTTGCCATAGAAATCATGTGTGCAAAACAACATTAGTGAATCGGACAACTCATGATCAGTATTGAGGTAATCGAAATGCGTTAGTTACATGGTTTAGCTATGTAAATCTAATACAAATGGTGTGCAAGCATGATGTTTACAATATTTTTAAGTCTTATAATCTAGAAAAGGTCTGAATACGTGCCAAATAATCATCTAGTGATTGATTAAAAGTTAGCTCAAATGAGAAGAACGTTTGAATACCTGATTTGACACAGGAGCGCTGAATTAGAGCATTCAATAAAGTGGACAAACCATGACTATATTTCCCACTGGACAAACCAAAATCATTTACCTTACACAGTTTTTTGAGCTAAGACATTTTTTCCGTTTTCCGTTAAATGTGTGGTCTAGTTCGTTTCGAGAAATGGCGTCCAACTGAAGAGGTCGTTCGAATGACCCAAATGTCATAAAAATGTACTTTCACTTTTGCTTGAATTTTTGGGGAATGAGAACAGTCACAGTGCTAAACCAAGTGAATACGGCAGATAATTTGGGACACATACGTGTTTTTGAGCAAAAATTTGTCACACGAGCAATGGCATGGCTCATTACCGTGTAGAAGAGCCTAACTCTAGGATGGTGATATTCATATAGAATTAAACGGAAAGGAATTAACTCCGGGAACGCAATTTTTCTTCTAACAAAAAATCTATTTTCGTACATAATATTTTTACTCAGCATAGGTACTTTTTAACCACCATGATTAATGATCTTCCATCTGCCGAGAACTCGCCATTTCACAAAGAGTGAAAATCTCTACGAACGTGCCAGCATTAATTACCGGCTATGGAAACGATATGAAGAGCAGAACAGTTAGACAGCACTTTCGGGTTGAAATTCCTTCTGTTTGAATACATTCTTGCCTCGCACTCGCAGTCTAAAAGGTGAAGCTCTAACTTTAATTGCGAAACTTTTGGTTGTATTTTCCTCCGTTTTCCACTCGATCCAGAAAAGCATGTTCCAGATGTAATTGCGCGGATGTTTTATTCATAGGATTTCGGGATCGTTTTCATAACCGAGACCGAAAAAAGCGAAGTGCTCTGCGCGGAAAAGGATGGGAAATTTCCCGCCGAACCTTTGCGTTGTGCAGAGTGAGCTAAACGAAACATACACAAAATAGACAGACAGCCTCCGCCAAAGAGCGGAGCCTGGCGGAGAGTGCAATCAATGCAAATGCTGCTGGCATCTGGGCGGAATCTTCTTGTTTGGCGAGGTTAATTAAAATTTCAGCTGATGAGAACAATAGTGCAAGTGACTCGCTCGCAGCCAAAATATTGAGAAGATGTTCGTTCAAGAAGAAATGCATGGTTCTGTTTCTCGTTAGCAAAAAGTTAACAGAGTAACTTCGCAACGGGAACCGGAGTAAAACATGTTTGAAACCTGTTACCCTCTGAATGATTTTATGAACTTATGTACAGTAAGCTGTACAGAAGTTTCTTTATATTTAGTTCTTCAAATAGCTTACAAAAACCATGAAAATAGCGACATACATTTTTTATTTCGGAAATCCGGAATTTCTAGAACCAAATGTGTGAATTTATTTCAGGTTCGAACAGTTGGAAAGTGAATGACTTCCTGCATACATAGGTGGTAACAGATTCGAAATAGGTGAAAAATTGCCATAGTTCTTTTTTCTTATTTCCGCCTTTGTTGTAATACCAAACTTTTTAAAATTTCGTTTGAACTTGTTCGAAGATGTCACTAAATTCTGGTTCTATGCTTTAAACAAACTTCGGTATGTCTTGAAAAATCACATATCATAGCACAGAAGTCCAACAATTCTACATCAATTTCAATATAAACTATCAACCGCAAAACCACTAAATGAGATCAAGCTCTTAACACAATCAAATTTGATTATTCACGTTTCCATTCCAACATTTAAAAAATCGCAAAAAAAATATGACTGTTCAATTGTTTGTTGCATGTGTGATGTTTGTGTTTCGGTTCACGTGATAGCTCACTGAAAAGTTGTACATCGCACAAACGACGTTGGATTCAGTCATTGTTGAAATTTGTTCATTTTTCAGAAAAGCTGCCGCAGTGATTCCGGATACATTTCTCGATGCATTGTTTACCAATTCGACAAACACGATCAGACTCAAACTCAAACACGTGAACCGAAACACTTGAAAACATACACTAACTGGCGATTGGAATGTTACTGAAACAGCGAATAACAGACATCTGCTTGTTAAATTAAGCTCCCCTACGCCACTTTTACCTTCCCACCCTGCTCACCCCCGCGGGCATACCGTATAAAATCAAATTCTTACTCATTGCCTAATCTTCTATTATACATCAGCACAAGGAGCGGTTCCGTCAGTGAGAGTACGAGAGTTGCGTTCCGATGCTTAAAATCAATAAAATTGGCCAATTCCGTAAAAGCATCAGACCAGACCGAATTCGTGGAACGTTTACACTGCCCTCGCCTGGCGTGCGCGCCGTTCCGTGGAAGAATTTTCCCCGAGGGCCCTGAAGCTCACATTCACAGCAGCAGCAGTGATTGAAAATCGCAATAGCGAAATTGAAAATAAATGGATCAAGTACGATTGAAGGGTGCAGCGCAATGTTGGCGTGGCGTGGAGAGATCAGCGAAATAATGGAAAGTTTGCCGAGTGAATGAAATGGTTACGTCTCGATAATACTTATTTTTATTTCCATCTGACATGTTCCAATGGAATGAACGGATTACTTTGCATAGCAGGATATTTTTCTCATAACTGTAGCGTGGGCGATTTTTTGACGTGGGACTACGTCTAACCGGAGTATATGGGGGGTAAAATGAAAACCTAAGCACAGAACATGCAGGAAAAAATGAAAGATTCCGAATGCTTATAACTCGAACATTTCTTACTGGATCGGAAAGATGTTTGCATCAATTGATAGCGAATATTTCTACGCTTCTATCGCAATTAATAAAATGTTATTTCTTTTAGATAAACAATTGAATAACTGTAAAATGTTAAACGTTATCTAAACACCCCAACTGCCTCATTTTGATTGGCCCGATTTACGGTTTCCCTAACACAGTCATCAAAACTAAGCAGGCTTGGAGATATCGACATTGCAAACACATGAAAGTTGGGGGTTTTTTGTTCCGACTGAGCGTGTTTCCCTAACACAGACTTCAAATGCATGGAGCGTAGGGAAATTGGCATTGCAAATACTTGCAGGTCGGAGGTAATTTTGTTCCGACTGAAATATATTCCCTCAACACAGACTTCAGGACCAAGATGTCTGGGGAAATCGGCTTTACAAACAAATACAAATTGCGAGTACTTTTGTACTCGCTTGCCTTTGTGTAAACTAGAATATGTTTCCTTAACACGGTCTTCAAAACTTAGGAACCTGGGAAAATCGTGCAGACACTAGAGGCGAGTGAACTTCCAGGTTTAAATCCTCTATAGAATAAAAAGTAGAAGTTGAAGTTGTTGATTCATGCAAGCCGGAGGTACTTCTGAACCCGCATGTTTTTTTGCACTCCGAAAAGTGTTTTCCTAACACGGATTACAAGAACGGGTGCGAACATAACGCTTTGGCTCGGTTATTCAAGATTGCATTGAAGGATATGCCCTCATATCTTCTGCTCACTGAAATGATTGCTAATCTAAAGTAGTCCCACGTCAACCTTACAGTTATATCATAGATATAACCCACCCAATTTTTTTTCTCATTCCTGGATGACACGTTTTTGTTGGCTTATTAATATGCAAATGCGATGCGAAGATTTTAAGGTACATACATGATTAAAATGCTGATTGCTTGAGGGAAGTAAATTAGCAGCCATGTATATCATCATTTTTCTTTAAAAAGTTAATGGATCTCGGCGAAGAAGCATAACGTGCTCAATGAATCGATCAAAACTTCCAAATCAATCGTAAACAAGTGTCACTAGATTGGTGAAACAAATATGAATGCGAGATTGATATATCGAAATTTGTGCAATTCAATTTCAGAAAATTGACTAGATTAAAGGGTGTGTCACATCAAATTGCATCACGGAAAAAACGCTGTAGAAATTCGCCCAATAGACCGATCCTTTTGAAAATTTTAGACAGTAAAATAAAAACTATTAAACATCTTTTGGCATTTTCTATTTATTCATACTTCGAGCCCAAGCCGTATGCTCGCACCTTCCTCTTTACCCCGTCCATAAGGTTCTGTACAACGTCAGGTTGTAGTTTTTTTTGAACAGAAATCCATTTTCTCTTGAAGTCCGCCTCCGATTTGACAACTTTTAGGTTCTTCCGGAGGGCCTGCTTCATAATCGCCCAATATTTCTCTATTGGGCGAAGCTCCGGCGCGTTGGGCGGGTTCATTTCCTTTGGCACGAAGGTGACCCCGTTGGCCTCGTACCACTCCAACACGTCCTTTGAATAGTGGCACGAAGCGAGATCCGGCCAGAAGATGGTCGGGCCCTCGTGCTGCTTCAATAGTGGTAGTAAGCGGTTCTGTAGGCACTCCTTAAGGTAAACCAGCCCGTTTACCGTGCCGGTCATCACGAAGGAGGCGCTCCGCTTTCCGCAAGAGCAGATCGCATGCCACACCATGTACTTTTTGGCAAACTTGGATAGTTTCTGCTTGCGAATCTCCTCCGGAACGCTGAATTTGTCCTCTGCGGAGAAGAGCAACAGGCCCGGCAGCTGACGAAAGTCCGCTTTGACGTAGGTTTCGTCGTCCATTACCAGGCAATGCGGCTTCGTCAGCATTTCGGTGTACAGCTTCCGGGCTCGCGTCTTCCCCACCATGTTTTGCCTTTCGTCGCGGTTAGGTGCCTTCTGAACCTTGTATGTACGCAGGCCCTCCCGCTGCTTGGTCCGCTGGACGAATGAACTTGACAAATTCAGCTTATTGGCGACATCCCGGACCGAACATCTCGGATCTCGTCTAAACTGCTTAACTACGCGCTTGTGATCTTTTTCACTGACGGAGCATCCATTTTTACCGTTCTTCACCTTCCGGTCGATGGTTAGGTTCTCGAAGTATCGTTTTAGTACTCTGCTGACCGTGGATTGGACGATTCCCAGCATCTTACCGATGTCCCGATGTGACAACTCCGGATTCTCGAAATGAGTGTACAGGATTAATTCACGACGCTCTTTTTCGTTCGACGACATTTTTCCAAATTTACGAAAAATTGACAGTGAAGCATGGCCAACGTGAAATATACACTCTTATCTGATCATAAGCGAAAGCTGAAGATATAATTCCTAAAAATTAAATTTCTACAGCGTTTTTTCCGTGATGCAATTTGATGTGACACACCCTTTATAAATAGAAATTCGAAAAATTATTTGGTATGCAGCAGCAATAGCGGCCTAGCCTCAATATTAGTTACATCGTTCCATTGTTGTGAAACTGAGTAAAAATTTTGATGTCTTGTTGCACCCATCTAGGTAGTCTTGTTCGAACTGTCTGATATGGGCAGAGCCAAGTGTGAAAGCAACGCGAATTCGTATTTTTTCCGCAGCAAAAGCTAGAGAAATTCTTACCTTTTTCGCTTTTTCACAAGTGATCCCGCGCTTCGTTTTGCTTGGTTGACGGAAAAATACGCCAAAATTCGCGTACCGGATATTAAAAAAAAGGTCATAGTTTTTCATTAACATAAGATAAATCATAACAAAATAGCACATTA
This sequence comes from Toxorhynchites rutilus septentrionalis, assembly GCF_029784135.1. NCBI lineage: Eukaryota > Metazoa > Arthropoda > Insecta > Diptera > Culicidae > Toxorhynchites > Toxorhynchites rutilus. The sequence goes on from NC_073746.1 coordinate 75,982,939, forward strand.
ACATCATTCATACATAAATAAAAAAGATTTTTCAAAATCAAATTAAGATTAACTCATAACATTATTTTTTAACAGTACAGGAAAACCAGTTTTTGTCTGATTTTTTTCGCTTGTGCGATGTATGAAAAAAAATATAGTTGATAATGTTTTCGACCATTTAGCTTTTTTTCGATCTTAACACCTTGCGGACCGCTCACGAGATTTCTCGTTTTTGCGTTTCTTCTTTACGGACTTGTGTGAATTTAGCGGATGAAAGTTTTTGTTGCGTGCAAGTTTCTGTTCTTACTGGATTTAATGAATAACGAATTATTTCAATTGAAATAAATTGATTGTTTATCAACTAACAACCTTCAAAATCATGCTCATTAGATAGAGAATTGAATCATTCATCATCATCTCAGAGAAAAGTTATAGACTGAAACGTGAGCATGGGTCATTATAGGAAAATTTACAGAGTTCATTTTCAAAAACTATGGATGGGTTATACCTATGATATAACCGCAAAGTTGACGTAGGACTGTCGTTGGCTTAGTAATAAATCGTATTTCTTCAATTAGCAATAGTCCCACCTCGGATGTTCCTCATTGGGTACGATATCGCCGCTGCGCAGATGATGTATGTGAATCGAATCGTATTGAGAAAACACATTCCGGTTTACAAAAATGCACGCGAGTACAAAAGTACCCGTAGTTTGCATCTGTTTTGCAATGCCAATTTCCCCAGGCTCCACGTTTTTGAAATCTGTGTTAGGGACGCATTCCAATTTGCAAAAACGCAAACGAATACAAAAGTTTCCGCTGTTTGCATCTAATTTGCTATGCCGATGTCCACAGGCTCCATGATTTTGAAGTTTGTGTTAAGGAAACATTCCGATTTCCAGAAACGCAAGCGAGTACAGAAGTACCCGCAGCTTGCATCTATTTTATAATGCCGATTTCCTCAGGCTTCTTGATTTTGAAGTCTGTGTTAGGGAAACATTCCAATTTGCAGCAACGCAAACGAGTACAAAAGTACCCGCTGCTTGCATCTAATTTTCTATGCCAATCACCCCTGGCTTCATGGTTTTGAAGTCTGTGTTAGGGAAACATTCCGTTTTCCAGAAACGCAAGCGGGTATAAAAGTACTCGAAGCTTGCATCTGTTTTGCAATGTCGATTTCCTCAGGCTTCATGGTTTTGAAGTCTGTGTTAGGGAAACATTCCAATTTGCAAAAACGCAAACGAGTACAAAAGTACCCACTGTTGGATCTAATTTGCTATGGCAATTTCCACAGGCTCCATGATTTTGAAGTCTGTGCTAGGGAAACATTTCGATTTCCAGAAACGCAAGCGAGTACAAAAGTACCCGCAGCTTGCAACTATTTGCAATGCCGATTTCCTCTGGCTCCATGGTTTTGAAGTCTATGTTAGGGATACATCCATCCATACCAGCGATCGTACCTCAATCGTTGCGCAATCATAACCGAGTGGATTTCCGAGCGGCACTCGCTTATATACCGGTTGGTGTGATTTCAATAGTCTGTTTTGAAAGCAATTTTAGGGCTATTGAAACATGTTTTTTATCAAAAAGTAACAAGCATATAACGCGTAGACATTTTATCTTTCGAATGAAGTGTTTATCATACCATTTCGTTCAGTTGTTTAGAAGCTATTAACGCTCAAAATCTCGTTCTCCGGCGTAACGCTTTCGTTTTCGAAACATTGAACTTACACCTCAGTATAGAAATGAAAGACGTAGTCCTACGTCAAAAAAGTTGTTTGAATAGAGTTATCGAAGATATTTTACGTATCTTCAAGCCACACTTTTATTAATCGAAAATGGGTATGAGAAAAGTTATAAGCAAAGTTGTAAGGAAGAAATTAATTATGTTAACCCCTTCCCGTACGATTTAATTTTCAAAGAAGCGAACCAAGTGCAAACGCTTCGATGGATCACGCATCGAGTAATTTCACTTCTCTACTAAGCGTCTTAGCGCCTTGTGATATGAAAGCGCACCACGAGAGAGATTCGATGTTGTACGTTATGGCACAATCATTTCACATCGAGTGAGGCTCGATGTTGAACGTGAAAAGGTTAAAGAAAATTGAAAAACGTTATTTGAAAGGACCCAAAACACATTCTCGAGATAGTACTTATTCGATACAGAATATTTTTATCTATCTTTAGCAAAATTTCCATTGGTCGGAAAAGTGTCTAAGAATAATTATAGCCTAAAACCTATACAACTTGTATGAGGGAAATAAATTAATTTAAAGAAAATTGAAAAAAGTTATTTGAAAGGACCCAAAACACATTTTAGAGATAATACTCATTGGATAGAGAATACTTGTATCCATCTTTAACCCAATTTTCGTTGGCCGGAAAAGATTCTGAGAAAAGTTATGGGCCAAAATGTATGCATGTTGTAGGAGGGAAATTAATAAATTTAACGAAAACGGAAATAGAAAGTTTTCACACTCGAAAAAAATAGAGCGAAATTTTTAGGCGATTTTTGAAGTGCTTTTAAATTGTGAAATATCAACGCATGAAGATGGGATATAAATCACTTTAAAGCACAATTTACATAGATTTACACGGAATATTTTACAGAGAAATTTGTATCTCGATGTATGTAGATGCAAGTAAATAAAAATTAGAATTCGCATTTGATGATGAATAGTTAAATAAATAATCATCGAAAAACAGTATTGAAAACTTCAATCAATTCTATACACCCAGGATTTTCTTACGCGGGGGATAGAATTTTGTTATGATATGCCGCGGTACACCATAGAAGATGTACTTTGAGTATTTTCTCAAATTTTCATTCCCAAGCCTATTGAGAATGGGAAAAAAGGAAAAATCATTTTTTCACTGTAGCTCTTATAGTGAACCATATAGGAGAATTAGCTTAATTTCTAGATTGGTACCCTATAAAATATTTTCCATAGTGCTGGTGACAATGTTTTGGGCACTTTTTACGAACCCATGAATACAATACAATTATAGAGTTCGGGAAAATAAAAAAAAGAATTAAAAAGAATTTTTGGACTCAATAAATATTTTCGTACCGCATAGTTCTCGAGGTCTTCTGAAAAAAAAACACAAATATCAGAAAACGCATACGAACATATTTAAATATAAATAAAAACAGTACTGAGTTTCAAAATTCTAAAAAAAAATCAATATTTGGGAATATATATTTTTGCAACATTGTTAAAATTCTAAAAAGAATCATACATATCTATAAATGGCGAAGGGACACATTTAAATACGAATTAGAGTAGTACTGATTCTCTAAATTCTCAAAAAAAATCCATGTTTCTTGATTGTTTTAGTACTTCAATTTTTTAGGAATTTATTTTTTGATTATATTTCTCGATAATTCGATAAATCATAATCATGCACTTTCAGTATTTTTTAAAAATTTTTATCTCGAAGCTATTGAGAATGGCGTCCTAAAAATTGAAAGATACCTTTTTTCCGTAGATCCTATGATGAATTACATAGAGATTCGACAAATAGTCAAAATTTCTATATAATATTTTCCACAGAGCAGGTGAGATGGTTTGGGGGCACTTTTTACTTGCTTACCCAGCCAGACCATTTTCCCCGTACAACTCGTGAACGTTTTGGCCAATAATTTTTCTCATACCCCTTTTCCGACCAATGAAAATTTGGCTGAAGATAAATAAAAATATTCTTAATCGAATGAGTACTAGATGGAAAATGGGCCTCTTCAAATAACTTTTTTCAATTTTCTTTAATTTATTTCACCCATACAAGATGTACAGGTTTCGGCCTATAACTTTTCTCAGACCCTTTTTCGACCAATGAAAAGTTGGCTAAAGATAGATAAAAATATTCTCTATCGAATGAGTATTATCTCGAAAATGTGTTTTGGGTCCTTTCAAATAACTTTTTTCAATTTTTTTTGAATTTATTAATTTCCCTCCTACAACTTGTATACGTTTTGGCCCATTACTTTTCTGAGACCCTTTTTCGGCCAACGAAAATTTGGCTGAAGTTAGATAAAAATATCTCTATCCAATGAGTATTATCTCTTTTAAAATTTTCTTTATATTAATTAATTTTTTCCATACAAGTTGTATAGGTTTTGGTCTATAACTTTTCTTAGACTCTTTTTCAATCAATGAAAATTTTGCTAAAGATAGATGAAAATATTTTATATCGAATGAGTACTATCTCTAGAATGTGTTTCGGTCCAACGAACAACGTGGCGACGTAGGAGAAAATGGTATTTTAATCCATGATCTATTTCTGTAGTTATAGATTTATATCTAAGTTTAGTTTATATCTATGTAGATCTAACCTATTTAAGTTTACGTTCAAAAATGCACTGATAAATGATGACCTCTTGTCCTTTTCTGCATAATTATAAAAATAGAAGAGAAGGGCAGAATTGGCTTTAACACTAGCTTTACGGATGTTGATTATATACCTATTTTTACCTATTTGTATTGAAGTTACCCAATATGGCTCACTCAAGAAAATTGAAGTTTTTGCAAAGAAAGTAGTTCCCAATATGGCTCACACAAGAAAATTTAAGTTTTTGCAAAGAAAGTAGTTCCAAATCAATTTAAATTAGATGTTTATTATCAAAAAAAAATTATGGGAAACACTTTTTACATATCAACCCTTTTTTCGAAACACATTTTTAATAAGTCAAATTGGCTCGGTCCGTAAATCTAGTGTTAACACTCCTGTACTCACGCGAAAAATCTTTATTTGTGTACTCTGGGCTGTGTGCGTCTGTTTGATATTGATATTGTGTATTTTTAGGCGTTATCGGTATTTATTCAAAGAAAGAGATATAATTGAGTGATAAAACTCCAGAAAATATTTTTTCTTTGACTTCATTCAGTTTTAATCGACATTTATTTCAGCCACCTCATTGATGCTGTACGCGAGAATTAGAAGATTAATGGTATTTTGTGCACATTTTTGAACATCGATATAAAAAATTAGTGTCGAGTTATGTAATGTTATCCTACCCGTTTAAAGAATATAAGTGAATATAGGAAACTGTTTTCCAGGACCTTCATTTGATGTATCAAAAGAGTAAAAATTACAGATTTCTGAACAATAAAAAAACTCAAATCAAATGCAATTACTACAAACAATCACAGTCCTACGTCAAGCTCCCGTCCGTGCCCGGCCCAGACTCATGTACTTTTTTGTATTTTTAACCTAAAAATAAAGAATAACCTACAGTTGAGTGGAAATAGTTTCTCAATACGAACAATTCAAATTCGAAATAGACAAAAAATGCTGTTGTTCTATTTCCAAATGGACAATGCTTCTCACGCATTCGCCGCAAAACGATTTCCACACAAAGTGGTCATTAGTGCAATAGCATAAGCACAAAATTACCACGGTCACGGTGTCACGGCTATCATTTTGAATTGGAGGCTCAGTACAATCGTAACATGTGGCAATCGATATTATTCCTGTTTTGATAACAATATCGCCTGAGGCCCCTAATTCGCTGGCACGCTGGCGAATTTCATTAATGAAACGAATTGAATCACGCGAGATGCGGTCCAGCTGCAGCATCACTGAAATCGCGCGAGTTAGTTGTTCAAACAACGGCCAACAGAACGATTGATGTTTGCTGAACCGAAAGCAATTCCAGGCACGCTTTGAAAGTCTGATTGAATGTTAAATAATTCATACTTTTTTCCCTCCGAAGAAAACATGTTTTCGCCGAGAATTTTGCATTCTACTTCGCCGGGATTCAGTATTGTAGAGGTGCCTCTTGTTCGCCTTGCATTGTTCTTGAAAACAAAAATGGAAATTTTTTGCGATCCACCTTCTTTTTCTTTTTCTACGATCCACCTTCGCTCTGTACACTTTCCTTCGCCCGGACAGACAATGTTTGAACATGGGGCGTTTTCGTAAACAGTTGTCACTGTCTCCGTAAACAATCCCCGGTATTCCGCTATCGCTAATCGCTGCAAAAGAAGCATTCCCATGAGAAAGCGCTGTATAGCCCACAGCCATGGACTGACAGGTCGTGGACGTGGCAGCAACAGATTCAAATATTTACATTCCTCCGAGCTTGCCATGGAAACCTCTCTATTTCCTCCCTTTATCCCCCAATCTTCCGAGTAAACCCGTGCGTATCGGTACAGGGAATACACGGGGCTGATTCGATTACAGCCCCCGAAGACGAACCAATGATAATGTTGTTTTAGGACTAAACAAGCTCTATCGAGAATTTTACATTTTATTTTCGTCTTTCATTGATTGGCCCTCTTGAAATCTCGAGGATTTCGGAGCAGCGCATGGCGACTGCAAACAATTTGCTTTTGTTCTTCCGCAGGATTACGTCTATCGATTCTTCTTCCCTCGGCTCCAGAATCAATATAGAGCCGGAAGAGAAAATACACACAATCGTCGTTCCCGAGTGGGCCAATTCGAGATCCGGCGAGACAAGACAAAGCAATTGATGACGCATTATTTTTACTGCGAACGCGACGGTTTTCCGGGGGATTTAAGCGAACGAACCGTCGATCGACTTATTGTGTGCGTCTGCCATCGGAACCATAGGATTTGCTCAAGTGGAAAAATCTAGTTATGCTGCAAAACGTTATGATTCAATGGCAAAGCTTTTTTTTTTTTCGTCCCATTCCGGGGCCTTTTTATGGAGCCTCAGTAGCAGCTCGTTAGAATTTCTCGGGACAAATGGGATTATTCGCTTTTTCTCGACGAAAATTTGCATGATTGAAAAGCATCTTGTTAGGGAAGCGCGAGTGAAAATGTCGGCATTTCTATAGCATTATCGGTTGTGTATTCATTGCCGGTGCTTAGCATAACGCCGAATCGGTCCCGTTATGGCGGCGGCGCCGGTGGTGAAGGCAATGACGACGACATTCAAAATAATGATGATTATGAAGCTGAAAGTTTTACGATCGCAGATTGTAAGATTGTCATGAATGTTATGGTTGGAATGTGTGCTTACAGTGTGATGTGATTACATTTCACGGTGATGTCTTTCATGACGAGGTGATATTGAAATCAACCTTGAGGAGAAAGTTTCGTAGGATTGCAATTAGAAGAATTTATTTCTAAATGGGATGCAGGCTTTGGAAGTAACAGTGTAATTCACTTTTACAAATTATTAACTAAACTATACATTTTTACTATCTCTCCAGCAATTTGTGGAAGTCCATTCATCTCTAGAAATGTTTGTCCCATCGATGCAAATACACCCAAACTAGCGTTGGCAGAAATCATTTCATCTTCGGCAGAAAAAATGCTTTTTCGTGTGCTGAAGGGTAAAATAAACAAATACAAACACCTTTTTCAAAAGCTTCAAAATGTTTGTATGTATGGGAACAGTCATCTTTTTCTGCTGACAACAGCAGCGAGATAATATTACACCTCATTATGTCAGAAGCGAATGAACTGTAAAGTTTAAAGCCTCTTAAAAACAAAGAAAGCAAAACAAACTCATTATAAAATTGTAAGGGTAAAAAGGAGAGCATAAACGTGAATCTATATCTTTCTCGGTCTGGGCCGTGTATTTGGCAAAGTATGCGAAAAGCTTGAATGCGTGCTTATTTGCAACGTGTCTCTTGTTTCGCTGGCTCATATTGATCTTATATTGCTTAAATAAATGTAGTGTACAAATGCCGTACCAGTATTTGATAGTAGCACATTTTCTGTTATTTTTAGGCTCATTTAATGTAATAAATTGGGATTCCAAAACGTGGGCTGAAAAATAATTTTGGGTGTAGGCAGTAATTGAAGAGAGTCAAGTCTAGACCACATGCGACAACACTTCCAATCGGAATACATCAATTATTTCCTCAACCGGCCCCATGTGGCGTATATTGGGGCATCATCATGGACAAATAGTTCTTCGGGTAGTATTTTTGATAATCTGGTCGGTTTTCACACAAATTTCGATCCAAATTGATCATCCGTATTGCCGTCATCTATGGGTAAACTGATGGGTAAACCCGGGGTGAAATTGATCAAACATACTAATAAAAACAAACTGAAATTTTTGAATGTATTGTTCAATGAAATCAAAATCTTTTTTATATCGTTTGGAATCAGTGTCATTGTCAAATTAAAATCTCCATTGTCATTCTAATTATTTACGTGTTGTGAATTTTATTCTTGACAACAATCCTATTCGGGTGTTGGGATTTCCACTATTCATCCGGATCAAAATGCTGGGGAATATCCCTTCGAAATTCTTCGAAATCCCAACACTTGAATAGGATTGTTGTCAAGAATAAAATTCACAACACGCAAAATAATTTGAACGACAATGGACAATGGATTTTTTTTCATCGCCATCCGAAAATAGTCCATTTTTTTATTGCATACGTTAACACTAAATTGGATGAAAAATGGACTGAAATTTTCGAGCATTCCATTCGGTAATTTGAAGAAAATTGTTGAATTTGAATCGTGCTTGCCAGTCTTTAATGCTCTAACTGAGCGAGTGATTTTCAGGCGTAAACAAAATCTAAACCACCGAAAAATCACAACTGAATGACGATACTTAGAAAGAAATAATACAGATCAGGTTTAATTGCACGGACACATGTTAAGTGTTTCACGAATAAATGAGAGCTTGAGCTTGAGCTTGACTAGACTGTACAATTCGTAGTTGCTCTCCGTGATTGACCTGAACCAACCAAATTTCACAAAGAACACACAGAATGACGCTTGGGACCAGTAAATCATTCTCGTTGTGCAATTTTCGTGGATTCGAGCTTTAAATGGTCAATAACGACGCCGGCCACGTCCTTGCAGTCACCAGGGGAAGAGAAGGAATGTTAGTATGATATTCACCGCCCGAAGGCCAGAAGGGTCGCCTCTATAGCGTGGTTCCCTAGCGTTTATCATGGAAAGGATAGTTTGTTAGTGGGAAGGGGTAATAATCAGGATTCACTGTGGTAAGTGATATGATTCTGTAAATGTGGATTCTCAACCAATCGACGAAACTGAATTACGAAATCGAATGTGTTTCGACTAACAGACCAGCGATGTATTTTAAAGACATTTTTCATTTTATTTTTCACATGTTCATTTCACATAGAATATACGATTCATTTCACGATAGGTCGCGGACCTTTCAAATTTACACATTCTTAAACACTCACGACCGATGGTATTCATGGGCCACCTGAAAAGGTAACCTGGAAAACACAACCACAATACTAGCCGAATATCAATTTCGTGATTTAATTTGGGATATTTTCGAACACCGGACGACATATGACACCATGGACCACCCGAAAAACCTCTCTACAATAAAACAAACCTCTCTACAATAAAATATACCTATAATATTTATATATATTTGTCGCATTCTTAAACATCCGACGACAGACAATATTCATGGGTTACCTGAAAAGATAACCTGGAAAATACATCTGCAGTACGAGCCGACAATGTATTTCGATATCTATTGCGTCGCGGACTCTTGAAATTTACACATGAAAACACCCGATTTTGGAGAATATCCTTGGCCACCTGAAAAGGTAACCTGGAAAACACATTTGCAATAAAACGAACCCACAATGTATTTCTTGGGATCATGGGATCTACTCGTCTTGCTTTGTGCTACCCCTCATACACGCTAACTTGACCAGCAGCTGTTGCATTTGCATTCGTTCACTTTCTCTTGAATATTCTTCGGTAAACCAAGAGAATGGAATGGTGGGAACACACGCTCCGTCACACACACCGCTAAGTTCATTCTCGTCTTCTCAGATTCTACCACTTTCAAAATATTCAAAATCGATCTTCACTAAACGGGTGACCGATACGACAAACGAGAAAAAAAACTCTATGATGGAACTACAAAACAGAATTCCACATCAAAATAAATAAATAAGTTTGAGCAACTTTTTTTCTATTCCTACACTAAATACAAAATACGAATTTCTACAATTTTGCTACTGGTATCTCAAGCAAATAAAAAACGACTGGCATCCCTGTATGTCATAAAACATCAGAAACACGCGCACTTACACACCGATGTAAAATAAACAGAATATATAACACACACAAACACCTATTCTTGATGTGAGAGAAAGAGAAGGGAAACAAAAAACCTTATCTGAATATCCGCCCGTTTAGTCCAGCCATATCAGCAATCTCCAAGGTCAGTATCCCAACTCCAGATCTGATAAAGTCGATTATCAGAAAACAAAAACAAACAAAAACAGCAAAACCATTTCCACTCAGTGTTTCACGAATAAATCAGACTCGCTAAACTATGGTTTATTTTCCCATAACGTATATGCATAACGTTTCCTTTTTTGTGTCCCGCGTTAGACTTTTGACCATCTGGTCACTTTACTCTTTACTAAATTCTGACTTTTCACAGGTATTTGTCTTACCAATTAATTACGATCTTAATTTAAAATTCAAATTTCAATACTGATATTCTATATTAATTTCAAAATTTATACTACCTATATTTCCACTTCCTATTGTGTAACTCTCTATTGTATTTTTCACTATCTTTGAAATCTACCACGATCCGTTCTTTACACCGGTCGAACTGAAAGAGACCTTTCAATCCTTTTCAAATATGATTTGAACCTATGGCGATCGACCCGGCAATCCCTTTCGTCAGCGATCACACAGACAAACCGCATGCAGGGTTGAATCGCTGACAAAACCCTTGTGACGTCTTTCGGTCGACGAGATAGAGACCGCGATCAAGTACTTCATAAAAGTTGCATCAAAGATTTCAATGTTAGTCTACAGTTATTAGTTGTTTTTTTTTCATTCAACATTGTGTAACATCGTTACATAACCAATTGAAAATGCTGGAAACATCCGGCATAAGGTTCCGAAAATGAATGAAAACTAAAACTTCGCCTTTGAAGACTGTGAATGCTAATTTTAACGAAGTATTGTTGTTTCAATTTTGAATCTATGATAAGTAATGTCAATTAAATGTGCAGATTTTTTCAAGAAATATAGCCATGAATAAAAACACTGATGAATACGAAATTATAAATTGATAAAAATAAATATAAATAAATATAGTTCGTGAGAGAACTCGATTTTATGAGATTCTATCGATTTACAAAATACGAAAATTGGTTCCATGTGATTGTTATAGGGATCGAACTGACCGTTCGATTCAATCTACACAATAGGGGTCAATATTTCCGATAGATAGGTCTTATACTTCCAGTTAATTGAGGAATATAATAATCATCTTGAGTGTATTTTTATCGAAAATAAATGTATGGTGAATGACAATTTATTAAAAATATTCTGCGAAGTTGATTGATTCACTTTACAGAACATAAAGTATTACTTGTCAGTTATTTAGCAACCGATGAATATTTTTACTGACTAGAATAATTTAGCATTGAATATTTATCAGTATGAGCTATGTTTTTACTTTAATCAACCCTCTCAGAGCCTCGGTGTCACAGACCGAGAATCAATAATTTTGTTTTAAGGAAACTGAATTAAATAACTATTGAAACTAAATGAAATTGAAGAAAAACTATTTTCAAAAGTTTGTTCATTTAATCATACAGTGACTCGCCTTTAATTGGACATCTTGCTAATTGGACATTTTTGTAAACATCCTTTGTTCAATTTTCTACAACACGATGAATTTGTAGGAGTGTTTTCAACCATTTTCCAATGGATTATATATTTAGATTATATATTTTTCACACATTTCTAATGGTTATTTGTGATATTTTCAAGATTCTTCAGTTTTAACTTGTTTTTCACATTGTGTTCTGGTTGTTGATATGTCCAATTACAAGTCGCAATCGCCACTAATGCGACACTGAGTGGTGCCTCGGTATGTCCAATTAGAGGTGAATCACGGTATCTTTTAATGCCTTAAATAAATACAAATAACGACTAAAAATAGCAAAATCGCAGAGACACGCACAGTCTGTGACACCGTGCGCGGGTATACGAGCTATGATTTCGCTCGAGTACAGGAGGGTTAAAGCTTTGTTTCATTGTCTAGTACTACATTTATTTACTAATGACTTTTTGACACAGTTAACGTTGGTTGATCGCAGCCTAACATTTGAACAATTAGTCGCCCGTGATGCCCAAAAGTTTGGCCACCCCTGATATATATCGATCATCTGAATCGGTCTAGTAGTTTAGTAGTTCAAAAGTCACCCTTTGAAAAAAGTCATTTTTGGAAAAAAGAGAAAACCCTAAAATGGAAATGGTCACCCTAATGAAAAAAAAATAAAAATACAGGTCTAATGTTTTGCGATAAAGAATCTGAGAACCACCATATCGGTTTGGCATGGAATGGCTGTATAAACATCAAATATCAAATGAAGCAGCAACGCTTATCACGATGTAATTGTAGAACATATGGGAATTCAATTTTTCGTTCGTTCCTTCAGTGTTTTCCGAAAATTTTCATTTGCCATGTTTGGTTCGAATATGGGTTCGTTGAAATATGTATGATATTTTTATGAACCACCCCCCCCCTCCCCTTTTCCCGTTCCAGAGAAGGGAGGAGTGTCTTACCACCATAGGAATAATCATTGTACTGTAAAATCCTCACATTACAATTTTGGATCCATTTGTTTGATTAGTTCTAGAGTTATGCAAAAATTTGAGCAAAAAATGACTGGAACAAAGTGATTTGGTCACTCGAGACGAAAGTAATGCTACTTGCGTGTGATGGTCACACGCATCACAAGAAAATGGCGGCGAACCGGTGAAAGTTTGAAAAAGGAGTGTTATTTTTTTTCTGCAAGTAGAGTCATGGTGTGGGGGCTACATCCGGCGTAGGATAAATTGAACTCATCGATAGGATCATTACCAGGGAGGTTTATTTGGACATTTTCAAGCGACAACTATGAGCGTCTGCACAAAAACTAAAATTGGGGCCTGATATACGTTCCAAAAAGACGGAGATCCAGAGCACACCTCAAAGCTGGTTTCGCAGTGGTTCGAGGAAACGCGTATCAAGTTTATGGAGTGGCCAGCACAGTCTCCCGACCTCTCCCGATCGAGCATATCAATTTTGAAAATTAAGCTCCAGGAGCAAAAATCAACAAGCATCCAGCAATTTCGGCAGTTAATCTCAACTGAATGGGACAAAATCACCTCGGAGCAAGCTGCTTATTTTGTTGAGTCGACGCCACGACGATGCCGAGCAGTTATTGAAGCCAAAGGTGGTCACACGAAGTACAAAAACTATATAAGCCAAAGGGATGCTTTTTTGCGTCATTTTTTAGCTTTTTTTTAACATCATGTCTCAAATGCAAGAACATTTGTTTTTTATTTTGAACTCGCGTGAATTGACTTTGTTTGTACATAAATAATAATAAACTGAACTATAATTAACTATGTTTTAAATTTCTGGTGGGTTTTCTTGGAAGTCATCTAATTTTTCACGGGGGGTGGATAATTTTTTTTTTGTATATCGTATAAAATATTATTTTCCGAGTGGAAGAACGTTTCCATGCAAAAAAAATTCTTGAAGCTGGAAGACCATCCTATGGTTCCCTTGGTCATTATTCGGGTAAAAATGTTGTAATCACGAATATTAATTGAATAGTTCATTTTGATTCTGTGCTCAAATTTCATATTGTCAAAAATGAACCGTTCCAACATCGAACGCGTAGTGTAATAACATTTCAATGTACAATCGTGATGCAAAAACTGAAATCATATCTTCCAACAGTAGATAAACATAAAATACCACATCAATGTTATCGATACAGCTTCGCGGAAGCAGTGCGATGAATGAAAGATGCTGCTGCTCTGTACATTCAATCATCTTCTTCTTCTTCTTCTTCTTCTTCAATGGCACTAACGTTCCTAGAGGAACTTCGCCGTCTCAACGTAGTATTACTTGCGTCATTTTTATTAGTACTTAGTTGAGATTTCTATGCCAAATAACACGCCTTGAATGCATTCTGAGTGGCAAGCTCTAGAATACGCGTGATCACAGTGCAAGTCGGAGGAAATTTCTTTGACGAAAAATTCCCCCGACCAGAACGGGAATTGAACCCGAAAACCCCGGCATGTTAGTTATGACGCTAACCACTCGGCCACGGGAGCACATTCAATCATCCCAACCTCGAATGCTCTGTCAATATTTCACAAAAGAAAGTTTTATGACCACTCAAGGAATTTTTCCTCCATCACTAAGTTCCTTCTTACAGGCATGCAGCAGAGGGGGGAGATCACCGATAAAAAAGGAAGCGAAAACACTGCTTGACTCATTTTACGACTCCATAACGCCGATTTGCCGCTTTTCTTCTTCCCACATCAGTTTCGAGCTTCGAGTACACAATCCCCCAGACGGGTATGTGTATAAACTCGCATCATGTCAATAAAATACTTTTTGCCTTCATCCGACCTTCTGGTGTTCACACGTGTCAAGATACGGTTGCACTATACGCCACTCCGGAGTGATCAAATGTCAAGAAAGTGGTGGTAATGTGACAGTCCCGGGCAGGATATAAAGACGAATAGTGGTTGACTTTCGGAAGTCAGTGCCACCGATCCTTAGCCTTGGGGTCAATTGGTTTATAGCCGTCTACCATCCGCCCCATTCCCAGGGCACAACTTTTTCTCTTATCGAAAAAAACACAAATTGAGTTTTTTTTTTCTTTCTCGAAGCTTCACATCCTCGTGATATTGCCAGCGTCTGGAAGAATGATTTTCTCCAGGCACGGTGTATGTAGACGGTTAAAAATCGATATTATTCCTTTTGGAGTCTTTTCGAGTCCTCCCCCACCGCTGAGGATAATGTTTCGAACGACAGAGGGATAAGAGCCCATTTTTTCTCCCAGCGATTTCCTTAAATTCCCTCTTCGAAACTGTTTTGCGGTAATGCGATTGGGGACCAAACCGAAGACTCTTGAGAAGATTATCTTTCGATCGGTGATAATTTTATTGGGGTTGTTTCGAACGAAAATCAATTTAAACTGGGGGGAATTTGCGGGAAAATAATATGCTCGCTGATGGTAATATTTCAATTGCGCGCGGTCTTGGGGACTAAAACGACGTCACGTTCATTTTTCCGTCGTTTAGGTGAACTTCTATCCGCTGATGTGATTGAAATAGGATGGGATCACTCGAATCGCATCTGTTTCTAAATCCAAGACGGAACCAACCAATTTGGCGTTCGGAAAACAACTATTCTCGGGTTGATTGATTTGTTCATTTCCTACTAATTGGAGGATTTAGGGCTGAGACGATGTCACATCCTGCATCTTGTTTTTGATGTGTTCACCCATTTGCTTCATCAGACGACAGAGTTTTAATCTCTTCCGTCTCTCATTCACGCTAATGTGATGCCGGGATAAATAATTTCCTCAGCAGCGCTGATGGGAGGGTGTCATCGCCTTCGCTCTTAGACCGAAGCAAATCGTGCCATCAACGCGTCATTGACTCCAAAAAGAACGCTCCAAAGCATCCACCACGGTCGACAGTGGGAGGGGGGGGCGAAAAAACTCTCTCTCCATATAAATAAACTACCGGATCTCTCCCGAGCGAATGTATACACTAATTAGTCAATCGATGTTGTTTAAGCTCATCAGTGTCGGAACTTGAACGATACAAATCTCGGATGTCGACGGAATGATGGGCCCGCCGATGAGTGACTAAATTGATCAGGCTGGGTTGTTAATTTTCCCACGAGAGCAGGGATGCAAATCTGTGGTAGCAGATGCAGAGTACTGAAAAGATGTCAGGTTTAAGATTAGAGTGTACTGGGAGAGATTGGGTTGGTGTGCGAGATCGGAGGGTTGATAGTGGGGATTATATTAGATTGTACTGGAGGTGAACGGTTGGGCAAAATAAACGTGGGTGTAACTAGAATAGTTGTTCGACTTATTTTGAGTAGTGAAGTTAATCACATGGTAAGACTCTACATTTTGGCGCACCGTCGGTAGGATTATCGAATCAGAAATGTGGGCGAATTTTGTATTTCTGTATTTCTCCGTTCTTCACATTGTGCCACACACGGAGGATGAGTTCATGCTTTTTGTGTTTTGTTTGATGAGGTAGTGAGTTGGATTGGAGTTTTTCGAAAGAAGTCGTCCTGTGAAAAAGGAGTTAATTGGTTGCATTTTTTCCCCTGAAGTGCCGGTGAAGTTGGGCATAGCATGTTGGATTAGAGTGGAGTTTAATTGCATAAGGAGTTGCACTTAGTGAAAGACACTAAAACCACTGAATCTGTTGAATGGTGTTGATGATCAATGCGAGTCCGGTATCATAGCGAAGCCCACGAATACCTGTTTATCACTTTATCGAAAAGCGAGGCCGGTTTTAAACCGTAGCGCACCAACACACACAGCTAGTCCAGTAAGCGTACTGTAGAGTGGAAGCGAGTCCGGTTCCGTACCGAAGCGCACCTATACATTTAGCTGAATCAAGCAGTGTACTGTAGAGCAAAAGCGAGTCCGGCCCTGAGTCGAAGCGCATCAATACAGCGAGTCCGGTTATATACCGAAGCGCACTAACACTATTCATTCATTGAATGTGTTCACTAGAAAATGCGAGACCGGTTTCGCACCGAAGCGCACTAACACAATATCGCGAGTCCAGTTTCACACCGAAGCGCACTAGCACTATTCATGTCATTGGATGTATTCGATGATAAATGCGAGACCGGTTTCGTACCGAAGCGCACTAACACATATCATTGAATGTGTTTAATAGAAAATGCGAGTCCGGTTCCATACCGAAGCGCACTAACACCATTTATGTTATTTGAATGTATTAGACGATAAATGCGAGTCCGGTTTCATACCGAAGCGCTAAAATAACAGTTTTAATATGGTCTGAAAAGTGAGACCAGTTTTGCACTACAGGGTACTTACACATAAACAGTCTAGTCAGTGTACTGGCAGAGTAAAAAAGGTGTCAATTCGTTCGCGAGCAGAAAAAAAAATTAATACAGGTACACTCTGTAAATTGAAGTTGATCGAGTGTTCAGAGTTTATTTTTATTCGAGAGAATTGAAATACAGATTGTAAAGAAAAGAAAGCAAGTAGAATGTTTCATTGGAATTTAGAAGATAATTACAATGGCATTCTTGTTACTTTATTTTTTTTTCAGATGGCTTACGAAGACAAACGAGTGTCGTCGTCGGACATGTTTCGTATCGAACAATTCAACGATATGGTCGACACGCAGAATTTGAGATGCGAATGGGAGGAATGGCATAGAGCCTTCGAGTTGACAAAGAATGTACGAAAGCTTGGTTACTTTGACCCTGCAGATTTCACAGAACTTTATGTAGATGCGTCCCCTGTTGGCCTCGGTGCAGTATTAGTACAACGACATAAAGGTATCCCAAGAATAATTAGCTTTGCTTCCAAGGGTTTAACAGCAGCCGAACGTATCTATCCCCAAACGCAGCGTGAGGCGTTAGCTGTTGTTTGGGCCGTTGAGAAATTTTATTTATACCTGTTCGGTCTGCATTTCACTATATTCACCGATCATAATACGCTTGAATTTATTTATGGGAGCAAACATCAGAAAGGGAGAAGAGCTCTTTCAAGAGCCGAAGGCTGGGCTCTCCGTCTACAGCCATTCAATTTTGAAATGAAGCACATTGCCTGTCACACGAATATTTCCGATTCATTGTCTCGATTATGTTGTCAATCTGATGTGCCATTTGATGACAATGCCGAACATTATTTGTGGGCAGTCGAGGAAGGACTTGTACAATATCCCTAGAAGAAATTCAAGCCGAAACTGATCAAGATGGAGTGTTAATTGCAGTTAAGTTGGCTCTTGAATCTGGTAACTGGCCTCCAAACCTGTTCCGCTATCAAGCCTTTCATAAAGAGCTGGGAATTTCTAATGGCATCGTCATTCGGGATGAAAGAATCGTGCTCCCGACAAAACTGCGTACGAGGGCTCTGGATATAGCCCATAGAGGTCATCCCGGGATAATAGCAATGCGTAGAAATCTGAGGGAGAAGGTATCGCCTTGCATGGATCGCGATGTAACCGACAGAATCGAAGAATGTGCAGGGTGTACAGCTGTCAGAAATCAAAAGCCACCTGAACCAATGTTCAGGAAGGAAATGCCCGATCGTGCTTGGCAACAGATTGCTATCGACTTTTTCTCAGCAAAAGAATGTGCTACTTTTCTGATTGTCGTCGATTACTATAGCAGATTTCAGATTTTCGTTGAGATGAAGAGTACGACAGCTAGTAGAACTATTGAAGCATTGGAGTCAATATTCTTGGATCACACTTACCCGGAGACTATACGCAGTGACAACGGTCCTCCATTTTCGAGTATAGAATTTGCGAATTATTGTTCAACTAAGAACATCAAGCTCGTTCGCACGATTCCTTACTGGCCTCAAATGAATGGCCTTGTTGAGAGGACAAATCAGGGGATACTCCGAGCTCTTAGAATTGCTAAAGCGACAAATCGAGATTGGCGAAAAGCAGTGAAGGAGCATGTGTATATCTATAATACGACTCCACATTCAGTAACTGAAAAAGCGCCAATGGAACTTCTAACAGGGCGTCCAGTAAAAGATTTACTGCCATCTTTGAGAACTGACCCAGCTTGGAATCGCGATGAGGGTGTACGTGACAGTGATGCCATGAAAAAGATTCAAGGTAAAATCTATGCGGATCAACGTCGGAATGCTAGGACATCCGATATAAAAGTTGGCGATATAGTGATAGTCAGAAACTTCAACAACGGGAAACTTGAGTCCATGTTCAAATTAGAAATGCTTTAAGTTATACATAAATCCGGAAATGATACTGTTGTTGAAGGTGAAGATAGAGTGACGTTGCGTCGTTCTGTTACTCATCTCAGAAAATGGCCCAAATCATCAGGTGCTTCACTCCCACCACATTCCCCGGAATCATTGCCGTTTTCATCTTCCTCAGCAACATCATCTATCTAGAACCGGAAGGAACACTGTTCACAAAATCATCGAAGGCAGATAAACGGAAGACAGCAGATGAAACCCAAGGCGACAGAGGAGAACTTAGTGCGAAGCGTCCGTCGAGAGATAAAAAGCTTCCTCAACGATATATAGATACAGTTAACAAAAGCCAAGATTGATTTTTTTTTATTATTTCTTCGTCGCGTAGGAGAAAATGTGGAGTAGGAGAGGGATGTAGAGTACTGAAAAGATGTCAGGTTTAAGATTAGAGTATACTGGGAGAGATTGGGTTGGTGTGCGAGATCAGAGGGTTGATGGTGGGGATTATATTAGATTGTACTGGAAGTGAACGGTTGGGCAAAATAAACGTGGGTGTAACTAGAATAGTTGTTCGACTTATTTTGAGTAGTGAAGTTAATCACATGGTAAGACTCTACAGCAGAAATGAGGAGAAATCATGTGTTCGCTAGGTCTAAATAATGAGATGGGATTGGGAAAAATCAAATGGCGAGAAAGTTACGAAAATTGAAGCTGCCGAGGTTCAGAATGCGTGCAGAGCTGCCAAATATGCAAAAACCATCTGTAGGTCGATGGATTTTATTTTTACAGCGGATCCGTAGACAAAATTTTTTTTTTTTGCTACGAAAACGCCCAGGCTTGTCCACGATGAGTGAGGGGGAGGGGGGTGTTGGTTGATCTGTATTCAACAATATATGAACAATATTCAGCATTTCCTTGAAACTTAACCCTATTTATAATTTGATCATTTAGATGTTCAACATATCAAAATGAAGCCAATGAGCTAGTCTCTCTCAAAAACGAAAAAATTGCATCTCTGATATCGAGATATGTTATGTAGAAAATTCTCAGCTTTCAAAAAAAATATAAAAACATATAGCGTCCTCTAGTTCAAAGCCATGAAAACAAAAAAAAACACAATCAATAATTACGAAAATAAAATCCATTTCTTTTGCAAGTTCACTATTTTAGTAATAAAGGGTGTGTCACATCAAATTGCATCACGGAAAAAACGCTGTAGAAATTTAATTTTTAGGAATTATATCTTCAGCTTTCGCTTATAATCAGATAAGAGTGTATAGATCACGTTGGCCATGCTTCACTGTCAATTTTTCGTAAATTTGAAAAAATGTCGACGAACTAAAAAGACGGGTGGGTAATGTCGGGGACATAACCGGAGTGACGTAGGACTATACAAAGGGGACAGCTTTTGTTAAATATATATTTTAAATATATTGTTTTATTTTCTTCTCCTACGTGAATACCTACCTATCTACCTTAAAATGGATTAGTTTACTGTTTACTCTTCATGAATATGTTGATGGTTCTGAGAAGAACCTTTGGTGTTGTGTTTTTGTTATCACTCGATATTCCCATCTTGTTCGGTTAAACCTTCCTGTTTAGCTATTGCGTTTGCCACTCGCCACAGCTTTCACAGTTGGCAAATTTCTTCCCATCCAGCTTGTGACATGTTGTTCAGTAAATTACATTGATTGCGACGTGCCGGAGAAACACTTTGCCACTCACTGAAACTAATTGTTGCCTTGATGAGCGCCGAACCGAAGCTGCTCTGTTCTTGATGCGGGTTTTCTGATTGTCGTGAGCAGCTTTGCAAGCCAACTTGAGCACTCCGACGGCCGAAACTCTATAATCGCTGTTAGGTATACTGGTGCTCCGGCACCAATCCGTTCGGCCTAGTTACCCTTGCGGAGCAATCAGTGAATGCGACCAACAGGGAACTGGAGACCTGCACGGTTCGAGTGAGACTTTGCCTTTCCCTTAACTTGTCCTCCTTTGTTACGTCCACGATGCCGATGCCGTACAACCACACTGGTTTACGGTTTGAAAGAAAATAAGATATTTTTTTAGGGTCCGCGTGTTTTATACTCTAGTGGTACACACTCACAGGATAGAGACAAATCGGCAGACTCAGCCAGAGGGGCGAGTCCAACGAGACGAACGAATGAGCGTTGAAAGGGAGCGATGGCAAAAAAATACATTCATTACGATTTGTTCGCTCGTTGGATTCACATGCAGGCTAAAAAGGGTCCTTTTCAGGATCACAAAATTATCTTCAATCTAAAGAGTTTATTGTTTTGTTGTCACTCGATATCCCCATCTTGTTCGGCTAAACCTTCCTGTTTAGCGATTGCATTTGCCACTCGCCACAGCTTTCACAGTTGGAAAATTTCTTCCCATCCAGCTTGTGACATATTTTACAGTAAATTACATTCAATGGCACGTCGCATTACCACCACTCAGTATCGGATTGGAGGTAATTTTAACCTGTAATTGAATATTTGCGATGACAATGGTACAGTGTCGACTTTCAATGTGGGGTCATAATTTGGACCCCGAACTCTATGTTTACAAAAATGTCCAAATAAATATGTCGCATTACAGGTCCGTCCAATTAGCTAAATGTCGAGATAAGTGTAAATTACTGTACTTTCAATCTGGAAACAATTTAAATAATGTTAGAAAGCATTATTTATTTCCTAAACTCTTTTTTGGAAGGTTTAATGGCCCTGAAGAGCGCCTTGTTTTATGGAATGGTTCCAATTTAGAAAACTTAGTACTCGTGGTTTTGAAAAAAACCATTTCGAACGCCCTCGATGCCGCCTTGTTTTGGATTTGCCACCAAAGCAGTTTGTATAAAGAACAAACTTTTTTCTTCTGCTACCTGATGCCGTTTTGCGATTGCGTTTGCCACTCGCCACTCGCTGCAACTGCCTGTTGTCTTGATGTCCACCGAACCGAATGTGTTCTGTTCCGAATGCGGGTTTTCTTATCGTCGCGAGCAGCTTTGCCAGCTAACTCGATCACTTCGGCGACCGAAACTATATAACGCCGGCTAGGTGGACTGGTGCACTTGTACTAACGCGCTCGGCCTAGCTACCCTTGCGGGGAACTCCAGATCAACACGGTTCGAGCGGGATTTTGCCTTTCCCTTCACTTTTCCTCCTTTACCATGTCCAGACATGGCTGCTTGGGTTGGTTTGTTGATGTGTTGTGATGCGAACCGATGTGGTGTACGGTTTGAATGAGAATGATCGTTACGGAAGGAAGGAAGGTATTGTATTATAGAGACTTTAAACTTTTGCAGTTCATTCGTCTCTAGCCTTGAGAAAGGCCCTTTGAAAACTCTACTCTACTCTACTTCAGCGCTACCACCTCCGCCCTCTTGCCTTGAGAAAGGCACTCGATCCCTCGCCGTCCAGCTCGTCCAGCAACGATGTTGTCCAGTCGGTGTCCACACAAAGAATGATCGTTACGGCAGCGGAGCGGGGATTTTTAAGCTGACTGGCTGGCTCGAGAATTACGCATGTGTGAGACTGCGACCAATGTTTCGTTCATTTTTTTCTTTTTCCTTTCCAATCGTGCTTCATTGTATTTCGCCGCTGCTCTGGTTGCCCGTTTTGGTCGGTACGATTTGAGGAGCACAAAATGGACCAATCGAAAATGGGCACATAGTGCATTTTGACAATGCTTGATATTTCACAATTATTCAATTATTTATCTCAAGATACATGAAATGTTATTCGTTATGATAGACGCGTAGATATATTTCCTATCAATTGAGGCAAAATCCTTTGCGATCTATTGAGAAATGCTCGAGTTATAAGCGTTCCAAATCTTGCATTTTTTCCTACTTGTTCAGTGCCTAGATTTCCATTTCACCCCCTATATCTTCCGGTTAGACGTAGTCCTACGTCAAAAGAGCGTCGTGAATTAATCCTGCGCACTTATTTCGAGAATCCGGAGTTGTCATATCGGGACATCGGTAAGATGCTGGGAATCGTCCACGGTCAGCAGAGTACTAAAACGATACTTCGAGAACCTAACCATCG
Organism: Toxorhynchites rutilus septentrionalis; assembly: GCF_029784135.1. Lineage (NCBI taxonomy): Eukaryota > Metazoa > Arthropoda > Insecta > Diptera > Culicidae > Toxorhynchites > Toxorhynchites rutilus. The sequence goes on from NC_073746.1 coordinate 76,005,673, forward strand.
ACCGGAAGGTGAAGAACGGCAAAAATGGATGCTCCGTCAGTGAAAAAGATCATAAGCGGCTTAGACGTGATCCGAGAAGTTCGGTCCGGGATGTCGCCAATAAGCTGAATTTGTCAAGTTCCTTCGTCCAGCGGACCAAGCAGCGGGAGGGCCTGCGCACATACAAGGTTCAGAAGGCTCCTAACCGCGACGAAAGGCAAAACATGGTGGGGAAGACGCGAGCCCGGAAGCTGTACACCGAAATGCTGACGAAGCCGCATTGCCTGGTAATGGACGACGAAACCTACGTCAAAGCGAACTTTCGTCAGCTGCCGGGCCTGTTGTTCTTCTCCGCAGAGGACAAATTCAGCGTTCCGGAGGAGATTCGCAAGCAGAAACTATCCAAGTTTGCCAAAAAGTACATGGTGTGGCAAGCGATCTGCTCTTGCGGAAAGCGGAGCGCCCCCTCCGTGATGACCGGCACGGTAAACGGGCAGATTTACCTTAAGGAGTGCCTACAGAAGCACTTCTTCTTCTTCTTCTTCAATGGCACTAACGTTCCTAGAGGAACTTCGCCGTCTCAGTGTAGTATTACTTGCGTAATTTTTTATTAGTACTTAGTTGAGATTTCTATGCCAAATAACACGCCTTGAACGCATTCTGAATGGCAAGCTCTAGAATACGCGTGATCACAGTGCAAGTCGGAGGAAATTTCTTTGACGAAAAATTCCCCCGACCAGAACGGGAATCGAACCCGAACACCCGGCATGTTAGTTATGACGCTAACCACTCGGCCACGGGAGCACAAAGAAGCGCTTACTACCACTATTGAAGCAGCACGAGGGCCCGACCATCTTCTGGCCGGATCTTGCTTCGTGCCACTATTCAAAGGACGTGTTGGAGTGGTACGAAGCCAACGGGGTCACCTTCGTGCCAAAGGAAATGAACCCGCCCAACGCGCCGGAGCTTCGCCCAATAGAGAAATATTGGGCGATTATGAAGCAGGCCCTCCGGAAGAACCCAAAAGCTGTCAAATCGGAGGCGGACTTCAAGAGAAAATGGATTTCTGTTCAAAAAAAAACTACAACCTGACGTTGTACAGAACCTTATGGACGGGGTAAAGAGGAAGGTGCGAGCATACGGGCTTGAGCTCGAAGTATGAATAAAAAGAAAATGCCAAAAGTTGTTTAATAGTTTTTATTTTACTGTCTAAAATTTTCAAAAGGATCGGTCTACTGGGCGAATTTCTACAGCGTTTTTTCCGTGATGCAATTTGATGTGACACACCCTTTAACAGGCTAGTTCATTGGCTTCAATTTGATATATCGATAATCTAAATCGGTTCAATGGTTCTGAAAGACCCTGTACAAATGCTATACCAATATTTGAGAGTAGAACATTTTCAATTATTTTTAAGCTCATTCAATGTAATAAATCGAGATGCCAAAACATGTCTAAAGGCCAGCTGGCGCTAAATGAAGTGCTCTTCACCGGAACCATGGTGCAGCCAGCATTACTTGTCGTAGCAGTGATGCTTCCGGTTGGTGAATATAAATAAAAGGCTAGTTGATACACTGCGTTTCACAACTATAGAACCACTCATTTTTTCTGAGTTATCAAAAATATGTAAGAAATCGGTTGAATTGGAGTATATTAGCACAGTAAAACCTGTTTTTGTGCGGTTTTTTTTTGGTGCGATTTTTTTTGTGTGGTGTATGAAAAGAAGCACATTTGACGAAGCTATCGTCCATTTTGTTTTATTCGATGGTTTATATGCATTTCAGTGCGAAAAAAGCATATTTGCGTCTCAATTATCCACTTCTGCAATCATTCCCCTCCTCGCATCAAATGTTCTAAGTTTTTCTAAGTTTTTGCATGACATGATTTCTAACAGCAACACATTTTGACATGCAACTAGAAGCACAAAACAGCCACGCGCAACCGAAAAGGCGAAGGGAAACAAAAGGAAATTGAACGATGATTGGCGTGGATTTGTGTTATTTCCTTGGGGGAAACTTTTTTTATGCGGTCCCTATCTTCCGCACAAAAAAAGTTTTTCTCAAAATGTGTACCGAACACGATTTTTTAAAGCTGCTGGTGAAGTTTCGCACGATTTTTTTATGCGACTTTTTTTGTGCGGTCCCTATCCCCCGCACAAAAAAAGGTTTGCCTGTATATTTATAAGACAGGCCATTTCAACTTTATTGTTGTGTTCAGGTGCGAAACGTTCAGAAAACTAAAATTCCAGTGTTTCATAACTATAGAACCAGATGGAAAAACTCTCACTGCTTTTCAACATTAACGTCAATTCAACATTAATTACGATAAGTTTCTAATTCGTAGGTCATCTTTAGTTCTCAATCAGTTCAAATAAATCATTCGGGGTGGTTTTAACCAAGCTGCGTCATGTCGTAGTGTGTATCTCATTCTGCGCAGAGGATACTGCTCGTTTAATTTTCAAATCACTCATACTGTTTGTAAGCTGCATCTACTATTGATACGATTACTCCTCATAAGTTCATGATAGGGTTTTGAACTGGTAAAAATCGCTGACCAGTCCAGAATCTGAAGCCCATATTCATTAAATCGTACAATAACCTTCCGGATTTAATTAATTTGTGGCAAATTACTCAAAAATTACTCAATAAAATTACATTTCTTTTTGATGAAAAAAACATCAGTAAATGATTCTGAAGTACTGCACTGTAGTTGCACTTCTGACTGTTCATTTATGTTGATGGTAAGCTATCTAAACCAGGGCTTTTTGAGAAAATTCTCCCCCAAACCATAAAAATCCCATCTTTAAAGCTGCGGGTCCAAAAACTAATGTGGAAGCTTACACCATGGGTTTCACTATTTCAGAAAAACTGCTTTGATAAAAAGACATTTAACTTGAATAGGATTTCTGCATACTGGAAGGACTTACAGAACGTGTCATTTAATTTCTCAACACGTCACTTTGAAGGCGGCAGTTTTGATGGTTTGAGTTCTATAGTTATGAAACACTGGAATTTTAGTTTTTTGAATTTTTCGCGTCTGGACAAAACAATAAAGTTAAAATGGCCAGTCTTACAGGGTGGGCCATTTAAAGTGGAAGGATTTGTTTTTGCAATAGCAAAGTAAAGAAGTGGAATTTAAAAAAAATAATTTTAAATTCATTTATTTTGGTCCAAGGAGATTTGTTCTAATTACTTTTTGATTATGATATCTCGTAAATGACCGCTTCTGGCCTCGACCGCAAAATGTGCCCTTTTTTCGGCATTTTCCATCACTTTGCCCAATGTTTCGGCCGATATGGCAGCAATTTCTTGTCGGATATTGTCTTTCAGCGCAGCCAGGGTCCTTGGTTTACCAGAGTATACCTTGGATTTTAAATATCCCCATAAAAAAAGTCAGGAGGCGTCAAATCAGGTGATCTCGGTGGCCAGTCATAATCGCCGTTTTTCGATATAAATCTTCCGGGGAACATTTCGCGTAATAATTTGGTCGTGGCAGCCGCTGTATGGTATGTAGCGCCGTCCTGTTGGAACCAGTAATTGTCCAATTCATTTTCACGAACAAATGGCAATAAAAAATCGGTTATCATTGTCCGATAACGCTCCCCATTCACGGTTACCGTTGCTCCATTTTCGTTTTCAAAGAAGTACGGGCCGATGACTTTATCGGCATAAAAGCCACACCACACAATAACTTTTTGGTCGTAAAGAGGTTGCGTTTCGATGAATTGAGGGTTTTCAGTAACATAAAACCGACAATTTTGTTTATTCACTCCTCCATTCAAGTTGAAATGCGCCTCATCAGACATTATGATTTTTTGCCAAAAGCCACGTTCATTTTTGGCCATTTCGATGGTCCATTTCGCAAAATCAAGTCGACGTGGTAAGTCAGAT